>NC_043972.1:37759995-38074799 GCF_902148855.1 Sphaeramia orbicularis | reverse complement strand
CTTGTGTTTTACTCTGTTATTTTGTTTTTTATTTATTTTTCTGTACAGCACTTTGGTCCACTGTGGCTGTTTTAACCCTTTCATGCATGAATTATGACAACCTTATATGAGATTTTTTTCTTGAGTGATTTTATTCCTCTTGAGGCATTAAAAAAAAACTATGTGATGAATTATTTGTTTTTTTTTATGAAGCTATTTTTCATGGAGTTGTAAAAATGTCCACTCAGCTGGACACCATGTGTTGAATTTTTGAAGCACAGAAACATGTATTTACTGATATACTGTGTGAAAACTATGAAATAAAAACATTTTAATACTGCTAATTTGATGTTTTCTCTCATTTTAACATACTCTAATAGTAGTCATTACTCACTTCATGGAGATAACACTGGTCAACAACAAATTTATTGTTTAAGTTTTTTGAGCTGATTTAGGATAATTTTGGTGTGCTGAATCCAAAAATCATATTAATTTTGCTCAATCAGGTCAACTTTCTGAACTATGCTACATATTGGCTTTTTAACATTTTTGCTTACATTTATGGGCATTTTCACATCATATGATACAAAATTCTTTCATATTTCTTGTAATAAACGAGTTCTGAAGATTTTACTTTTGCCAATTTATGATTAATGTGTTTTTTTTAATATTACAGATGAATGAAATGGCTTCGACTAGAAGATCTTGCAAAAATAAGCCTGACGTATTCTGCTACATCTGCGGTGAATACACCATTGTACCTAACAGGAATCAAGTCACAAGTTTCATAAAGTGTGCTTACCAATCTTATTTTGGTATTATTTATTATATTTTGTGAGAAGATCAAATTTTTCAAAATCAAATTAGCAAAAAACCTGACCTGATTGAGAAAAACAGATGTCATTTTTGGATTTAGCGGTGCAAAATGGTCCTAATTCAGTTTAAAAAAAACCTAGACAACTTGCAAAAAACATTTTTTTGTAACCCAGTGCAATATGCAAAAAGGAAAAAAAAACTTTTGTTGTTAATTACAGTCTAATAACAATAACAAGGAACTGATTTACACTCAAACATGGTAGATCAGGTTTATCAAAAACAGCAAAGTTACAGTAATGTTATCAATTGCAGTGTATGGGATGATGCAAAAGCGTCCAATGTGTTGGCTGATATGAAACTAAAACAACAAAATCCCTGAATATACAAGAGAACAGCTGTAGAATAACTGTCCACTGTAGTGACCAGTTTGCATGAAAGGGTTGATGTGCTTTACAAATAAAGTTGAATTGGATCGGAACTGGATATTGTTATAATTTGTTATTTTTAATTCTTTTTAGATTTGTATCATTCACCTGGGGTGCCAGATGATGTTATCGGTCTTCATGAGCTGCTCGGTGCCCTCAAACACTCTCAGATCATGTTCTCCCAGCATGATCTGCATGGCATAGGGACTGAAAGAAGAGGGAAAATATGCGACAAGATGGATATGGTACAAAGAATGAATGTGCTAACTTTATTTTTAAACACTCTCCATAGATGCATCAGATTTTTTTAATAAATTTTTTTGCTTACTTGTACCAGCAGTGGGCGACAGACAGCACCCACTGCCTGTTGATGAGCACCCCACCACAGAAGTGATAGCCGTAGTTGAGGGAGGCCATGTAGGGACGAGAGTGAGGCTCACACTCCTGCCCACCAATGATCCTGCCATCCTCACGGGGAACTGCCGCTGTTAAGAAAGGAAGAACAAACGAAACAAACAAAAAGAATGAGGAAGACTGGTGTTTCACAGTACTGTCTTTTTGTCTCCTCTGTGTCTGTTCTGAAGGCATCTTTGTATCTTCATGTGTGTTTTATTATCTTTACCAGCAGCTCCGACCATCAGCAGCAGAGCCAGCAGTCTCATGGTGTCTGGTGAATGATCAGAAGACACCTTGACACGCCCCGGCTTATATTTATATCCAAGCAGTTCACCTCTTCCCCCCTCCCCTCTGACTCTGCTGACACCATCTGTGTCCTTACGCTCCGAGTGTCAGCCCAAATCTATCTATCTTCATGTTTACCGATGACACCGCCCCTGTGGTTATATCATCTGTATACCTGTGTCAAAAATACAGATCAAGGTCTCCACACATTTAACACCTGTCTCAGTT
The DNA here is from genome assembly GCF_902148855.1 of Sphaeramia orbicularis. Taxonomy (NCBI): domain Eukaryota; kingdom Metazoa; phylum Chordata; class Actinopteri; order Kurtiformes; family Apogonidae; genus Sphaeramia; species Sphaeramia orbicularis. The sequence continues at coordinate 38,072,670 of NC_043972.1, read as the reverse complement.
TCTTGCATTAGTCACTTATTGTTGGCAACCTACAATATACAAGCAGCCTTTTTTTTCCATTTGAGAGAGAAAAATTCACAGATAAAGAGTAAAAATTATCTTTATTTAACCAGAGGTGCTTATTCATAACTTCAACTATATCAATAGTAGCTTTAACTGAAGAGAAATACAAGGAGCTGCACTGCATTGTAACACTCCACGCATCACTGTCCTTGAATAAATGGCAAGAAAGTTGTGAAAAAAATCATCTGCTGCCTTTACGCTGTACTTTTTTGTCAGGACGCAACGAACAACAGCCTTCGTCTATGAAAAGTGCAGACAGATCAATCTGTACAATCACACCACTGATGTTCTCAAGTTTGCTAAAAATGGTATCAGTATCAACAACAGGAAAAGATAGTGATAAATGTGTGCTCTAATGTTAATACACACTAGTGCTAAATGCAGTCAACTCAAAATGAAATACAGACTCAAATGTTCATGACTGGGGAAAACTCAGTCTGAATGCATTTAGCTGATGTGTATGAACTGTATGTTTATCTCAGTGACAGGTGGAGAAAATAACCAAAAATCTAAAATTCTCTCCTGAAAAGCTGTGTGAACATAACAATCTGCAATGCTAAAAAATATGTCAGATACGTATCAGCTATTTACGGAGCAGAGGAATGTGGCACACAAGGAGATAAGGTTGTTTTTCAGGGATTGGAGTGGGAGGACAGATCACAGGTGGGTGGGTAAACCTGGGTGTGGGCACGGAGGGGTTGGGGCGGGTGGGGTAGCATGAAAGGACACAGAGTTGAGGTATAAATGCAGTGAACGAAAGATGTTTCCCATCCAGTCTGGTCGTAGGAAGGCTTGAGTCAGCCATAAGATGATTGGCCTGATTGTGCTCACAGTCCTGGGAGCTGCAGGTAAAGCACGTCTGCAGAGTCTACCAAGGCTCTAGGATTCAAACAAATGTACATGTGATAAATGTAAAGTCTTTTTGTATAACCTCTACACCGTAGCTGCAGCCCCTCTGGATGACAAAATCGTAGGTGGCTACGAGTGCACCCCTTACACCAACCAATGGCAGGTATCCATTAATATCGGCTACCACTACTGCGGCGGCTCCCTCATCAACGACCAGTGGATCGTCTCTGCAGCTCACTGCTGGCAAAAGTTTGTGTCGCATTATTGCATTTCAGCAGCTTTATATTATCAGTGTAATTGGGGCAATAATAATCATTTTCTCTCTTTCAGCCCCTATTCACAGATTGCTGTTTTGGGTGACCACCACATCTGGGTACACGAAGGCACAGAGCAGTACATGTCAGTGGACGCCATCTACTGGCACGAACTGTACGACTACAAGACCCTGGACTATGACATCATGCTGATGAAGCTGGCTCACCCTGTCACAGTGAACGAATATGTCAAGCCTATTGCTCTGCCCAAAGCCTGCCCCAACCCTGGAGACATGTGCAAGGTGACTGGATGGGGAAACATCTATACTGATTCAGGTGAGATGCAAAAAAAAATAAATCATAATATAACACATAACATAACAATAGATATAAATCAATAAATGTACTCTATTGATAAAGTGCAGCAGCAGCATGACAGTAAAAATAGAGCACAAGAGCAAACAAGAGTAAAAAAAAAAAAAATAGAACACAAGATTTTTTATGTGTTTAAGATTTAAGATGATTTAATTGCATCATATCAGTGCAATTCCTCTTATTCTTTTTCTGATTTAGTGAGAATTGTAGGTGTGAGTTATTGTCGTCTTTGAGTATGGACCTTAGTTCATATACCCTTAACAAAAAACAAACATTGGTTGTAATCTGTAACTTCTCTTCTGGGGTAACTGTGACGTAAAGGTAATGCAAAAGCCTGGATGCCTCTGAATAATACCTCCAGAGACTTTAAAGCAGGGGTGTCAAACTCATGTTAGTTCAGGGGCCGCATTCAGTCCAATATGATCTGAAGTGGGCCGAACCAGTAAAATAATAACAGTGAAAAAAGTTAAATTAAATTATGATAAAGTTTCCTTAAAAATCTGAGTAATAGGAACAACTTGAAATGTCTTAAGAAAAATAAGTGCAATTTAAAAAAATGTCATAATCTATAGGATATTATGATAATATTTTACTGCTCTGATCCACTTGAGAACTAATTGGTCCGTACACATCTGTATGTAGAACCTGAAATAAAATGATTTTGACACCACTGATTGTTAATTTCTTCAGTGTAATTTTTGCATTTCACAAATTCATCCCATGGGCCGGATTGGACCCTTTGGCGGGCCAGATTTGGCCCCCGGGCCGCATGTTTGACACCTGTGCTTTAAAGGGTCAAACATACTTTACAAAAGGAGAAGGGGTGGGATTAAATAAATTACACCTCCTCCCACTCCTTCTAAAATATGCTAATTTTAAGTGTATGTATAAATTACTAATATTTCCTTGAACTCTGCACTAAAGTATTTTGTCTGTTTTGTTGCATATTCAAAATAAACTAACCTGAACCGAACAAAGACTTTCCTTTAAAACCCATGACAGACCCAGAATGGTCACATCACACTTACATTAAAAGTCCAAATCCAATTTTTCTGATTTACTTTATGTCTCTTTTCCGCTCTTATCTACAGTGTTCAACCCATTTCAACTCCGGTGTGTGGAAGTCCCCATTGTGTCTCATAAGGACTGTGACGTCTCCTACCCTGGCCAGATCACTGAGCGTATGCTGTGCGCCGGATATCCGGAGGGAGGCAAAGATGCTTGTCAGGTTGTTTCAATACCACTGTACAACACATGCAGATTAGTAACAGATCACTGTGAAGGATTCTTGTGATTGCATTAAACACTTACTCTCTCATCCTTTTCCTGTGTCCTGTTCAGGGTGACTCCGGTGGTCCTCTGGTGTGTAATGGTGTGCTGCAGGGTATTGTCTCTTGGGGTTATGGCTGCGCTCAGCCTAACTATCCAGGTGTTTACACCAAAGTCTGCGCTCTGTTACCCTGGATCAACGACATCCTCGCCAGGTACAGCTAAGCTGCAATCTCCGATCACTGAACAACTAGAGAGAGGGCGAACGGGGAAGAAACTGAAGAAGATGAAGAAGACAGAGAAAGGAGACAGCAGTGGAAATGTGTGGCATCACAAAGACAAGCAGCATCACAGCAGCTAAGAGAAAGAGACAAGTTGGAAAGAGAGAGAAGAAGGTGTGAAATCAATAAAATCTACAACGTTGTGATGCATCAGTGTGTTTTTAATAGTGTTCATACTGTCAAGTCAAATTAATAGTAAGATACATACACATAAGTGTACTTAGTTTTAGTGCAATATAAGGATTACTGTTGTATAAAGTACTGGAAAGTTACACTTGAGTAGAAGTATAGGTACTCTACCAAAAAATTACTTTGGTAGAAGTTCAAGTCACCCAAAAAGCTACTCAAGTTAAAGTCTTTAAGTGTCTAGTATTTACTGTACTTAAGTATCAAGTAGTCTATAATAAAAATGTACTCAACCAAGGAAAGCAAAAGTACAAGTAAATGTTAATAACAACCAAAGATGGTCAGAATTTGGAATATTATAAAGTTTATCCAGGATTTTAAAACATGGCAAAGTAAAAGACAAGCAGTCAAAATACTGAAAATGATGCCGACATCACACACTTCAAAAACAAGGGTTCAAAAACCTAAACATGGCATTAGAAATACCAGAATTTTTTTTTTTTTTTTTTTTTTTTTGGGGGGGGGGGACTGTGAAATTTATGTGTGTTAGGGACCAAGCAGTAATGCAGCCAGGAGACAGGATTAAAGGCTTCAAAAATGGGGTTTTTATTCACCCAACAAAAGTCCAACAATATTACAAATCAAATTTCCAAAGATTAGGCCTATAAAAGAGGTCAGCATAACTGAACTGAACTCATATAAAACAATAACTGAAACAGGAAATGTAAACAGAACAACCTAACCTAATACGATGAGACTAAAGGGGAACAAATATATACAGGCTTGGTCAATCCATATAACACAAAAGGGGAAAACAAAATGGACACCCAAATACAGGTGAATAGCTATACTAAACCCCACCCCCCTCCCAATGTCACAGCTTGTGGTGCAGTCTTGATGAGCTAGCAGGAGTATTTAGCATTGCTCCACCCTTGGGCATACTTTTTTCCCCATACCAGGAAGGACCCCCACCATGCTCAGTAACTCTAAGACAAAAGAACAAAAGGATTAATTTAACAACTTTTTTAGGTATTAGGCCCAATGACAAATCATCTTCCTGACTTTGTTGCAATCACCAGTAATCTCAGCAGTGAAAACATCAAATTTCCTTTGATTTATTTTTTTAACAAGTAACAATACTGTGCATTAAAAATGTATTAGAGTAGAAGTATGCAGCTGATTTAGGAAATGTAGTGAAGTAAAAGTGAACTTAAACAGAATCAAAAATATCCAAATTCTCCCAAAACATACTTGAGTACAGTAGTGAAGTACTATTACTTAGTTACTATACAACACTGATAAGGACTGCAAATTACACTCCAATTATGTTAGCTTATGAGTAAATTCAGTGTATTACATGTGAATACGCACAGGTTTATCTTTGACAGTTTTCATCAAAGTGTGTTGTTTGTTGCATCCGAAGCCAAACTCTGCCAGAGTAGTGTTAATGATGTTTTGTCAGTCTATTGGCACAAATAAATACTGGCATTTCTCTAATGTGTTTCTTGGATGTATAATTAAGATACTTGGAAAGAAAAAGAACAGATGTCACAGAATACACTTTAATAATTGCAGTAAAACACACAGATTTTGACAGAAGTCGGACTAAAGCTGAACTTTTCTCAGTAAGAGCTTAATTATGAGGTGTTCTTAATATGGAGGCAGAGAAACCCAAGGAATAAACTGAAAAAAGGATTTTTGTGAAGCAGAGAAAGCTGAGTTTTTGTTGTTTTTGTGTGGCTTTTGCAGCAAGTTGTCAACTAACTATTTGAGATTAATCAGTGTCAGGGGTGTGATGCTTTGAAATCTGTTCTTCACAGATAGATAAGGCAGCAGTGGTTGTGTAGTTTATATCAGCTGCTCTGTTTTGAATGTGGAGACGCCCTCTTCATCATCATCAGGATGAAAGCAGATACGTGATGAGATGGGATTCGACAGGAAGCCACATCAGTGAGTGAATGCAAAAAAGTAACACTGAAACCTCCTTTTAAAAATAATCTTTGCAAAACACAGATTTCTAAATCAAGGGGCTGAAAATGAATTATTGATTCTTATCAACTGCAGAAGACATACCTGCTCTAATGAGCTGTGGATAATTTTTTCATACATGTACCTGCACAGCATCCTACCTCTACAGATCCTCCAGGCTGCATGACAAGCCTCGTCAGATTCTGACAAAAAGAAGAAATAAATGAGGAAAACTTCACAAAATAAGAGCTGAAATTCTGCTATGAGAGAGGTGTCAACAGTGCAGTGGAAATGTTGCTGGTGGTAGTTTTGGCCTTGGATGTCAGCACAGAGCAGGTTTATCATGGAAATATGGTTACATTCCATCTAGGATCCACAGAAGATCATGTATTCAGTCATCACTGTCTGTGCATTTATGTCCAAGCAGAACTCATTATGTGACAGACTGTTGACCCTTATCACCTGGACATGGAAGAACACACTGTCTGTCTGTCTGTCTGTCTGTCTGTCTGTCTGTGTGTTTCAGGTCTCCCATCCCCTCCTTTGAGTGCCTCCAGTTTTCAGTGGAGTCTCTGTGTCAGCGTTAAGAAAGGATGTTTCACTGGAGGACGATACAGACACAGATACAGATACAGACACAGACACATACAGATACAGATATACAGAAATGGATACGGATGAACTGTATTGATCCCCAAGGGGAAATGTACTTTTTTCATCAGAAAGAAAGAAAGAAAGAAAGAAAGAAAGAAAGAAAGAAAGAACCCTCTCAGTCCTGCATCTCCTGCTGTGCTGCAGCTGCTTCTCTGATTTGTCAGACTTTGATGAAGAGGATGATCTGGACTGTCTCCACTCTACTCAGTGTCCATGTATCCATCACACTCTACACTGAGTCCAACCTGCTTCCAAAAACAGTTTTTTTCACAGGTTTGTCAAACTGCTTTGGGTGAATAAGTAAGTACAGTAAATAAGTAAGTAAGTATACATACATACATACATACATACATACATACATACATACAAACATACACACATACATACATACGCACACATAGTCTGGTAAAGGTTCGTACAGTCTTCTAAATTGTCACATGTCACATCATGTGACACATCTGAAGGCTACAGGAAGTAGCTGAAACTAGTAAAGCAGGTAAACAAACAACTACCCTTGTCAGATAAATTAATTACCTACAATAGGTATACACACATACACACATACACACACACACACACATATACATACATGCATACATATGAGATTTGGGAAAAACTATTTGTCACTACAGACTTTTTAACAGGCACACTGAGGCCAACTCAGTAAATCTATGTGGGTCCTAACACATATAGTGCATGTTGCTGCCCACTCATATACTTCTACATCCATACTGCAGTCCCAAAGCCACAGTTCACAGACAATTAAGTGTTAACTCATCTCCACGTATGCCCTGGTATCATTATGTGTAATTTTGTTTGCATTCTCCTTCAGCTTGTCTCTGGGAACCTGTTTTACAGTTTGACAGGTAACTCCCACCAGACTTCACACCTGTCACTGCCCATGGAGCAGCTTCTCACAGGGGCATCAGACATGATAGTACCCCGTTATAATGTTACCCATGTACACTTGTGTACTTCTGAAAACATCAGTGTGTTACCCATTAATGTAATATAAACTGACTGAAAATATGAATAGAAGGTGTCAAATTCTACTTTCTTTTTTCATATTGATTTTATGAATGATGTATTTTCCAAAACAACCTGCAGGACAAGACAGGAGTATTCCAGATCTTTTCTTAAGGTTTTGTTATGTCAAACCAAAACATGTTCCTATAAAACTGAGAACTGATTTATGTTCTCTCCAGTAATGTTCTTGATGTCTTAATCTGGTATAAAGTACACACCTGCATTCGTGCACATGTATGTAACTGTGTGGATTTTTACTCAAGACAAGGCCTGATTTGTACATTTTTAGCTGAATACCCCTGGTCTGCTCCTGCCTTTAGAGCATTGTCAAAGATGCTTCTGTAGCCCCTCAATTATCCTTTCCACTGTTTAAGCTCCCAAAATCCTCTGGGCAAGTCTTTTAATTAATGCTGCAAAACAGAAACAAGCTGCACAACCACAAACAAAACCCTAACAAAAAAGAATAGAGGGTCTGTTGCAACACGAGTGCAACATGCATGTGTACGTAAAAAAAACTATTTATGCATGTACACACACACAAACACACACACACACACACACACACACACACACAGCCTGGCCATGTGGCACCTTACCAGCACACATACACCATTGTATCCATAGTTGTGTTCATTTTTGGCCAACATCTTAGTTGATGATAGGAGAGTCAGCAACCACAATGATGTGTCATGTTCCCTGAACCACTTCTTCACAATCTGAGTCCAATGAATCCTGCTGTTATCATCTTGGAATATGACTGTGTCATCAGTGAAGAAAATATCTACTGCTGCTCAAACCTAGTCATTCCGTATGTTAACCCCAAAAACGTAATAACGCCCACAAATGTAATGAACCACAAATGTGATTTTAAAAAAAATTTGCTGCTTTTAACGTAATAATTCCACAAATGTAATAATTTTCCCACAATACACATTACATATATGTACATATTACAATATAAATCCACTGTAAAGCTCAACAAATTGTTGTCCTTGTCTCTAGTTGAATGTTTGTTTATATTAGGTCTATGTTTAAGTGTGATTGCATTCATGTTGTGTTTGGGTCATGTGAAATTGTATGTCGTGAGCAAAGAAAAACCGCACCCAAATTCCTTGTATGTGTTCACATACTTGGCCAATAAAGCTGATTCTGATTCAAATATAATAACAGCCGCCTTCCACAAACGTAATTCTTAATTTTCCCACAGTGTGCTCCAACCCTCTCCATTATTATCATAATCATATCCAGACATTTTATTTACATGGTTCAAACATAGGCTTCTATTATACTTAATGAGAATAAATAATATCCAGTTCATACTGAAGCTTTTATAATAAAACGTTGACGACATTTTCCCATTCTGTTTTTTTCCTCCACTTGTATTTGTAATTAAACACCTATTAATATGGAATTAGTAGCGTATGGTGTAACTGCAACATTTGATCATTCTAAAATGGCAAGTATCCAAAGGACAAGGATACATGGGAAGAAAAAGAAAGATTAATGAATATTCATGCATGCATGACTTAAATGTATGTGATGTACTAATTTATTACATTTATGGGAAGTTATTACAATTTTGGAAACTGAAGATTTTTACCGTCCCACAAACGTAATAAATCTCCACTAAAGTAATAATCATTACGTTTCTGGTAGGCAACTGTTATCACATTTGTGGGATTATTACGTTAAAAGCTGCAAATTTTTATTACATTTGTGGTTTATTATGTTTGTGGGGTTAACACAACATCACTAAAGAAAGATGTGACCAACATAAACAACCCCAGATCGTAACACTGCCCCCAAAGGCGTGGACTATAGGCACCAGGCATGATGGGTAATCACTTCATCCAACTCTTTTCTTACCCTGACACGCCCATCAGTCTTGAACAGGGTCAGTCTGGACTCATCAGACCACATGACCTTTTTCTATTGTAGTCCAGTCTGATTAACCTCGCTGATGGGTGGTTTAGTCCTTATCTTTTGAGGTTTTTCATCATGCTGTGTGCAGAAACAGTCTTATTTTCATTAACATTGGGTAGTTTTTAACAAATTTTAGTAGTTTCACCATCGTTTCCTGTGCTTGATGCAGGCTAATATTACAACCCTTCTGAAACTTCTGACGTGGTTATAGAAAATACGAGAAGATACTCACTGCATCAGTTACGCTCAAACAACTTGTTGAACATATTAATCAATGCTGCCAAATTTCACATTCATTGCACTAAATTTGCACACCAGCGTCCAAACATTATTGTTTTTAAAGCATTTTTTTCCAATTATTTAGGTAATGTGAAGAGCATTATAAGTTCTAAAGCGAGAAAAAAAAAGGAGACCATGTCAAGTATATAACCTTATTTAATTTATATAGTTTCTATTTTTATACCTTGAGCTCTTTTATTACCTCCACCAAGTGTAATGGCGGAGGTTATGTTTTCATCTGGGTTTATCTGTCTGTTTGTTTGTCTGTCTGTTAGCAAGATAACTCAAAAAGTTATGGACGGATTTTGATGAAATTTTCAGGAAATGTTGATAATGACACGAGGAACAAATGATTAAATTTTGGTGGTGTTGGGAGGGTGGTGTCTGCGCTCTCCAGGTGCTTTTCTAGTTTTATTTTGATTTATTTTTTATTTTACCTACATTTGTATCTATATATTGGAAAAGTAAAATATTTTGTGAAGTGTGACTATTTTTTTTTATCCTACTTTGGAGTAATATTGTTATGTATGTATGTTGTTCAATTGTTCATTGTTCAATTAAAAAAAAAAAAAAAGTGTTCAGAGAACGCAAACCTCTGTCAAGCCCCCTGAACAGTGTGCATGTGTGGATCAACTATTTCTTTTTAAATTAAACAGTTTCCAGGTTGTTCCATACAGCAGAAAAAGTTGAAACTTGGTACCAGTCATGTGTATGTCAAATTATATTAAACTCCAATCAGTATTTGTTGAGTTATAATGAAAAATGTGTCGTAAATGGGATTTTCAATGGTGAGTGAAATGTCCACAGAGTCCACATTCCACTGTGGATGTGGACAATTTTGTGCCAGATACAAGATATTGTTATAAGCTATGGGTGCATCAAATTGGAGGCTAATCGGAGTTGTTCTGAATTTTTTAATGAATTTTCGAAAATTGCTCAATGATGAGAGATAGGAAAATCTGAGATTTTGTGACCTTGCTGTGACCTTGAACTTTGGCCTACTTGGCCCAAAGTACTTGGTACTTGGGTTCGTCCCGGTGCCTAGGCCTATCTGTGGGTAAAATTTGGTAAAGATAGTTGGAATAGTTGCTAACAAACAAACACGCAAACAAACAAACACACAAAGCAAAGTGATCACAATACCTCCTGGCAGAGGTAAAAAACAATATATTAATCAGTGCAGTAATTATCCAAATGAACTATTTGCTCAGTCAAATCCAGATGGAGACTTTTTTTTTGGGGGGGGGGGGGGCGGGGGGGTCAGGCTGTGTTCGTAACAATAAGTCACACAGTATCATAGAAATCCATTGTTACACCACATGGCTTCCTCCTGCTCTTGTTATGGTATTAATTAGTTTCCTACTAAATACTAACAGTCATCATATCAAAGCGGTACTGAACCACTCCTATGAGGACCTTTTCTGCTCTTGTTCGACTGTTCATTTGCGTACTGAAGGAAAGACTCTTATCTGAAGTGAACACCAAGGAAGAGACACCACTTACAAACCCAAGTCTGGCTCATTTACACACCCCACTGGAAAAAGGGAAACAATTCTTCTCCTTTCTGCTATCTGTGTTACCAGTTTTAATGACCTTCTTGTTACGACAAACTCCGAGCTGCGACTACACACTGAAAATGACACTCATCTTTTTATGTGGCCTTTTCTTTTGTAGGGATTTAGTCATTTTAATACTGCGGCACACTTTGTCATGTTTGTGTGTGATCTATTTAAGGAACAGCCAGACAGCCCGGAGAAGATGTACCCACACTCCACAGCGATAGTGGAGTGTGCCAAACATATCTCCAGCACTGGCTCAGTTCTAGCAAAGTGTAGATAGTCCTGGCTGTGTGAGACTATAGAAACCTCTCACAGCCAGCCTGTCCGGCCTTTTTAACCACAGAGCTGCCTTTTGACCTGGTGCTGCTGTTACACTGTGTTTGCTTTTCAGAGAAAACTACATTTCTGTGTCCGTACAGCTTTAGTTAGCTCCTTATCATTGCCACTGCTTGTCACTGCTGTTTAAAGTCTTTCTGTGTTGGTACAAAGTGTTTTAAGGGAAGAAACAGAACCATTTATTTTGTAACCCTTTCTTCTGTTTTGTAGCCAGTCAGGGAGGTCAGTAATTGTATTTTTATTTCAGTCAGTAGTTTGAGGGGTTTTATTTTCTGTAAGTAGGGGATTTGGTTTGTTATTTTGGCTTTTGGAGACCCTGATGTTCTTGTTGGATGCAGAATAAATATCACATTTGAGCCCCTAAAGGATTTTCACTTTTTCTGTCTAGTATAAGAGCAAAATGTGCAAAACCTGTAACACCTTAAAATCCATTAAATGTGGCGTAATATTTTGGATGAAGTCACAACACCTTAGTTTTATTTTACTCATTTATCAAGATGCATGTATGAAAAATATTTGACACTGACTCTAAGTGATTTTATCAATGAATAATGATTAATATGTTGCTGTTTATACAATAATGTAAAGCGCTTTGGGTGTCTAGAAAAGTGCTATATAAAATCCAATTCATTATTATTACTATTAATAATGCAAAATGTGCACTACCTCTTAAAGAGCAATTATCCTAAAGCCAAACTGCAAATCTAATAACCTTAGAAGCAACTATAATGAATCAAAGTGTGTGTTTTTTTATATGGAAGATTCATTATGTAACCCATCACATAATATTTACATGTGTTTGTGTGAAGTTTGGGTGAAGTTGGCATACTTTGTAGATGAATTTAAATTTTTTGATAACCGGAAGTAATGTTATTAACCCATTTATCAAAAATTTGAACTGCATTTTAATAGTAATTATATAGTTAAATCCTGATGGGGACTTCCTGTGTGTATGACATTATACAAACAGCTTTATATCCTGCATCCTTAAGACACTTCACATAACAGTGGACTCAAATTGCGTTTAAGAAGTTTATTTATCACATTGTCCAGTGCAAAAGATGGAACAATAGCAGACGTTGCCGAGTTGCTTGACTGAACTAGATGTTTGGTGGGATCACTTAATAGCTGGCCATGGTGCGCTCCAGCCAGTCGTTGAAGATGCAGACCTAAAAATGAAGATGACACAGTTAGAGGAGGTTCAACTGGACACGGTGTCTTCATTAGATGGGCTGGTTCTTAAAAGGTTACCTTGGCGTAGACACCGGGGTGGTCCTTCTCAGCACATCCGTAGCCCCAGGACACAACACCCTGCAGCTCACCGTTGCACACGACGGGGCCGCCAGAGTCACCCTGAGAGAACAAACAACAGCTTATTTCAACTCAACACAAACAAGGAGAAATGCTTCATAATTGCACTGGTTCATGACACAGATCCCTGTAGATTCCTTCTGGTCCACCCACCTGGCAGGAGTCCTTGCCTCCCTCCAGGTATCCAGCGCAGAACATGGCGTTGGTGATCATTCCAGGGTAGGAGTTATCACAGTCCTCAAAAGACAGGATGGGGATGTTCAGGCACTGCAGCTTGTTCCTGTCAGCAGCTGCAAATAAAATATGGGTGGAAAGAGATTAAAATAACACACCAGTATGCTCACATTTTTCTTTTTCGTATATGTGGTCAAAAAGGAAGCACAGTTTATTTTCAAGGACAGATGACTGTTTCTATGGGTCCTGCTCCTTTTTTATTCCTAATGTCTTTTGCTCAAAAGGCATTTCTTATTTACTTATTTGATGCACATATTTCCATTAGAACACATGAAGTGTTCACTCTAGAAACCCTCTGTTTTCATTCCTTCAGGTTCATAATAACTGATACTAATGCTAATAATGGTGTCAAAGTGCAGACTGTGATATTTCCTTGAACAGAAATCAAACCATTGAAATCTCAGCCCTGGGTGGGAACATGTGGTGAACAGATGCAGATGGTACTCACTGGAGCTCATGGTGTTGCCCCATCCAGAGACCAGGCACATGGTGCCAGCGGGGGCACAGCTGGTGGGCAGAGCCACAGGCTGCACATACTGGTTCAGGGTGGCGGGCTTGCTCAGCTTGATCAGCATGATGTCATTGTTGATGTTGTAGGAGGTGTAGTTGGGGTGACGGATGACGCGGGAGGAAGAGATGAACTGCTCCTTTCCCTCGGTGACCCTGATGTTGTGCTCTCCGAGACGCACCTCAACACGGCTGGAACAGAGCAACAGGGTCAACAGCAGCTCAGCTTCAGTGTCCCATGAAAACACAAGCTGACTCCTGCATTTAAAAGCTAGTGGTCTGTGGAATATCAGTGAATACATACGACTTGTAGCAGTGAGCAGCAGACACAACCCAGTTCTCGTTGACCAGGGAGCCACCGCAGAAGTGGTACCCAGAGTTCAGAGACACCTGATGGGGCTGGGAGTAGGGCTTGCACTCATACCCTCCGACGATCTTGTCGTCCTCTGTGGCAACTGAAAATCACACATTTAGGAGATGGGTTAGTCCTTCATTCCTTCATTGTTGCAACTGAATACATTTTAATGAAAGATGGTTGTTTCTTTTGATGTTTTTTTTCTGACTTCCTGTCATAGAATCATGAATCCAGTTATGTTTACTTTAGTTTGATGGTTATTAAACATCAGACAGTATCCTTAAAAGTATCAGATCAGTTTCATTGTACAGATACAGACAAGTTGCTTGAATTGAAGTTCACACTCACAAGCAGCTCCAATGAGCAGAACGAAGACCAGAGACCTCATGGTTGCTGAGTGATCCTGTGATGAGGGGACTAGACCTGGACCTGGTTTATATGTCCAGTGAGGTGAGCTGCCCTGCTCTACGCTCACGCTCATTGGTCAGAGAGGAGCCAATCAGGGGAGGCAGACCGTTGAGTCAGGTAGTTCATTTCCAGAATTGTATAATTCACCAAGATTCAAGGAGAAGTAAACATTCTTGCCTGCAACTTAGAGAGATTATAAATTAATATGGAATGTGCATGTGTTATTTATTTAATCTGAAAAAATACATTATAGCTCAGATGCAAAGTAGACACAAAGATCTAAAACATGATGCATTACACAAACATCTGGACTTTCTTATATGGAAATAAATAACTGAACATAAGCCAACATTGTTCACAAAGTCTATTTCCACCACAGATTCAACTGAACTCAAGTCTTTTCATAGAATAATCAGTTCTGTTACTTTGCCTTCTAACACATTTGTTAAAATTTAGCTCATGTCTCTGGTCATGTTGCACCGGTACACAAACTTCCTTCTATATTTAGATTTGTGTGAACACACACACCTGTCGTGTTCTCAGCACCTGAAAAATAACTTCATATTTGGTAGATGAAGGTGCCTGAGAAACAAGTTAAGGTGTTCTTTCAATAAATACATTGAAACCTGAACAGATTTTAAAGTGCAAAGAATTTTTGTAGTTTAATTCCTATTTTCAATGCTTCATTATTTTTTAGGATGTGTGTGTGTGTGTGTGTGTGTGTGTGTGTGTGTGTGTGTGTGTGTGTGTGTGTGTGTGTGTGTGTGTGTGTGTGTGTGTAGGTGTGTGTGTGTGTAGGTGTGTGTGTGTGTGTGTGTCATGAGAAGTTAAATGCACAGACTACCATGCCACTGGGGCAAAACAAAATTAAAATAAATGATAAACACCAGTGGAAATAAATGACCAAACATATTAAAATTTAAAAAAAAAAAATACTATAGAAAACCATAATGACAAAATGTGTTTAGAACGCTGACTTTAAAGATGATATGGACATTCTGTGGGTCATTCATTGCACAGATGTGATATCAGTTAAAGTAGTTCATATTCATATAAATTGCAAAATTATATCTAAAAACTTTGATAACCGAACATATCGCTCTGCACTTTAAATGGAAACATCCCTGGTACAGTTTTAAACACAGGCAAAACTGAAGTATTTGTACTTAATGAAAAATCAGTTAGATGAAAGATTTAATCTATGTAAGATATTAGATTTAAGTCAACATACAATCCACCAGGCAAACTGCTGGTACAAATGGAAATGGAAAAAGGACGCAGAAATATTCAAATTTTATTTGACTTGTATGTCAATGGACAGTGAACACAACATATGTCATGTTTTGTCTGGTCGGCTTCATTCCATTTGTAAGTAACCTTCAGGTCTCAAGAAATTAAAACATTGCTTTGAAATTCTGCCATTTCTATTCACTGTTCACTTTTCATGACTCTGTATTCAGGTATTCCAGACACCAAGTGATTAATTGTTTCAGGTGAATTTTATTCAAAACTTTCTGCAAACGGGTCTTTAAGTGTGCAGCAGTACGGTGTGTTCAATGTCATGTTTTGTGTTTGAAGATACACCACAGATTCTGTATTGGGTCCGAGTCAGGACAAGAGGGAGGGCAGGCCAACACTTACACCATCCTCTTCCTCAACCAGACCTTGGTAATGTGAGCAGAATGTGGTTCTTGAATTCTGCTACTGAAGTATAAGCAACCCACTCACACAACCACAGCCACAGTGAAGCTTGTGCCATCGCTCTTTACATATTCAGATACATTCACATTCCTGCTGTGCATGGTAGAGTGTGAAATACCCAAATACCTTCCTGTCTTTACTGTTTAGTTCTTTAAAAATTAAATCATTTTCAGCCTATCTTTGCCACTTTGCAACAGTAAATAGTGATGATTTAGTAAAAAATAAATAAATAAATAAATAAATATATATATATATATATATATATATATATATATATATATATATATATATATATATATATATATATATATATATATATATATCACTAAATCATCCCTATTTACTTCACTATCTTATTGAATTATGTGTCCTAAATTGCTCCTTTTAAGACTTCTTCTTGAATGTGAGACAAATGAAATTAAGTTGAACAACATTGTGTTTGTACAGTCCACAATAAAATACGCAGAAATCTTATTATCAGTGTTATCAGTTTTTTTTTTTATTTACAATTCCAAAAAAAGCATTTGCTCCTTATTTGAGGTTATAAATGACAATAATAGTAAAGAAGCCCTTGAAGATCAGGGTGCAGTCCCATTCAAGTGTTTTTAAAACATTAATAGCTGGATGCAACTATTATTCCTACTACGACTTAATTTTGGCACTTTCCTTTTGAAAATAGTTTAGATCAATAAGTAGCTAAATGTTTTTTGTTTGATGTTTGTTTGTTTGTTTGCTTGTTTTTGGTTAAATTACACAAGTGCCTCTATATTTAGATATCTGTGAAGTGGACCATCTGTCTGGTTCTCAGCATCTTCACATATGACAACCAAGACTACTTTGAGAAAAAAAATATATAATTTTTTATTTCCTTTAAAAAATATGTGGAAAGAACTTTGTAACCAACAATATGAAGCTTGTTCTGTAAAGCTAATCGGCTAAAATGTAGAATAATTATAGAACATATACCAACTGAACGATGAGAAGCAAAGCACAGGAAATAAGATGAGTAAACACCTATATCTTTCCTTTATTAAATATGTAGAAGCAAATATTATAAAAAGAAAGAAAAAGAACTTCAAAGATTACACAGATTCTTGTTACTCTAAGTTCCATAGAAAGTCATTTCACAAATGTAGTTTTAAATAACTTTTTTTCTTTCCTTCCATATTTGGTATAGAAAGTCCACCCAAGCTGATATTTTATTTATGTAAAACTCTTGCTGACTTAAACTGAAGTATAAATAAATGACATCTCTGGGTGAAGATATGGTTCAAATGGTGAGTGATTTTATAGAGGAATTATTTTCTGATCCATGACCAGCTGTTTATTATTATTTATCATTTTATTTCCACTCTAATGGACAAACTGTTTTAATACTGGAACATTTATTAAGGAAAAAAAAAATCACAGCAGTTTGTTAACTTCAAACATTTTATTTATTTCACATCTTCACCTCCTGAACAAAGGGAAGTATTGGTTGAAGCTGTGTTTGTCTGAGGACTGATGATGAGTGAAGTTAATATGTGGCCATGGTGCTGTGCAGCCAGTCCGTCTGCACACAGACCTGAAAAGGACATGATACAGAACAGGTCAGTACAGGTGTGTGTGTGATGGCTTTGTTTGTAGTCATAGCACTCAGATGTTACCTTAGAGTAGACACCAGGGTGGTCCTTCTCTGCACATCCATAGCCCCAGGACACGACGCCATGCAGCTCTCCGTTACACAAAACAGGACCACCAGAATCACCCTGAAACAGACATGGATTAATAAACTTGAGCGGATTAGGACAAATGCAGCAGATAGAGACTGAGCCTTCTCTATTAACCCCTAAAGACCCAGTGCTACTTTTGTGGCAGTTCCCAAATGAATTTTTCTCTCTATTTAACCTTTCTTAAGTGATTTATCACCATTTATTATTATATTTTTCTCTGTATTTTGCATATTTAACTGTAAATCATGAATTTCCATATATTTCATTTCCTATATTTAATTTAGATATTCATGAAAATTCACAGTATATTCAAAAGTTATATCAAAACAGAGAGAACTGGAAAAAAAAAAAACTTTTTCAGTCAAATCGATCATTAATTGAAAATAATCCAAGTGTATCCATCCACTGTCACTGATCAAACTCTGTGGGTTTTACTGGTGAATTAGTGTAGAAGACGACGGTGTTTCTACAGTAACCACAGAGCCTCTGAACGTCCAAATGGGTCATATCTGATGACCGTGAAAAGATAACAAAACTGTATTTTACACCAGTTATTTACATGTATTGATAGGATTAATGGATCATCAGGTATTAAACCATTTACATCAGTAGATGGTGTTGGTCACCAGTGGCTGGTTGAGTCTTTATGGGCTAAATACACACATGGTACATCAGTTTTGTTGTAGATACCTGGCAGGAGTCCTTGCCTCCCTCTAAGTATCCAGCACAGAACATGGTGTCATCCACCATACCAGGGTAGGAGTTATCACAGTCCTCATCAGACAGGATGGGGACTTCCACACACTGCAGCTTGTTGCTGTCGGCGGCTGCAACAAGAAAACAGATTGAGATGTTCAGTGACAGGTCAAGGAGCACAGTCATTTGGGTTTTGTTGTAAATAAGTGTTTTTAATTAGATGTTTCTCACTGGAGCTCATGGTGTTGCCCCATCCAGAGACCAGGCACATGGTGCCAGCGGGGGCACAGCTGGTGGGCAGAGCCAGGGGCTGCACATACTGGTTCAGGGTGGCGGGTCTGCTCAGCTTGAGCAGCATGATGTCATTCTGGAGGGTGTAGCTATCATAGTTAGGGTGCTGCAGGATCCGAGAAGCACTAATAAATTGCTCACTGCCCTCTGAGATTCCAATGTTGTGTTCGCCCAAGCGCACTTCAATGTAGCTGAAAGAGTCAAATCAGTCAGAAAAAAGTCTTTGCACACAGATGAATTGATGTGGTCATAAAAGTACTGCATGTATTATTTGCTTACGACATGTAGCAGTGAGCAGCAGACACAACCCAGTTCTCACTGACCAGGGAGCCACCGCAGAAGTGGTACCCAGCGTTCAGAGACACCTGATGGGGCTGAGAGTGGGGAGTGCACTCATACCCACCGACGATCTTATCATCCTCTGTAGCAACTGAAAACAAGTTTACCAGAAATATTGAATAAACCTGCAAGTACCTGGTAAATGTGCGCAAAGCCGATGAACTCACAAGCAGCTCCAATGAGCAGAATAAACACCAGAGACTTCATGGCTGCAGCGTGATCCTTTCATCTCATCCAAATCTGTGTTTTATATCTACTCTGTGTTCTCTGATTGGTCAAATTGCTGTCAATCAAAATAAAAACTCATATCTGTGTAAGGGCCATGAGGTCATTTAAAGTAAAGTGAAAGTTTGAGAATTGCTTTTTTGGTGCAATATTGTTGGTTCCAATGTGCAGCAGATGGATGATTCACATAATGTCTTCACTCAAGGTTGAGATCTGGACTGAAGTGAGCCAAGAGCTGAAAAAAAAAAAAAAAAAAAAAAAAAAACTAAGAGCACGTGTACTATAACAGAATGAATATAATGGTTGTACTAATTATTTGATACTAAACATTTACTTTTGTACTTGTCAGCTTATTTGAAGCACTGAAACATATTTCTCTCTTCAGTTCTCATTAAAACTGGTACAAAATGTCAGTGTCTTAAGGGTTTTTCATTACATATGACATTTAAAAAAAAAAAAAAAAAAAAAAAAGTAAAAGACAGAGAAGAAACTCAGTTCACCTTACCAACCTCAATAAAATGCAGAAATCATGCATTCTCTTCAAAGTTAATTCAAAGTTTTTAATGCTGTTTGACTCCATTCTCACTTTTCCAACTCTGTGTGTTTCAAAGTGTTTTATCTGACACGTGGGTTTTCTTGCGAAAGCGATATTCGAGCTGTGGTTGTGAACCAGGCCATCTGCAGAGCGGCAGTCATGCCCCCACAGCAACTCCATCTATGTCAAGCACAATCACAAAATACACCCTGCCCTAAATTCAGATGCAGTACCCCCTATAATTCACTCCACAAACACGTCATGTAAATGTGTAGCTTAGAAATAGTCAAAGTCTCATGTAATGAAGAGAATTATGGGGCATACTGTGCATGTAATTTACATATGTTTCTAAACACAAAACATTATGAATATACATATAAGGATGTATATGTACTTATGGGAAATAAAATATCCACTGGTGTCTTTTAAAATGCATCTCATCATGATCATAAACACTATTATGTTTTACATTTAATAAGTACACACTACTTTCATTTATTCTTTACCTTTCAGATTTGATGCTAAACTACTTTTTGTTGTCAAGTATATAACTTTTGCAATAACAATAAAGTTTAATCTAATCTAATTTAAATTATTATGAAATTAAGCCCAGTGTTCTTTACTTTTTCCATAAAATGCATACATTTATTATCTTTTTTTATATTTATTATCATTCATAGAACAAAACTGTTTCTAAACAATTTTAAACATATTATGTTATCGTGTGTAACATGTACCACCCCTCATCCTAGAAAATATTTGCTTTTCCAGGAATTATTTTTCCAAGATTCTTATTGGTTAAAAACAACCTTGGGGGGCGTGTCCAGGATAGACGCAGGAGAGGCACCTTCCTATATAAACCAGGGGTCCAGGTCTAGTCCTCTCATCGACAGGATCACTCAGCAACCATGAGGTCTCTGGTCTTCGTTCTGCTCATCGGAGCTGCTTGTGAGTGTGAACTTCAATTCAAGCAACTTGTCTGTATCTGTACAATGAAACTGATCTGATACTTTTAAGGATACTGTCTGATGTTTAATAACTATCAAACAAAAGTAAACATAACTGAATTCATCCTTCAATGACAGGAAGTCAGAAAGAAAAACATCAAAAGAGACAACCATCTTTCATTAAAATGTATTCAATTGCAACAATGAAGGAATGAAGGACTAACCCATCTCCTAAATGTGTGATTTTCAGTTGCCACGGAGGACGACAAGATCGTCGGAGGGTATGAGTGCAAGCCCTACTCCCAGCCCCATCAGGTGTCTCTGAACTCTGGGTACCACTTCTGCGGTGGCTCCCTGGTCAACGAGAACTGGGTTGTGTCTGCTGCTCACTGCTACAAGTCGTATGTATTCACTGATATTCCACAGACCACTAGCTTTTAAATGCAGGAGTCAGCTTGTGTTTTCATGGGACACTGAAGCTGAGCTGCTGTTGACCCTGTTGCTCTGTTCCAGCCGTGTTGAGGTGCGTCTCGGAGAGCACAACATCAGGGTCACCGAGGGAAAGGAGCAGTTCATCTCTTCCTCCCGTGTCATCCGTCACCCCAACTACACCTCCTACAACATCAACAATGACATCATGCTGATCAAGCTGAGCAAGCCCGCCACCCTGAACCAGTATGTGCAGCCTGTGGCTCTGCCCACCAGCTGTGCCCCCGCTGGCACCATGTGCCTGGTCTCTGGATGGGGCAACACCATGAGCTCCAGTGAGTACCATCTGCATCTGTTCACCACATGTTCCCACCCAGGGCTGAGATTTCAATGGTTTGATTTCTGTTCAAGGAAATATCACAGTCTGCACTTTGACACCATTATTAGCATTAGTATCAGTTATTATGAACCTGAAGGAATGAAAACAGAGGGTTTCTAGAGTGAACACTTCATGTGTTCTAATGGAAATATGTGCATCAAATAAGTAAATAAGAAACGCCTTTTGAGCAAAAGACATTAGGAATAAAAAAAAAAGGAGCAGGACCCATAGAAACAGTCATCTGTCCTTGGAAATAAACTGTGCTTCCTTTTTGACCACATATACGAAAAAGAAAAATGTGAACATACCGGTGTGTTATTTGAATCTCTTTCCACCCATATTTTATTTGCAGCTGCTGACAGGAACAAGCTGCAGTGCCTGAACATCCCCATCCTGTCTGATGAGGACTGTGATAACTCCTACCCTGGAATGATCACCAACGCCATGTTCTGCGCTGGATACCTGGAGGGAGGCAAGGACTCCTGCCAGGTGGGTGGACCAGAAGGAATCTACAGGGATCTGTGTCATGAACCAGTGCAATTATGAAGCATTTCTCCTTGTTTGTGTTGAGTTGAAATAAGCTGTTGTTTGTTCTCTCAGGGTGACTCTGGCGGCCCCGTCGTGTGCAACGGTGAGCTGCAGGGTGTTGTGTCCTGGGGCTACGGATGTGCTGAGAAGGACCACCCCGGTGTCTACGCCAAGGTAACCTTTTAAGAACCAGCCCATCTAATGAAGACACCGTGTCCAGTTGAACCTCCTCTAACCATGTCATCTTCATTTTTAGGTCTGCATCTTCAACGACTGGCTGGAGCGCACCATGGCCAGCTATTAAGTTTGATCCTGTCCACCATCTTTACTTTGCTGCCATTCATCCTCACTCCAGTTCTGTAGGAGAGTTTTGAACAACATGCAGCCATTTTCCATCTGAATCAATAAAAGTCTTAAAACTTAACTTCCATGCAGTTTTCCCCTCATTTTTACCTGTGTCACTTTAAAGTGTTTCTCACAGTGCTGTAAAATATGCTCACATTTTCACTTCATGTGACAGTGTAACAAGGCTGGTTACCTGCAGACCTTTCTTGAATTTTGACGTCCACACTAGTGTAGTGACATCCTTTTGTCTTTGTAAATGTACCCAGAGTATGCACTGCTTAATGAAGCTGAAGAAGCACAATTTGATGTGCCAAAGGAAGGCTGAAAGAAGCCATATTCATTTATGGAAGCATGAATCTGACCACAGTTCAGCCTTTCACAAATACAGCACATCACTGCTTTACACTGAAGAAACATGCTATGCATCTATATACATGCATCTATATATGCATTTAGATATATACGTCTTAAAAGTGGGGTAGGAGATCTAGAAAAAATGGTTCAAGCAAGCTACATTTTGAAAATACGCAATTCAAGAGTCCAAACCCCTTTCTTCAGACATCCCCCACGCCTCCAGAGTACTGGCATATGCAACGCTTGTCCCCTAGGGTTCCTGAGGGTTCATGAGCGCTGCACAGCAACAATTCACCCAGCCCTGGCTCCTGCTCACGGATCCATGTGTACCTCATTCAGTCTCCTCCAACACCCCGCTGTTTGTCGTCAGAACAGCCCTAGTTCATACCTATCTGGTTAATGTTACATTCCCTACTGATTTATGTTAGTGACAAAACAGTTTGGCGGTGAACTTTCCATCCTAATATAACTAATATGACCAAGCTCTGGCTCTGGCTTTATTTCCAGTACAGTTGCTCCAAACCTCTGAGAACGCACGATTCATGCTCAAAGAGGGGTACGCATAGAGGGGGGAGGGACAAATGGCAGTTGAGTTTGATAGACATATCACCGTTCAGTCATTTTGATTGGGTGCTCAAAATGATTGGATGATGTTTTTTCAGTCTTGTCCATTCCACAGGTGACAAAATTTTTTTCTGTTTATGTTAGAGCATTTAATTAATTGGTTGCAATCGGGGTGTGAAGGGGATTTTAAGCAATATAGTAAAAAATGCCCCAGGAAAACATCTCCTACCTCACCTTTAAGTAAATAACTCTTACATTGTTACTATTTAGGCCAAAATTTGCATTAATTTTACAAGCTAACACTACACTATTATCTGTATTTTTTTAATTTTTTATTATTTTTAGGAATGAATTCTTATGTCTCACAGAATTAGCATAATAAATGTCGGTGTAACAGTTTGCTTTGAAACTGTCTCCTCCCTCACCTTGCCTCACCTCATCAGCAGCATCAGGTCCGTCTGTTGTTAGTCGGTGCGTCTCAGCTGACCAGCATGTAGGCAGCTCTGGCTCAGCTACTGTTTGCCAGAGTGTTCTTGCCTCTCGCCTGACAACGTTCTTTTGCACCTGTTTTCCTGGTTCCAACCTCGTCTGATTCTTGCGATGCCTCCTCATCTCAACCCCGGAAACCCGACCAGCCTTCTGTCTACAGGATTAAGAGATCTGCTTTCTGTTTCCCTGAGTTCTGTTCCCTGCCTGAGTACCTGTCTGTGTCGGTATCTGTCTCCAGTTCTTGTTCCTGTCTGTGTCAGAGTCCTGTATCAGAATCCAGGAGTTGAACTCACAATAAAGAACATTTCTGACTTTTACCCGAGTGTGTTGCATGTGGGTCCTCCGTCCTGTACACCATCCATTACAGTAGGATAAGCTTTGCCAAAACATCGTAAGTTGTTTTTGGTTTTAAAGTAACACAGCTGTTAAAAATGAAAAAGCACTTGTTTAATGGTCTTAACGTCGAGTCAGAAAATGAACTGATTGGTGAAAAAGACTTTCACTGAAGCAAAGAAAATGCAGAGTTAGTGATTAAACCCATGATTGAAACTGATGGAGAGAAAACGATGGAAGTGTAAATATGTCAGTTTGGAAAAAGAAAGAAATTATCAGCATCACAGTAAAAAGAAATGCTAAATATTATCAGCTTTTCCTGGTCATGAATATGTCATTATCATGATATAAAACATTCTCATGTTATAATGTGATGACTTATGTTGTTAGTGTTATATCAGAATAATCTGCCAGATATCATTGTGGTATATGTTTAACAGAACAGTTTTATTTATTCATTTTCAAGTAGTTTTCCATTCTGTCAGTATTTGCGAGGTGATGGTGGGTCAGTCTGTGAGAGAGAGTCCACCTGGCACTGCTTATAGAGCAGAGTCAAGGTCAGAATAGTGATTACAGCCTGTACCGAGCACAATGTACTGTACACAAACCTAGCCAAAAGACAGACATACGATGATAATAATAATGATTAATAATAAGAAGAAGAAGGAGGTGAATCGAGTTAATTATATTTTTTTAATGTTGCCCAAAACCATGAGTCACAGTATCACCTCAAATGATATTTGGCACCCATGTCGTTCAACTAAGTAAGATAAGAGTCCTCAAAATAGAAAATAAAACTTAAAACATAAAATAAATTAGGGAAAAAGCAGGATTCGTCTTCCATGATGCAATAGATGTACGTACAGAATTCTACATATGTTACACTTTAAAGGTCTGTAAAAAACAGAAAAATCCTAGAAATCCTAGATATCAAAACTCTGATTATCAGAGCTCTCTGATCAGTGTTATTTGATTGGTCAGTAGCAGCCATAGGTGTGGCTTCATAGTTGGTATGGAAAGTCAATAAATACCCAGCACTGATCCAAAATAATCCAGGCATCTGCATGTACCATCACACAAACATGAGGTCTGTGGTCTTCCTTCTGCTTCTGGGAGCTGTGTGTAAGTGTCACACACATTTAGAAAGTATTAACACTATATATTTACATATCATCTGCAAAGGAATGCAGATTATAAATAATTTACAAATAAGGCTCGGCATGAAAACATATCAGGATTATCACAATGTAGTTTTATATCTATGTAAATTGCATTATTGTGATGTAATATTGCTGCCTTTAACACTTAGAGTTAATGTTTAGTTACATATTTAAATATTATTTTGTTGCTTTTAATTTTACTCATGCGTATTTTGATGTTGAAAAATAAATATATCAGTATAATTGTGTGGAATCAAAGGCACCAAAACATAAGACATATTATCATTATTCACTCATATGAAAATTTAGGAATGATATTTTTAGCACAAGGGAGCATGAATATTTTTTATAAAATGTATCAGCTGAGATGTGTATTTTTTTTTTCTTTGCTGTGTATTTTCTGTAACTATGTCATGAATATATTTTTTCAGTCGCGACAGAGGATGATAAAATCGTTGGAGGGCGTGAGTGTGTGCCTCATTCCCAGCCCCATCAGGTGTCTCTGAACTCTGGGTACCACTTCTGCGGTGGCTCCCTGGTCAACGAGTACTGGGTGGTTTCTGCTGCTCACTGCTACAAGTCGTGAGTCTGACATAACAACAGCCAGAGGTGGAATGAAACGAAATAAAAGTACTTTGTTACTGTACTGAAGTACATGTTTTATGGATCCGTTCTTAAGAGAAATTATGGAGGGGTACTTTTTACTTTTACTTCACTATATTTTACAGCAGGTATCTGTACTTTTTACTCCACTACTTTTCTAATCGTGTTTGCATTGCATGCTAGTGCTTTCTTCTTCTTTTTGTGAACTGATTGTTTTACCATGCTCATAATGCAACTATACACATTATAATCCAGCTGTAGAGGTAAAGCTGCATTGACCTTCTCTCCTAAAAGAGCGCAATTCAATAAAAAAAAAACTTTGAAAATCAATTCCTTTTAAAGTTGAATTATAAATACTGGCAATATTCAGATTTAGAAATGTCTGGCCTGTTGGGTTGATCACTGTGCCAGAAGATTCTGTTTATTGTGGGTCCTCTTTACAGTTTGAGACCAGAGTTTGTTATGCTTATGTTTACAGTACTCAGTACTAAATGAGTTGAGCTGTCAGTTATAATACTGGTTCTGTCTTTGTATATTTACCAAATGCCCAATTCCATCACTTTTAATCAGTATTTACTTTATTAAGTATAATGGTTGAATCTGGATCAAAACTTTTACTTTTTACTTTTTAGGTATATTTTAAAATGAGTACTTTAACTTGAGTAGATTTTTCCCCGGATACTTTTACTTAACCCATAAAGACCCAAACAGCCACCGGTGCCCAAAATCATCTGCCGGTCTAAAATGTTTAACAACTTATGATCCATTAATCCTATCGATAGATGTAAATAATTGGTGTAAAATACAGTTTGTCATCATTTTATGGTCATCAGATACGATCCATGTGGACGTTCAGAGGCTCCGTAGTGAAACACAGGAAACACTGTCATCTTCTACAACATTGATTTTCCAGTTAAAAAAAACAAACAAACTGTAATTTATCACCAGTTTGACAAATGACAGTGGATGGAGACAGTTTATGTTCAGTTAATGATATTTTTGCTGATTAAGTCACTTTTTCTTCATTTTTTTTCTGTTTCTGATATAATAACCCTCAACTTTAATCTGAGCTTTTATGAAGAACTACATGATTGGTAAATTGAATATAGGAAAATACATGATTTTCACTTAAAATACAAAATGCAGAAGAAACTATTATAATAAATAGTAATAAAACACTTAAAAAAGGTTGGAGAGAAAAATTAATTTTTGGAATTGCAACAAAAGTAGCACTGGGTCTTTATGGGTTAAGTAAAAAAAAAAAAAGTGAGTACTTCATCCACCACTGACAACAGCAACACCAAAATACTTCCTCAAAGTGTGAATGTCTCTGTCTCACCCAGAAGTTTTATGTCTCTTTTAGGAGGATGGACATTGTTCTTGGAGATCACAATCGTTGGTTCATGGACGGCAATGAACAGATTATTTCTGCTGCCCGTGTGATCCCTCACCCCAACTATGAGTCCTGGACTGTGAACAATGACATCATGCTGATCAAGCTGAGCGAACCAGCCACCATTAACCAGTATGTGCAGCCTGTGTCTCTGCCCACCAGCTGTGCCCCCGCTGGCACCATGTGCACCGTGTCTGGTTGGGGTGTAACCATGAGTTCCGGTGAGTATCCAACAGGACACAGGCCTTCTGTTTCCCTCACATTTTGTCCAAACTTTATTTCTGGTTCCGTTTCACTGTAGCTGCTGACAGTAACAGGCTGCAGTGCCTGGACATCCCCATCCTGTCTGATGAGGACTGTCACAACTCCTACCCTGGCATGATCAGCGAGGCCATGTTCTGCGCTGGATACCTGGAGGGAGGCAAAGACTCCTGCCAGGTAGGTACCCTCATATATAGCTAGAGCTCTAAGTGAAGACTGAGCACCTTTAAATGCTTACTTTGATGCATTCTCTGTCTCAGGGTGATTCTGGTGGTCCTGTTGTGTGCAATGGTGAGCTGCAGGGTGTCGTGTCCTGGGGCTTTGGATGTGCAGAGAAGAACCACCCAGGTGTCTATGCCAAGGTAAAAAAAAAAAACTAAAAAAACATCCACAACAATCTTTCAATGTGTTTTACTTCACAGAGAAATATCTTTGAAATATTTGTACAGTCTGACACAAAGTGAGTCACACCTAACAATAGACAATGTCCTTCTACAACAGACCTGCATTTTCACTGAATGGCTGCAAAGTACAATGGCCATGTACTGAGATGGGTCACACTCTACCTCTGCTACAGCTGCTGCAAAATTGTGAATAATGTCATAGAGAACATTAAAATACAATAAAAATGTGAAACATTTTGTGGATTTGTGTGCTTTTTGTCAAATGTTCAGATGTCTTGGAGCAATTCATGTGTTCTTAAGAAGATACAGAAAAGAAAAATGACAAATAAATATGATTATATGCATCCTATGATGTATAATGTATCATATTTTAATTCATGTAATAATTATGTTATTTCAAAATCATCATCAATCATGACCGACCAAGATTAAATCGTTCATCCTCCATACAGCAGCTAGAGTACCATCTATTATTACAATTGAACCCTTTCATGCATAGTGGTCACTACAGTGGACAGCTACTCAAAGATGTGCTCTTATATCCTTCTGAGACCCAGCAAAGCATCTTTGTCTTCTGTAGTGGACTAGAGTCTCACAGCTTTACTTAAAAAAAAAAACATAAATGTCCACTGAAAAGGACATTATATAAATGTTATTTTTTAAGTATCTGAAAAAACTGATGCATCATGCTTTTTCCAACTAAGGCAAGTATTTAATGTAAAATGGCAATATTTTTACTTACTGGGTCTCAGGAACATATATTCATGGCTTTTGTTGTTTTAGTTCCATATCAGCCAACACAGTGGACGCTTATGTATCATCTCTGCAATTCATATCATGACTGTAACTTTGCTGTTCTTGATAAACCTGAACTGCACTAACATGTTTGAGTGTAAATCAGTTACTCGTTATTGTTATTTGACTTTAATTAAGTTTTTTTTTTTATATAAACAAAAGTTTTGTTTTGTTGCATATTATCTCCATGAAGTGAGTAATGCATAGTATTAGATATGTGTTACAATGTGGAGCAGCATTAGCAGCATTAGAGATATTTTTATTTCATAGTTTTCCACACTATATATCAGCAAATATTTTTTTTTGCTTCAGATATTAAACACATTGTGTCCAGCTGAGTGGATATTTTTGCAACTCCATGAAAAATAGGTTCATAAGAAAATTTTCAATCGCATGTTTTTTTTTTCATGACTAAAGAGGAATAAAAACACTCGGGAAAAAAAATCTTGATTAAAGTTCTCATAATTCATGTATGAAAGGGTTAATAAGCACAATATGAATGAAATAAGAGTAGCATTTGATACTGCCGCGGTCATATTTGCTTTTCTTCGTTCCTAGTAGCGGTAAGCTCAGCGGAACCGTTGTTGCAATGTTTCAATATCAAGTCGGACACATTTGAGAACGTACCACCAATGTCAAAGCAACTAGCAAACCTCACGTTGACATAAGTGACCGTGGGTTGAGTTTCTGCACTGAGGTTATTACTCAGCTGTGTGTCAATAGAGGGATTTTTTTCTCAGACTGTCCCTTTACTTTGAATACATCTGTCTTTTATGTAGTTTTTGGTTTTTCGGGTTTTTAGTCGCGGTCTGTCGTTGGAGAATCTAACCGGTCAGGATGCGCCTCACGTTGCAAATGTTGATCTCCCATGGCCGGGTGGCCCGAAAGATGGGGTTGGGCCCACAGTCACGGATCAACATGCTCCGGAACATCCTCACAGGACTGGTCCGGCACGAAAGGATAGAAACCACCTGGGCCCGAGCAGATGAAGTCCGCTTCTACGCCGAAAAGGTGACGCTGCTAGCTAGCTTTAAGCTAACCCTCCTGTCCACTGTCCTAATGTTACAGAATAGATGAAAAACTTATGAACTTCAACAACTGTGGATGTTAGAACTGTTACAGTCATTTGTAATTGAGTACAAAATATCCCTGCAGGACCGTCAGTGATGCTTTGGTTGATACTGCACCACCTGAGTGGACCATGTGATATGCATTTGCTATCACTGCCCAGTGTAATGTGAATAACAATAATAATAATAATAATAATAATAATAATAATAATAATAATAATATACAGTCATGTTTAAAGGTTTTTCGACCAAAATTGGGTATGTTGGTTTAGTAAAGGTTTAATGACCACACACATGCATTTCTCAGTCTTTGTATTAGATACAATCTGGATATATGTGAAGTATGACCAACATTAACCCTTTCATGCATAGTGGTCACTACAGTGGACAGCTATTCTCCAGCTGTTCTCTTGTATATTCATGGATTTTGTTGTTTTAGTTCCATTTCAGCCAACACATCTCATACACTGTAATTCATACCATTACTGTAACTTTGCTGTTGTTGATCAACCTGATCTGCAGTAACATGTTTGAGTGTAAATCAATTGCTAGTTGTTATTAGACTGTAATTAACAGTTTTCTTAAAAGGGTTTTTTTTTTTTTTTTTTTTTTTTTTTTTTTTTTGCATATTATCTCCATAAAGTGAGTAATAACTAGTATTAGAGTATGCTAAAAATTTGACAAAATATCAGATTAGCTGCATTTAAAATGTTTTTATTTCATTGTTTTCACTCAATATATCACTTCCCATTATTGTCTTTTAAACACGTTTCTTTGCTTCAAAGTATTCAACGCATTGTGTCCAGCCAAGTTGACATTTTTGTAACTTCATAAAAAATAGGTTAATTACAAAAATTTCAATCACATTTGTTTTTTTTATGCCCAAAGAGGAATAAAAACACTCGGGGGAAAAAAAAATGACTAAGGTTCTCATAATTCATGCATCAAAGGGTTAAAAACAAATGCTTCATGGAAAAAAAAAGTCTCTAAACTATAGTGGTAATCTTTAGTGTGACTTCCCTGTGCATTTAACATGTCTTCATACCTTTTGTTCAGACAATATGAGATGTATGGCATTAATTTTCAGAAATTATAATACCAGATTTTATTAAACTCATGTCAGATTTTTATTTATTTATTATTATTTATTTTTATTTTTTTTAATGAACTTTATTAAGAACTTTACATAGTTACATAAAAAACGCTGTTTCTGCTAGGGGGTATACACATATAAATCAACTAAAAAAAACAACAGAAACACATAAATAAAATAAATACACACATAGCCTAATAATACAATCATCACGTTAAGTCACACCAAATTTATCAAAAAATATGAATTTTTTTTTTTTTTTTTTTTGCCTTTTTGTTTTCTTTGCATCTAATTGTATTGCCAAAATGAATCATTTCTTGTCTAAAATGTTCAGAACTGTGTTTGTGTCCTGTCCATTTCTTCTTGTGGATGTGCCATTTTCCGATTAACAAAATTAATTGAAAAACGAAAAGACAGTCCTTATCTTGTCCGTTTTCTTCAAAGTAAAGAAATTGTCTCATTCCTGGAATTCAGTTCTTCTTCCAGTCATGTCCCTATAGTTTCCAACATCTTTCAAAAACTTTTTTGTGAATGTACAATGATCAAACAAATGACAGTCACTTTCATCTTCTAGTCCACAGAAAGTGCAGGAATACTCATTATCAATCTTAATTTTTCTAAAGTTTTCTTTGCTGGGTATATATGGTGTACAATTTTAAAAGAAACCTCTTTGACCTTGTTATTAAAGGAGGGATATTTTGCATTTTTAAATGGAGTTATGCATTTTCAAACATTTCCCTGTGGTCTACATAAACTAAATGCTATGCTTGGGCCTGAATTCTTCATTAATTCAACTCCACAGGTCCATCTTCAACCCTATTTCTGAGTAATGACACCAGAAAGGTCGTTTTTAGCACTGGCCCTTTAAATGCACATGAGCCACTTCAGGCCCCGCCCCCTCTAGGTTGTTGACTGTGCTGCTCTGTCCCGTTCAGCCAACAACTGAACATTTTAGGTAATTGGCTCGAAGTTTGGACATATTTTCAGTATGGACTACAACTGCTGCTACCGACAAACAATTATGGTGTACTCAGAGAAATGTTCACCTGAAGTCTTGACCTTATATGTGCAAATGTTGTGCCGTAACTAGTTATAGACATAACAAATGAAGAAGGAATTGAAACAGGTTGTAGAAATCCACTCGATTTTTGCCAGAATGAATATAAAGATAGCTTTGCAGCACCTGGAGGGTTCAAATTCAAACTTTTTGAACTATTAGGGTCCAAATACACAAATAAATGAACCAAAGACTAATAAAAGTGGTTTTAGCAAAATATGACCCCTTTAAGACAAAACTTATTTCCAATAAACCAGACTTTCTTCCAATCAATTTCTCCATAAAGTGAGGTCCTTTTAAGGTTATGCACACATTTCCTGTATTTTCTTGTTGAAAATTTTTTCTATTATTATTATTATTATTATTTTCTTGTCCCGAAGAAAAGAGAATGAAAAATAAATAGTAAATAAATATAATTATGTATGCTCATTTCAATCCTGCAAAAACAACATACGTAGAAGCAGGCCTGAGACTTGTCCACAGTACTGTACATCATATTCTGCACTCATAGTAACTGTCTCTTTATCTGTATCTGTCCCCAGCTGATTGACTATGCCAAAAAGGGAGACACTGATGAGAAGGCGATGAAAATGGCCAGTTTTTGGTTGACGGTATGTGTGTGAAATTACAAACTCTAAAAATTAAAGCCATTGGTGTAAAATTAAATGGTTGATCGGATCCTGACTGTCTTGTGTTTCCTTACCACTCTTCAGGAAAAGGATCTGGTCCCAAAGCTCTTCAAGGTCCTGGCTCCACGGTTTGAGACGCAGTCAAACAGCTACACACGGATGGCACGTTTACCGAACAGACAGAACTTGGACAGAGCGAAGATGGCCGTCCTGGAGTACAAAGGCAACCCTTTCCCACCTCTGTATCCTGTAAAGAAAGAGAATGAACTGACGCTCATCAACCAGCTGCTCAGAGGCTACAGAGAGGACAGAGCCAAGCAGTTAGCTGCAAAAGCATAAGTCAAACCATCACAGCATTTGGATCTGTGTTTAGTAAAGAGTGACGGCTGATTGACTGAAAGACCCCTTGATCTGATCCTGCAGATATTTGGTGTCTTGACACTCGTGCATTTCATCACCGAAGGACACAAAAGCAACAGTGTCAACTGATGCTGAGACCACCTCTGTAAAAGGACATTCTGATCGATTGTTTATTAATAAATGTGCTTTCCGTAACAAAAGCTGCAGATTTTCCTTCATTTATTTAATTTTAAGAGCATCGAGTGAACACGAGGGCTAAGCTACTTTAAGAACTGTTTAATCTAAAGCTAATTCAGCCAATGCAAGGACATGCATTCAAGTTGATTTATTTTTTAAAAAAACATAAGGTGCTGCACACTTTTAATCTCCCTCAGCCAAATATAATGTAAGATTCTGTTGAAAGTTACTGTCCTATTATTTAGATTAGATTGTCTTTGTGTAAAACTTATTACATACATTTTTGTAGAATACAATAGAATAGGCTTTATTGTCATTACACCAGTTGTGCAACGAAATTGCAGGAGATCTCTGCCAGCGACAGTGCACTTACATCTAAGTTTCAATACAATAAGATGCAGACATCTTTAAAAAAAGTATTTTAAAAAAAGTGCAATCAAAAAGTATGTACAAAATGGAGATATACTGTATGAAAGGCAAAGATTTAAAAATTTAAGGTAATATATAATGTGTAAACGTAGAAGTAGAAGTAGCGTAAACATTTGTAACAGTGTTACAGTGTAGGCAGTGCATATGTAACAGGGTAGATGTGAAACATACATGTACTGGTGTAAACAGTGTAGTATATTTGAAAGTATTCAGATATTATAACTGCACAAGGCCATTGGAGCTTGAAAAAGTAGGTCATGGTCACCTATTTTTCCACTGCTCCATGCCAAGATGCATCCACAGTATAAATTTGGTGCAGATAACTCAACACGTTCTTCAGATAATGCCGTTATGTCATTGAATGGACAAAAAGGCAGACAGACAGATGACAAAACGATTACAATACCTCTTTGCCGAAGGGTAAAAAACAGATATTCAGTTTACTATCAGACTATATCACCGAGAAAAAGTCAAGTTATTACATTTAAGAATAAACTAGTCTGTATCTAAAATGATTGAAAGAATGTAACAATGATTTTTTTAAAAATGTTTTTGGTCATTGGTCATTTAAGGGAGTTTTTGCCACATAACTGGTAATAAACGTTTACATTTTTATATAATTATGTTAATTATCTGCTGCTAAAAAGTACCAACATTTACATTTGCAAAACTAAAGCTATTTTTTTCCATTTTGTCAACTGAGATATATGTTAAAGAAGCTGTTTATTATGAATTAATGTATGAAGTTGACTTTTTCACTTTACAGACAAAAAAATGACACCCATTATAATTAAACTTCATCTGATTCAACTGTTTGAGTTCAAGCTAAAAGCACAGGTTTTACTGACTCCTCTTTATCATGCTGAAACGTTAAGGTTCCTTGTAAGGCTCTTCACTTTATTTAACAATATTTCATTTAATCATTCAATGTTATGATATAAAGCAACAATAAATTGGGGTTTGTGTTATTTCAGGGTTTCTGCAGGTATCAGCAAATCTAATTTAATGCTTTTTAATGCCACTTCAAACAAATTTAATGCCCACGTCCAACTGCAGATACAGTTTTATATATAGTTTTATGAGTTTACCATCAACAGGCTTTAACCAGGTTCTGAATAGTTCCTCCTCCAATCACTTCTGCTGAAACTCACATTTTCCCATTTTTCAGACATTTGCTAATATTCCCTCCGCTCTTTCACCACGGCATGAGCACTCTCACAACACGTTACATTCCAAACATCTGGTGCTGTGACTTCATGCATCGTCCATAAACAAGAGCCAATTAAAGGGTTCCACTTGTCAATCATCACACTATACTTCTGATCAAAATTATTAAATGTTTATATAATCAAAATAAATCATGAATAACAATGCTTTTTTTCCATCAAGTATATTTAATTTTTTAATACCTCTGGACATAGAATTTCATGCTTTTTAATGCCATTTAAGGCCTTAATTTTCACCATATCTATTTAATGACTTTTAATGACCTGAGAAACCCTGAATTTTGTTTATAGCTTATAAATAGATACATTTCACAAAATGAGTTGGGAGGTTCTATAGTAGCTGCAGGTTTCTATGGCAATAATAAAGCCAAGCCTGTGTCCAAATGTAGACCCTGAGTGGACAGATCCAGTTTGTTGTGACTCAGGGCTGATGGAGTTGACTGCGAAATAATTAGACAAGTGTACATTAGAGTGTAACCAGCCTGGAGTCTGTCCCTCCGGTGCTTTACTTTAATGAACTCTTGTAATGAGGGCACGTTCTAAATATGATTTACAGATATTAGATTTACTCTTCTGGACAAATGCCTCGTCCCAACTGGAAAACACACACTCACTCAGACACACACACACACACACACACACACACACACACACAAACTTTGCTTATCAACACCAGCCAGTATAATAATAATAATAACACACACAGGAAATGCCTCTAATAAAACCATATTTTTTTTTATTATTTTGGCAAAAAGTGTATATGTACAGCGTATTTAGAATTGTCATTTAACACCATTAAAATGCATTTGAACGGTGCTTCAGTGATGTGCTCTTAACCAGATCGCTCTGAGTAGCCTAAAAGCTGTGCTGTTTTCTCTCATGCATACATAATCTCTTTGCTTTAAGTTCACTCTCCGTGTGTGTGTGTGTGTGTGTGTGTGTGTGTCAAAGTCCTGTAATCTTACGTCAGTCTACGCGAGGTTGAAGCAGTGATACGGTGTCAGTAAGCCTGTCCGGTCGTCTCAGCCCCACGTCTATTTATTGAGTCAGGTTATGGCAATCGGAACAATAGGCAACAGCAGACAAAATGGCTCACATGCCATATATAAACCAGACATATAATCAGAAATAACGACTATACTCTAATTCAAGTATCATTCGGTTTCACAGACTAAGTTATACCTCTGACTACACTCTTACACATGACACACCACAGGCCTAACACCCTAAAGGACTCCATTACAGGAAGTTTGCCACTGACAAATCTGTGGGTTAGCAGTTGTTTACTACCATTTTTAATCAATAAATGAACACATGAACCGTGCGTTCTGGCAAAAATGCAAAGAGTCGAATTTTTGTTAGTGTCCTTCACTGATTTTTGGAGGAGGCTGGTGGGAAACGTAGTCTTCAGTGACACTCTTACACCTTGACTCTTTTCAGCAAATGCGTTGACTCAAGCTCGATAACGTTCCCCAAACTACCTGGGCAGTCGATGATATTTTCTGACTGTATTTACAGGTGTATGTGTGTGGAATACTACTAGATGTGATGTTAATACAGGTGTCAAAGCAGTCTTATAAGGTGACATCATCACGAATAAATAGACTAAGACCAGGAACATTAAAGTGCTCCATGCAGGACAGACAAAATGTACAGTTGTGTTGCTGTTTTCACAGTTCATCTACAAGGCTTGTTTTTTTTTTTTGTTTTTTTTTCTTTCATAATAGCTCAATGTTAGGGGCTACAAAACTAGGAATATTTGTTCAACCTTTTGCACGGTAGAAACATTCAAGTGCAAAAAGCTGACAAATCCAGTATTTAGGTACTAGACAGGGGTGAGGATGAAGTTACTTATTATAAAAAAAAAAAAAAAAAAAAAAAAAAAAAATGCAACCGCCTGCTCTTGAATCTTGGAACGTTTGGGACGGAAGCCAAAGAGAGAAAAAGACAACAAAGGTGTGGTCTTGCAGTAACTTTAAAATCACCCCTGTCCTTGTGCTGTATTGCATCAGTACATTCACCAACGTCTACATACACAGAGAAATGACATTTTCGAGCAGGCATGTTCTGCACTTCGGTAAAAATTCAACTAAAATTCGCAATATTATAATACTGGTTTTCTATTGAGCGTCAGACAGCACGAGAGGAATCTGATCAGAGTATCAATAAACTGAATTTCTCCATTTAAAAATATACTGAAGCCTATTGTATGTATTTACAAAAGTAACACTTTCAATACACACAATAAGCAAATATTGTATGGTCACATGGAGTACATATATCACCTTTTTGGACAGGAAGTACAATACAAACATGCGTGTTTTACGAGTACCTAGAAGTGCCCACAGTAAACGTGACATTTTACATTTACACATCAGCATATCAATCCAGAATTACCAGCTGCAAAAAAGGCATATAATATAAATTAACCCAACAGACTCCATAAAGTGTAAAAAAAAAAAAAAAAAATGCCAGTGTTTTATCAAATGCGCCAAACATTTTGACAAACACATCTTTTCTAATTAACTAATGTGATGGTGTGATATTTTTAATGGTCACAGCACCGACTGGAATTTAATGACGTGGAAAAACCCCCCCATCAAAACATATTTCTTCGTTTGGAGTAAAAACTTAAAAGTATACAGAGTGGCAGCTCTCTCCATTTTTAGCTATTTACAAACTCTCCCAGGCACACCATCAATGCCTCATGAATGTTTGAATAAAACCATTTCAGGATTTTGTTCGTTTCCGCATCGTGCACAGCTATCATTCTATTGCTCTGGCTACATCCACTTTGTCATCTTTCTCCCTGTGTGCCTTTTACTGGTCAACATCAAATATTTATTGCTTCTTTATTCTTTTAACAAGCCCAGCACTCCTATCTCTCAGCTATTTCCTTGCACTCGTCCATTCTGGTTATTTCCATTCACAGGCAAAGAGGGACCGTTTAGGGACCTCTTTTCCGATGACTTGTCATCTTCCGTCCACTTTTTGGCCGCCCTCCTTGTGTCTTCAAAGTAACACCTTGATTTCCACATTCAGTCTTTCTGTGTGTTGTATTGTCAGTCTGCCTTCCTCGTCTTTCCGTCGTCCCCCCCCCCCACCACCACCTCTGTGTGTGTCTCATGCCTTCGTTCCGAACCCTCCTCCTCCTCCGCCGCCCTGCATACTGAAGTACTCAGTGAAAGAAGGGAGCCGCGGTGGCAGCGGGGGTGAACGTGAGACCGGGTGAGGGGGGATCGGAGGCGGGGGCAATATCGATGTCAAGTCAGCGGCAGTGGTGATGATCTTCTGCTCGCTGTTCCTTGGCACCTCTTGTCCCTTGCGGGTCACCATCTCCTCCACCGTCTTCACTGGGTCCTGAGGAGGAAGACGATGGTTTTACATGTTTGAACTGATATGAAATTGATGTAAACCAAAGTAATCCATTACTCTGGGATTAAGACAAGCACAGCGTGGATCTAACAGATGGTACCGCTCATCAGTTATCAGTAACTCTATACCACTGATGCTTTGACCACTTCCTCTGGGGTTCACTGATGCAGTGGTGCTTATATAGGTCAGCAGGTAAATGACACAGACGTACTGGGTTTCCTGACCTCCAGACCTGGTTTAGTTAATGTTAGCATCTATAAATAATCATTTATAAAACTGTACATCTGTGTTTGCAGTATGGCTTTATTATCGAAACCATTATGTTTGATTATGGATGTTATTAATGGGTTAAACTTAAACTATTATCTCTGTTACTCAGTCTATAAATGACATTGTTATAATATATGGGAAAAT
This sequence comes from Sphaeramia orbicularis, assembly GCF_902148855.1. Lineage (NCBI taxonomy): Eukaryota > Metazoa > Chordata > Actinopteri > Kurtiformes > Apogonidae > Sphaeramia > Sphaeramia orbicularis. The sequence continues at coordinate 38,034,580 of NC_043972.1, read as the reverse complement.
GCAGTAATTTTGTGTTAAATTTTTATTTAATTCTGAAAGGTTATTCCAGTCATCCTCCAAATAACAACACTTACTTTTTTAATGCACTCAGACTTTATCAATATTTTCGGTTTACTCGTTGTGGAACATAGCCAAGTAGTTTTACTCAAGTGCAGTCATTTGTTATTTACATTTTTTCTATTTTATGCCACATTGCTTTAAACTACATCTCAGAGGTAAATGTACTTTTTACTCCTTTACTTGACGTTTCAGATCATCACATGGCATGTTGTCCATCTCCAAATGAGTTGATTTCACATATGACTAGGGATGTCCAATAATATTGGCCCACCGATATTATTAGCCTGATATTGGCATAAAAATGTAATATTGATGAATATTGTTATCGTTTTTTTTTGCCTATCATTAAAACTGGTAAAATAATTCCTTGATTTCGCTGGCATTTACCAACGTGTAAATGAAGCATTGTTTGCAGCTGAAAGAAATGTGCAGTTTTCAAAATTGTACAGTAGTGTTGCAACACTGTAATAGACTCATGGAGGGAGGGAGAGAAAATAAATAAATATGGCATTTTTTCCACAACTTAAGTTTAAGTATGTATTCTTTGCACAGACAGTGTTTACATTTTGAAAGCCTTATTGCATTTGAGAATGCATCCAATGAGGCATCACAATAAAATTAGGCATGATGTGTTAATTCCATGACAGGAGATATGTGATGTTACCTAAAATTAGTTTAATATCCCACATATATCGGCAGCGGTATCGGTAGATATCGGAATCGGAAATTAAGCGTTGGACAATATCGGCATATCGGTTTTTGGCAAAAAAGCCAATAACGGACATCCCTACATATGACTCTTTTATGGGTTGATAAAATTATCCTAAGATCCTAAAATTATTATAAGAAACTCTTAAAATTCCCTCTTGGACTTTTTACATGTGTCTACAAATCCATCTTATACTTAAAACATGATATTTCAGGATCATCCTGACAGAAACACACAAAACACACAAAAAGACCCAAAAATAAACTGAAAAGTTTTGTTTGCTCAGGGTCAAAGGTCAGTGTTACTGTGACCACATGCATGTTTAGGCTAATTAATGTCAGAAAACCTTTAGAGAATTTCTTAAAATTTGACAGTGACTCAGGAAAGAACTAATTATATTTTGGTGTCCAAATGTCATGGGTCAAGACCACTAATTTAAAAAACTAAAGGCTGCTAAACTAAAAGGTTTGCCACTTATTGTAGGTAGCTAGTCATCACATTATGATGCACAGATAGAGGGTCATATGACCATGAGACGTGGTTCTCACAGTGACAGTACAAACATAAGATAATCTAAGAATATAATACATTGAACTACCGACAGCATATAAACGAGTTCAAATAAGCTCAACCTTCAACACCTACATCACTAAAATACAAAATAGACATTAATGCAGCTGTAAAATGAATCCAGAAACATTATATATATTAATAATATACCAACAGGGAATGTTGTATTGCACAATGACTACTTCTACTTTCCATCCTTTAAGTAAATCTTTCTCATAATACTGAGGTACTTTTCCTTAAGACAGATTCTGAATGCAAGACATGGTGTAGTATCAGTACTTGTTCTACCATTTGTATTTATCAATAACTTCCTTCTAACTTCATTTAACACCCAAAGACCTAAACAGCCACCAGCAACCTAAAGCATCCACTGAGCTGAAATGTTTAATAACTATTGAACCACAAATCATGTCAATATATGCAAACAGTTCAGGTAAAATGTGGTTTGTCATCTTTTCATGGTTATCAGATATGACAGTGGATGTAGATGCACGTTTTTAGGTTCAGTTAATGATATATTTTGCTAAAAAAAAAAAAAAAATCACTTTCAGGGTTCCCACTTTTTCCCTGAAATTTTTTTCCAGGACATTTTCAGCTGCTACAGAGACAAGTTCAATCACGTCATACACTAATCAATTTCCCTGCCCCCCTCATTCTTTGGAAGTGTTTTTTTTCTACAGTTGTAACTTGCATTTACTCACATTGTTTCTATATTTATTACTCAGAGATTTGATGTGCAGTCTATGGCTATAATTGATCTATGAAAAATGATTATGACAAATGTATCATAGAATAAAGCAAACACACTCACAGATTACAGCGTAGCACTTCATTAACATGACAAACTGGAGTTACAATGTTCAACTTGACAATTCCCAACTCAGCTTTCACTTCTCTCTTACTTGCTCTCCTGCACGTCCTCTAAAAATATTTATATATTTTCAATAAATCACTGAAAAACTATTTCCTTTGTTTCATCTCAGTTTAGGCACACATGGTCACAAGGCAGAGGGAGGATAAATAATTTTCTAGGATAACGTAACTGTTTCCAGGACATTTGACCTTTTTTCTCATTTCCCATATGTTTTCTATGGCTGGAAAATGGGCTCTATGCACAGCCCCACTACTAACTGAACTTAAAGCAGCTCCTTTATTTCCTGTCTTTCATTATTAGACACACTGATTAATCCAAGTGTGCCTGACCACAGTCGTCAGAACAAGAAGTAGCAGGCACACCGGGATTAATCAGTGTGTCCAATAATGAAAGACAGGAGATAAAAGAGCTGCCTTAAGTTCAGGAAGTAGTGGGGCTGTACGTAGAGCCTATTGGTCAATCACTTTCCAGGTTTTCCAGGACACGTGGGAACCCTGACTTTCTTCAGTTTTCTCCGTTCTGATATAATAACCTTTGAGATTACTCTGAGTTTTTATGAACATCTACATGATCAGTACCTAATTTTCACAGGAAAATTAAAAATACTGAGGATAATATTGTAATAAATGGTGATAAATCACTTAGGAAATGTTAAATGTAGAGAAACATTCATTTGGATATCACCACAAGGATAGTTCTAGGTTTAGGATACTGGTTATATTATTATTGCTCTTTGTTTCTTTTCATTCGGGTATTGTTATTGTCTTACCATCACAATGCACTTTATACAATGAGGCTTTCAAAGACAAAGGCACTTGTCTGTGTAAATTAACCTCCCCTTGTTATGATTTCATATCATCTGTCATGTATTATGTCGCGTTTGTTCTAATCCTCTGGGTTTTCATGGTTATTCCTGCTTGTGTCTGCGCTTTTGTATCAGCATAGTTTGGGATTCAGGGCTCATATTCTGCCACGTGTTATTGTACAACATGAAAAGCAACTTCCACAGATTTGAAAGTTCCCCAAGATAATTCATCACAGCAAACACGACACCTTAATTTGGTCTTGTCAAACTTGCCATATAATCATTATTTTGTTGTACCCAAATGTTTTTCATATCAGTGCATACGTTATGTTACGCTGTGCTTACTGTCATTCAACCGTCGCCCACAGGAAGAGATAGAAATTTCCGCCAAGAAATAATCCCTCTAAATATGTTGCCTTACACAGTCTGCTGTAATGTTACACTGATGCATTATAATTAGCTGCTTCTTTGTTAGATGAGACAGCAGTTAATTTCAGGGTAGATTTGAGACGGGAGGGTTTGCATCTGAAAGCAGCTAAAAAAGATTGCGTTTACAGCCTTTTGGACTCTCTGTTGCTTCTGCCATGCTAAATCTAGGATTAAAACCATACATGTTAACATGTGTACTCACTGATTGGATAGAAAAGAGTTCGGTAAAGTTGGGTTGAGAATCTCCGAGGAAGGAGCTGTTTCCATAAGCATGGTGTGGGAAACTCTCCGCCCCCTCGCCCCCTTTCGGACTGGACAGCAAGATCCCAATCTGGGATGTTCGAACGTGATATGGGAAGTTCTTATTGGCCGCTGAAGGTCGTGTGATAATCTGAAGGACAGGAAGATAAGAAATTTGATGATTTAAGCTGATACTAACACAGGAAGAGGCAGGTTTTTAGCTGCACTGTATGTACTTACTCATATCGAAAGGATATAAAGTACAAGGGATAAGTGAGAATGTTCAATAAATGCACTAAGAAGAAATATAAAAGGAAATTTGTGTGAGTGGTATGGCCCATTAGTAAAGAACAATGCGGCCGAGGTAAGGAAGAGGTAGATAATGATGTGTCGAGACAATCAGCATGGGGGAGTTATGACTCAAAGAGAGTGAATAATGTATGACTGACAGTGGCAATAATGACTCTTGAATAACATGAACTATGTAGAAGTGCAGGGGTCTGCATGTGTGCATCTGTGTGTGATACGAACAAGGAAGACGATGTGAGCGTAGAGGTGGATGCCGAGCTGAATGCCATTGACGATCTTCTCACGAGCCCAGCGGGGGATGCCAAAGTTGGCGATTAGAGCCATGACTGGCACTGCAAAAAACCTGAGGAAGACAAGTGAGGAGATTTAAGATCATAATGGAGAGAAAAGACATTAAAACAAAGAGGGATGAGAATAGAGTTAGACACTGAGAGAAGAGAGGCAGAAAGAAAGATGTAAAGAGAAAGATAAAGGTGGAAAGGGAGAAGAGGAGAGGTGTAGATAATGAGGCAGGAGATGGTGGTAGCAATAAGAGAGAAATACAGAGATAATATTAGTTTTTGTAATCTACCCTTCATCCAACTCATGCCATTACACACACCCAGCAAAGGAAAGAAAATCTCAGCAGTGTGTATATATGTGTTTCTTAGGGCTGTGTGAAATAAAAACAGTGCTTTCCAAAGCTTTAAATGATGAGTCTCTTTCACATAAAGATGGGAGTATTAATTATTCCAATAGACAGGGTCTCATTTGCTGAATAAAAATAGATATTTTCCTCTAGCAATCATTCACTCAAGTGCAATTATCTCCAGTGTGAGCAGAGCACTAAGGTTGGAAACACAATGTTGTAGAGGGGTAGTGCAAAATAAACAGCTTTTCATTCCCTCACCATTAAAGCATTAGCTATCTCTTCTTCTTCTCTAACTTTTTTACAGAGCCGCATAAATTATTCAAATTGAAGAGACCTCAAACATAGAGACATGCTTTTTTCTATTCCTGCAATCTCTAGCCTAGGTGCTATTATCAGCAGTGAGGGCAGAGGAAGGAAGCTGCGCAGGTCTCACCATAGTGTGTATGTAGTGAAGAAAGGGACGTAGAAGGGCTGTTTCTCAGGGTAGTGTTTCAGAGAGACCAGCACGGCATAGCAGAACCACACATAGGCCAGCAGCTGCAGGCCCATCAGTCCGTAGCCTGCGGGGCTGTCATAGGCATACAGCACTTCACCTGGGTCAAAAAACTGGCACACAGACAGAAGACGTTAAGCCAAGATGAATGCACACACATTTATAGAAATGAGTTTTTTCAGAAAGAAGTAAAAGAAGTGTTGATTTGCTTGGCTACACTTTATCGTCTGTGCCCTAATTACTCAGACGGATCGCTCATGGTGCAGCTGATGCACTATGATGACCGAGCCAAAGCTCAGCTTGTAGCCTTCTGCGTGAGTCTTTGACATTGAAACTTATCAACAATTAGGTCATTGGCATGCGTGGGCACAAGGTAGAGTGTGTGTGCATGTGTACGTGCATGTGCAGACACTAGAGCACATTTTACGGTTCAATGACTGGATAGTGTTGACCATACAGGGTTACCTTTGCTACATAATACATACGGTACGGCTCAGTGTAGAAACTGCTCCGAACTGCACAAGGAACACATTTCAAGTCTTCATTTCAGTTCCAATTGTAACCTAGTTTGGATTATTTTTAGCAGGTGCTCCCCTGAGTTTAAGCTCTTTAATAGAAGGGACTATGTAAGAGGGCAGGCGGCAGATAAATTACACTGCCTCATATCCACATATTGCAGTGTGAGGGACGGCCATAGGCTTCAGTGTTAAATATAGCACAGATACTTCAATTGCACAATTCCCACAGGGTCATTACCATGCTGTATTCAACGACTCTAATCCACCATCCCTAAATGTGCCATCATTACATCTCTCCGTGCTAAAGCCACTGCAATATGCAGATGTATGGATCTGTAACATTCCACACTGTGTTATTAATTCATGAGCTCAGATGCGGAACATTACAGTGGTTTCTATGTTGCCATGCAGAACACACAGACAGTGAAACTAATGACAGTGGAAATCCCACAATATTCATGACTATATCTGCAAACCTAAAAAAGACAAATATGCAATAATTACAACTGCACCCTGTTGATACGGCGCAGTCTGATCATTCCTGTCTGGATCCATAATGATGTAAATCATCAAGAGATTTCTACACGTTTCTATCATGGACTTGATTGATATTCATAATTAGTCATGTATCAAAGTAATGAGTGACTTGACAGAAAAAGCCATTACAGCCCACGTTGATCTGTGGGCTCAACCCTTTCATAAATATTTATGGAGATTATTCAAAGAGCTGAAAAGAGCAATAATATGAGTACATGTACTGTGTCAAACCACAAATCCTGCACACAGTCATACCAGGCGAAAATCATGTTGTATCTAAGTTTAAAAAGCCTGAACTTTGAGTTTAAATGTTTTACCATTCTGATCCAAATATAAACGGTAATGGTTACAGTAAAAATCTATTAGTCACATTTATGACAGCAACAAAGTATTATTTTTTACATTGTTTTAAAAACAAATATAACAAGTGGTGCCAGACACAACAAACCCTGCCTCTCGCACATATTTCACCCATTTTAAGTAAATGGGAAGATTTTTAAAAAATCATGAACAATTGGAACTTTGACCTAGCTTTCCCAAAATGTAATGACATCTAATCTTAATCACTGGCAGTTTATAAACCCAATTTGGTATGAATTCAACCAATAGTTTTTCTGCTAAAGAAACAAAGAAACAAACAAACTGAACCAAAAACAATACCCTTTGCCTCCCTTTCTGGGGGTGGGGTAATAATGACCCTGGGGAGCATGCCACCATAATCCACCAGATATTAACAAATCCCATGTGCTCAACTCTAAACTCAGTCAAATTAGGTAAACTATCACACACCTAATTTAACCGATAATGGAAATATCCATTCCTTGTAGTTTCGGTTGTGCCCATAGTGCAGCGTGGGTCATGTGTTACTGTACCTCAGCTTCATAGATGAACAGGATGACGTAGGTGATGGTGTAGACTGTCATGTAGATGCTCAACTTAACTGAGCCGCTGTGACTAATCCTCGCCCTGACACACACATAAAAGGACAGAGGTCACAGACATGTTAGATACAGATAAGAAACAAATACACATGCACAAAGGGATTCAGGAGGAATCTCTTGGTCTTTTACACTGAAGTAGAGATTAATCTATATATAAGAATGTAATGATTTCTGAACTTTAGATATACAGTCAACAGACTCCTGGCTGGCCATGGCAAACTGCATGAAAAGGCTGAATGTACTCTTACAAGTGGAAATTAATGCTTTTTGTTTTTGCACAGCAGCAGTCAATAGAAGCATTTCAGAGTCAAGCCTTCATCAGTATTTCACTCATCCTTTTGGCACAGACTAATTCAGCACCACACACCAGAGAAAGCATATCAAAGTGTTGGACTAGTTATCACAAAGCTGTCAACTTATCAGTTACTGCTGATAAATAGCCATGTTTTTAGCTTGATGGCTGTGCACTTTGAAGTTCTTTTCACTGGGGCTTTAGGAGAGTTTCAGGAGTGTGAGAGATCACAGAATCTCTTCAGCCCAGAGGAGGATGTAATCCTAGCGTCAAAAAAGCCATCTTAAATCTTGCAAGCTCACTTTTTTCACTACAGTTCAGTTTGGAAAACATCCACTGAGATTCAACCAAGCCTGAAGCAGGACCGATCATCAAAATACAGATGTATTAAATGATGATTCAACACCACTCAAAATGAAACTGCCGCACTGGTTCTTTAGGTCGTAAAATGCTTGTCACTGTGCAACTGCATAACCTTTTTTGGATTAAATTGGATTTTCAACATACTTTTTGCAGAAATTTTAACAGTGTTTTAAAACAGCTGCTCTGTTTTTTTCCAGGTTGATAATTTGAGTCTGAAATTGAAACTGAGAAACTGCAAAAAACAGTGACAGCCAAGCTATCAGGGCATTTGTCCAGTCAGGTGGAGGACAGATACATGCCGATGTTCCAGCAAAAGGACAGCAGTCATAAATCATCTATTGTGCATGTGATCTGAAATGATTCCTGTCGCCAAGCAAATGTCTATTTAAGCTTGCCAAAACACAAAGAATGAACCAAGCCTTGTCAGATGGCTTTGTAGCCTGACGTTAACGTTACAAATGATGCAAAAACACACACACCATAAAGTTCAAATCAAAGCAGCTGTGTGGGTCTCGATAACATAACTGGGACTCATGCAGGAAGAGACACAGAGTCTGAACAAATTTCCTCATATTTGTTTATATTCATGATTTGTTCTTAATTTGTTAGAACCCACTGATTTATGGGAAAAATTCAATGTTTTCTTAATTTTGTTCTTATCATACATCCTAAGAGAAAGTCTAATTTTAATAGTCCACAAATTATCTTTCCTGAATGAGGAAACATAGGTGGCAAATCTGCAGAACATAAAAAATATCAAATATGTGATCAAATTCATGTTATTATTTGTCTAGGATTAATGATTGGATTATATAAATTTTGGGATGAAGAAATACTCCTAGATCCCATTTCTGCGTACTACTACAATTACTGGCCCTGTAAACAACTTAAGTTGCTGTTTATATTCATGTCTTAACAAAATACATGTCGTGAAAACTCTGAAGGAATTTAATAAAAGTATTAAAGAGTATTTTTCAGTAAAATATTAGTTGTTAGTCAATTGACACATTTCATTCTTGTAAATAATTTCTAGTGACAAATAAACTGTCTTCACTTACAGATTATTTTCAGTTGTGCTGAATATTGAACAGAAAGAATTCATACAGAACATCATAATGTCAGAATAAACTTGACCTTATAAAATGTCATCACATCATTATTTTATCCTACTTCTTGTTTGAGTGACATTCTTCATAACTAGGGGTATGAATGCATTTTGTTTTTAGATCATAATGACCTTGACCTTTCACTGCAAAAATCTAATTACCATTTGTGCTAAATTTGAAGGAATTCTGTTAAGCTGCTCTTGTGATACAGCAAGACAGATGGATCGGACAGATGTACCCATGGATAAAAACACCCCTCAGCCCTGATCGCTAGTACTGAGGCATAAAAATCCTTACATATGAGGATGTAGAGATTCAGAAACTGATACACCTAGAATGTGTGACTGGACACCTGTCAGCACTGCTTCTCCAATTATTTCTTGAAGTCTTAGGTTTATTTGTGAGACCACCGTCTCCTCCTGTCCTCCTCCAGTTGTCACCATGAAGTGCTTGACATTTACAGCATAACAAATGTTTTGTGACCAGCCTTGACTGTATTTTTTTTTTTTTATTATTAATTAGCCAACACTGACTAGGCCTGTCGCAATTATACGTACTGTAACTACCCCATTACACCGAGGTAACTCTGATAATGATAATTTTCTACACTGACTGATTAAAACAGTTAGGTGAAAAAAAAAAAATTAACAAATATTTCTTTTATAGCTGGATGGATAAAAATATTGCTAATCATAATTATGTGTATGGCAGTTATGTCTTGATAAGTAATGTTTATAAAATGTCAGGAAATGGTCTATTCAGGAAAAGTTCTTCTCATAACCCGAGATGACATCCCCAAATGTGTTGCTTGGATGTCAACACAAAGATATTCAGTTCACAGTCACAGCAAAGAAAAATATACTGGAAAATATTCACAATTGAGAGACTGTTTTTTACATTCTAAACTCAAAGTAATACGAGTCAAAAACTCAGATTAATCTAATGACAATTAATTGCCGTGTCAAAGCATAATATTGCACCAGCCCTAGCATTGTTTATCTTGTGTGTGTATATATATATATATATATATATATATATATATATATATATATATATACATATATGTATACACACACACACACACACACACACACATATATATATATATATATATATATATATATATATATATAAAAAAATTTATTTCACTTATTTTGAAGGCACTGCTTGGGAATGCAAGTATTTGCACTCAGTACAACACCTGTTCTCAGATGGTGTTTAGGGAGCATTAGTTTTGCTAATAACAAACAACTGGCAACATGTGTTCATTTATAACCAAGTGGGATTCATCATTCAGTGCACCTGAGTAAGAGCAGATTTAGATGGATAAGAATGCCTGGAGTGGGCTTCTCTTATTTTTTACCTTCTTATCAGACACTATGTGGAGAAATGCTGCTACACGAAGCCCAATGGACAAAAATACGACATCTCAAACATATCAGGTGTTCATCCACATCATAGTCGATGCACTAAGTGACTCTGTGAGTGACATCTAACATTGTCATGTCATGAGATACTGTTATGACTGTCACTGTTAGGGCTGACAGTGAGGGACAGTGGCAGCATAAACACGCCCACACAAGGTGACAGGCTTGCTTAAACAGAAACACACACTCTGCAGCCTCAAAAAAAAAAAAAAAAAGAAGGCACACACACACAAGCTGCAAATAACTGAAAACCCCCCACCTGGTGACAGTGAAACCTTTGCCCAGCAGTATGAGCATCAGAAGGAACACCAAGAAACTGACGGAGAACAGTAATTTCCCTGGAGACAGACAGAGATAGAGAGACACAGAAAGTGAGAAAGAAAAGACAGAGGGGGTAATTAGGTTGTGGTTTCCGAATCTGTGCTATCATTGGGGAAAGATAAAAATCAGGTCGCCACACACACATATGCGCACACAAAAATCATGCATGATTCTGCCTCCGTCTGTCAAACCTGCTATTATTCTCCTTCACCCACGTACATCCATCATTGTCCACTCATTCACTCTGCTTTGGCAGTGAGTGATTATTCCAGACACAATGTCAGTCCGTCAGTCAGTCAGCCAGTGGCCGATGCACGAGAACTCACCGAGTAATTTCAGGCTGCCGGTGCCAACTCCATCTCTACCATACAGGCCCCAGTAGACACAATGGAACAACAGGCTGAGCACTGCCAAGAAGGAAAGATGCATAGAATTAGCAAAAAAGACGGAGAAAATGGGAAGAAAGGAGTGAGAAGAGTGGAGAGGAAGTGGTGAAAGTCAAAAGGTGTGAGGAGGAGATAAAAGTAGAAACAAGAGGGAGATGTTAGAGGCCAAATGAAGATCAAGAGCAGATGTTACAAAGAGGGGTGAAGAGACAACAGAGGACACAGGGAGAGAAATTGGCCAAGTAAAGGAGAAGAACAGTGAGACCAAGAGGAAGAGGAATTAAGGAAAAAGAACCAGATGAATAAAAGAAAGGCTTGTTAGCAAGAGAGAGAGAATTTTAGAAGGGGAGCATGAGAATGGAGAAGGGATTTGGAAAGGCAAATGAGAGAAAGGAAGGCAAGATAAGGGGGGCGAGGGAAAAAATGAGAGGATAGGATAAGACAGGTGAGGGGATGTTTGTCAGCAACAGCATGCTCCACTGAACACTGTAGCGCAGCACGGCTGTTGGCAATAGTTCCTATTCAAAGGCTAATAAGGCCGATAATATCTCCGGTCCTGAAGTGGGGATTAAGGTGCGAGATGCTGCATCCGTGTGAGAGGCTCGTTGTTATCTTGCATCAGTGTTTGTGTGTCGGATGTGAACAAGGGCGCCTCCACTCATCTCTATGCATGAGTGTGAGTGTGTGTGAGGTTGCCCATTTATTGAATGTGTACATTGAAATGTGTGTGCACATAGATGCTCTTACCCTCCACACCTGCTGCTGTCATAAACATTTTGTAGGTTGTGTGAAGAAGCTGTCTTCCCTTCAGATTGTCTGTAAGGAAAAAAAAGAAGAATGAGATAGAGGTAATGGAAAGGTTCGTGTGTGTGTGCCAGTGGGGAAAGAGATAAAAAGGATGGAGATATGCTAGCAGATGGTGAAAGAGAGCAAGAGAAGTACAGAGAGAAAAAGAAAAGAACAAGGGAATAGGCAGCCATTAATATGCAGCCTTCCTGAGGTGCCTGTCTCTAGATGAGCTCTTATGCATTTTCTCCAATCTCCCGCTCTAATCTGTGAGGAAATATTTTTAATGCGTGTTTAAACAGGCAATTTTATTACGAAAACACTCTGACAAACAGCATTGGCTCCGGGGGGAAAATTACGGAGGGAGAAAGGGTCATAAATGCTCACATGCATCCACAGCTGTCCTGTATAACCACAGGCATGGATGGGAATTCCTCTAAGGCTGTCCGACGATAGTTCATTTATCCCAGAAATTAAAGCTGTCATCATCTACTTATGCTGATGTTTGATGATGTTTAAACATTTTTCTCAAAATTTACACAAACCTTTGACATGAATTCAGTTATATTTCATTTTAATACAGGCATAAAAGTTTCTATAATGCCTCTTTCCTTTCTTTGCATATTACTTGTAGTTTAATATTCATTGCTTCATTTTAGCTAATTAATGTCTAAACCCCAAACTCAATAAAAACCAAAACTCAATACTCCATACACAGAGAAAATGCTATTAATATATTACATTTAAAGCCTTTGGCCAACAATCACCCAAAGATTTTCTTGAGAAACCAAATGATGCCAGGCACAACAAACCCACCCCTCACTATTGTAGCTTATTTTGGCATTGATCCAGCTGATGTCATCATGTCTATGCATGTTCTGATATGAGCATATCAATGGCCTCTATATATGTGCCAAGTTTGAAGTAAACTGAAGCAAAATGAATGTTTTTTAGACATTTGAAATTTCCCCCATTATAAGTCAATGGGAAAAAAAAAGATTTTAAAAATTCATAAAAAATTTTAACTTTGACCTACTTTTCCCAAAATGTAACCACATATATTCTGCATCACTGGCAATCTATAAACCCAGTTTGGTATGAATTCAACCAATAGTTTTGCAGCTAAAGTGTTAACCACCAAAGAACGAAAACCAAACCAAAAACAAAACCCCTTGACTCCCCTTGGGGGGGGCAGGGCAATAAGTCAGATGCCTCTGCACCTCATTAGTGTTTTGTCCTCTACAGAGCACAGGGTTATGACATCACATGCCACTTAAAATGGCAAGGTCGAACGGCTCCCAATGGAAAACCAGCCAAAGTACTTTTACATGTGATAAAAAGTGTCAGTAAAGTTTTTCTGGAAAATCTTTCAGTGGTCACTCTTTTGAAATTCTAATTGTGAATTCACCAAAATTCCATTTATTGCTGATCTGTAAGAGTGGGAGAATAAATCTCAGGGCAAATACTGTGTCTCTGCATCTTGGGAAAAAAATCAGTTTTGTAAACACTTCAAGTGAAAAATTCTGAGAGGAGTGATTTATTGGTGTGGGTCCAGTCTCGTCCTGCATGACATAAAGAAAACATGCAATGTGTGATAATTTTAACATTATATTGATGTGACTGGCAATAAATAAACAAATACCGTCTGATATATACTCTGGGCACCAAACAGTAGCTGACATCAGCTCAGGCTTCATCTGATCAATAGATGTGAATATCCACATATCCAGACCTCCATGTAGTCGAGTTTTTTCTTTCTTGCTTAAGTTCATGTCATGATACAGATAAAAATATAAGTCAGCGTTAATGAAATTCAAATGACTGGTTTCATACAACACATTACGTTTTGGAATTAACTTTAAATATTTAACATGTTAAAATGTTTATATCCTGTGTCCGCTGACCTCGGAGTTGGGCAGTAGTGTCTCTTCAGGTAGCACCATTACTAGTTTAATTACATTTCACAACAACACAAAAACAGACCTATGTGTTGCTTCTATATGAGTTCTGTTATTTTACACTTCCTTTTTTTCTCCAATAAAGAAATAAAGTAATATGATCAATTACACCAAATTGCACCATGTGAAGCCAAACACTATATATATATATATATATATATATATATATATATATATATATATATATATATATATATATATATACACACACACACATACATACATACATACATACATACATACATACATACATACATACATGAGAAAACCACTGTTAAAAACATATATCTGTTTATCTGTGTAGTACTGAACTGTGGAGTTAAACATTGGAACTGTTTTTCATGAGAGTTTTTGAGGTTTTGATGCACTGGAGCCATAATTTGCATAGCTTCAGCCCCAAACACTGAAAATATATAAATACTAGACACTTCTCCCACTTGCTGTAGTTATTGAGGTATGCATATGACTACTATGATACCTGTAAATAATTACTCAAATTATATGTGATAATATAAACACAATATTACAATGATAAACTAAGTGTTATTACAGTTTAAGTGTAATGATTCTATGAATTAAGTGTGGCGAACAGTGTCTAAATGGTGTGGATGTGAAACAAGGAGAGTTCAAGAACATCCATGAGAAAGAGAATCACAAGATACTTATGCAAAACATATGAGGCTCTGAAAGGGTTAGTTGAGTTTTTGTGCTGATTTTACCACCTGAGAAAGGCCTGCCAAAAGAAAATCAATGTACATTTACATGTGCGTTATATTGCAGTCATACAGTCTGGTTCCAAAAAGGAACTGCAGCCCTGAAGTCTCCTAAAGCTCCCAGAGTTCAACAATAAAAAGAGCCAATCTGCAGTCTGTGCTGTGTCACTGCAGAGTTTAATACGTTTTTTTTCGAATTCAAGCCGAGTTAAGTTAACTGATCGAAGCAGTGGTTTTATGAAGCAAAATCACTGCCCCCTTGTGAGTCTGGTGGTTCAGAAAACAGTGATAAAAACACCTCAGGTTGACCTCCCAGAATATGAACATGGTTTGGCAGAATCTGGCTGAAGGGCAGGAGGACGGAACACCTCTGATTACATTATTTTCACAAATTTCATGATGTAAAGTCACACTACATCAGTACAACTTTACCATATTATGGTAGGGAGACTATGAAAGGTTCTGAAATAGGAAGTTGAGCAGTTTTCACTTATAAAATGTATTTTTTATGATTGACATGTTATCACTAGCATTGATGTATTCATCATCATTTTATCGTAGGATTCTGTTTACAACTCAAAAAGCATGTTTTAGCATTTTGTTTGATTTTAATATCACATGTCATTGTCAGTCAAATTCAGATGATCTAATGCAGGGGTGTCCAATCCTAGTCCTCGAGGGCCGGTATCCTGCATGTTTTAGATGGTATCCCTCTTCCAACACACCTGATTCAAATGATAAGCCTATCATCAAGCTCTGCAGAAGCCTTATAATGACCATCAGGTGTGTTGGAAGAGGGAAACATCTAAAACATGCAGGATACCGGCCCTCGAGGCCCAAGATTGGACACCCGTGATCTACTGAGACCGGATGCTGTTTTACAATATGTTATTAGACACAATTAGGGTGGCACAATTAATCAAATCACAATTGTAACTGCAATATTATTAGGTGCAATTAAAGGAGTAGATTAAAGAGGATTTAGGGTTATCTACGCTAATGGGTAAAATGGAAAAAAACACAGCTGTTCTATGGTGATAGTTTGGATTTAGTGAAAGTGAGCAGAAAGACATAAAATATAAAACATGTTCTTGCAGTTGCCATTTAATGCTATTCTATTTTGTTTTTAGACTAGTTTTTAATTGTTTGAGCTGAAAACAATTTGCATATCAAAAATTGATTATCTACATATTTTCCCTTTTTAACCAGGTAAGCATACCCAAATGGAAATCAACAATTGCAATATTACTTTTTCATCAAATTATGTAGTCCTAGACACACATGCAGCTATTTTGCTTCACAAAAAAAATGCAGTGTGGTGGAACTGCACAGTAAAGTGCATGCTATTTCATCATGTCAGGCCAGACCTCCACTAGGTTCAAATTCATTGCACAGTACAAGTACAAAAGGAACTTTTCTATGGCACACATATGAATAGGAAAAACTCCCATAATAAGTGAAGGATTTTGGGGTAAGTAATTCCTTAGACCTTTTTCTCCTTATGCACTCCAGGGTATTTGAGTTGTAACCTTCATGTGACAAAGTCACTTCACTAACTTTCAGGCTACAACTACCTTCTCCATTCAACCGTTCACCTTTACACGAAAGCCAAACCTCGCTCTCACCATCCTCTCACTGCGACTTTTGTGTTACTTGTGCAGCGATCTGACAAAATCCACACCCCTGGGAGAGCAAAGGTGCACGCTCCACCTTTACTTATTGCAGAAACATGAGAACTTACTCCTATCCCATCAAGAAAACATGCAGATCTTATTATAGAGCTGAAGACAGAGGCACTTAATAACTACTATAGGCTTTCTAAGTCTGGATGACAAGACAGAGAAAGAGATATGGAGAGTGGAAAAGGCCGTACTTACAGGCGAAGTAGCAGGAGAGGAGGAACACCATGGAGAAGATGACCAGGAATGTGATGTCCGTCTCCAAGATTCCTATGATAGACAGGTGATGAAATGATATTAGAATTCAAATAGATAAAAAGGAAAGGTGAAAAATGGAGAGAAAAGGAGCACAGGAATAATTGAAATCAAAAGCAGAAAATTCAGGGACAGGGGGAGACGGTTACATTAAAAGGAGAGAGAGCAAGAGAGAGAGGGGGGAAACATTGAAGATGTAGGAATAATTCATTTAGAAGCTACCTTGGCCTCTTCTTTTCATCCCTCCCTCTCAGTTCATCTATCATCATTAACTCATTCAGCCGTCTTTTCATTATTGTAATTTGTTCAGTTCAGTGTGCTTTATTGGCCGTGCTAAGTGGTGTTGGCTTGTGCCATCAGCAATTCATTCTATAATCTCTCTCTTTCAGTCTAATCACTCTTACCGAACTCATCTGCAGAGAAATGCTTTGTCCAGAAAGACTTCCCGTTGGTTAGATTCATCTCATACTCCAGCTGCAGGCCATCTCCCTGCAAGAGGGTGGAGAGAAAAGAGAGGGGAAGCAGGTGAGATTAAAACGATTTTTGATCTGTGCAAATGCTTAAAAATGTACAGGGGAGTTTTGGAGACAGCTTTAAATAGCCGTTAACTGTAGCAACCCCTCCTTTCTTTCTTTTTTTGATCTTATTACTATTTCATGGTTGACCACAGAGACCTACAGCACATTTTGAATGAAACATTATATTAATTGGACTTAAAGTACAGACTTCACAAATAAACTGTCATCAGTATATTTGTGAAAACATTTTCAGGATGAAACACCGGCACATCCATTGAATATTTACACATGAGAACAATTTTAGACAGGAATTCATGAATAATTAGGATTGTATGACTTTTTCACGAGTGATGGTAATGAACAAAAATGAATCCTTCATTATTTCAATTAGGAAGAATAAAATAGAACAAAAAATAAGAAACTGCCACAGTGTAATCACCAGTACAGAGCTGGGATATATGGAAAAACTCATCTATCACAGCATAGTTTTTATATCGCAGTAACAGCATATACATACGAAAAGACAGTGTAATTATTCTCTAACTTCAATTATATAAGTCTTTAAAATATGAATATTGTACTTTATCACATTTACTTATTTTCTTTTATTTCTAACTCCCATACCAACAAAATAAAACTTACAAAAGATGACACTTGAGTTAAAAATGAAACAGTTAATATTTGACATAATAACTAAAAATAAATTTAGATAATGAAAGCTTTATGATTCTGAATGTGGATAATAAC
This sequence comes from Sphaeramia orbicularis, assembly GCF_902148855.1. Taxonomy (NCBI): domain Eukaryota; kingdom Metazoa; phylum Chordata; class Actinopteri; order Kurtiformes; family Apogonidae; genus Sphaeramia; species Sphaeramia orbicularis. The sequence continues at coordinate 38,016,913 of NC_043972.1, read as the reverse complement.
TTAGAATAAAATACAGTATGCAAATGTCTAATTCTACCTTCACTAAAAAATACAACCAACATTTTCAAGGTTCACTGCTCATATTTTGTTATGCACATTGCAAAGCAGCTGATCACACAAAAGGACAAGATCCTGCACAAACAGTATTTTCAAATCTTCACTGGTAGACACACTTTTACAACCCTTCCACATATGCATCAGTGCACCCTATTCTCCCTATTTCCAAGCTCCTTTAATTATTTATAAGCTAATATAGGTGTTTGGTGAAAAAACAAACAAAAAAATCTTAGCACCACCAAGAGTTTCATTTTAGCAGTATCGTTTAATATCACCTTGCTGCACCTGCACCACACAGAAAAAATTAAAATATGACTAAAATGCACAATCATGGTAAAAACCTCTTACGTTGCTCATTGGCTGCTGTTCATAAGACAGTTTTGCTTCTCTAAGCTCATTCATTCATCACCTACTGCAGCAGAAAACATCCACTCATGTCCATTCCTCATATTAGAGTGTCATGTGGGTTGAATCTACAGCATCTGTATTCAAAGGATGCACTGCTCTTCTCCGTTGCAGCATCTCTTTTCTTGCATGCAAAGGGTGCTTTAACACACATATCATGCCTATACCACAGCTTTGCATTTAAATAGAACACAGGTTTCTGCGCAGGCTTCAGTAAAAAAAGAAAGAAAACATTCATATCCCTATGGAGAAGGGTATGCTGTTGGTTTAGCTGCTCATTGTAATTGTGTCATATAGTCAGCCTGCCTCCCAGCTGGCCTGCAAGTGCCTCAGGATCCCCTAGGTGTGTGGAGGAAGTTGTAGAGAGAAAAAAAAAGAATCCAGGCTGTGAGCCTACTGTGCTGCCAATCTGAAGATGACCCACATTATCGGGAAGGATGGATGGATGGTATCCATAGCAACACTTTTCTTTAATTTAATGCAGAAGATTCCTGTGTTAAATGATTTATCAGTTCATGTATCAATTATTTGTCAAGCTTATGTATATGTATCATTCTGACATAACTGTACTACAATTCAACATTTTGTAAAATAGGTGTAAGAGTTAATATCAGGGTATGAAAAGATGCAGAAAACATGAAATACCGTGTTTAAAAGGAGAATACCTGTGTGGTAAATCGCTACCTGAATGTTAGACAAACAAACAGTGGAGTTGGGGAAAGTGAACAAAACAAATGGAGAATGGGGAGAGCAGAACAAGAGAGAGGGGACAGAGATGGGTTGACAATCAGAGCACAGAGAGCTCATTTCACACACACAAGTTCAAAGCCAATGGAGTTTGTGCCTGTTGCAGTGGAGCGAGGGGAAGAGAGAGAAGGAAAAAAAAAAAAGACTTTGATTTCATTTGGCAGCCAGAGACTCCATCTCACTCCCTCTATCAAAAAAGGGTGAGAAGCATAGAGCGTGTACTGCCACAAAATCAATATAGACACAAAGAGCAAAGAGAGAGAGATAAAGAGACTGATAGATGTAGAGAGAGAAAGTAAAAAAAAAAAAACAGGTGGAGAGAAAAGGGGGGGATGAGGAAAAGGGGTAAGTAAGAAGTGAAGGAAAGTAGACGCATTTCACTGTGGAGTCACTGGATGGGTTAGAGGTTGGTTTTTGCTTTCAGGTGTAAATGTCATCCACTTTTGATATACTGAACAGATTTATCACACACTGAGGGTGCTCGTGCAGACACATCTGTGCAGACTCATCTGTACACCTTCTGCTCCCCTGGGCTGGTGATAACTGCCTTTAAAAGCACCTCTCTTTTGAGAGTGTGATCTTGACTGTGAAATATAACTGTTTGCTTTAACCTACAGTTGAGTTCCCATTGATCTAGTCTAAACCTACTGACATTTATGTTCTGATTTAACTGTCTCTACTCCTCTGGGAAAACTTTTCACAAGAAATGAATGTGGCTGCAGAGATCTAGTCCCATTCAGCCACAGGAGCATCAGTGAGGTCACAGCACTGATGTTGTACGATATGTCCTGGCTCGCAGCAGAGACTACTTTTCGTTCCAAACTTGTTTGATAGCAATGAGGTCAGAGTCTGTTTCAGGCCTGTCAAGCTCTTCCAACAACGATTTCAAAACTCTGAAAAACACCTCTCTATAGGCTTGACTTTTTGCACAGGGGCACATGTCATGCTGAAACATGATATAACCATCCCCAAAGTAGAATGGAGACTTCTGTCTTAAATGTCCTGTTGTGCTGGGACAGTTCTATTCCCTTAACTGAAACTCAGGGCCTTAACCCAAACCACAACGTCCAGCATCGCCACTGAAATGGAAAACTCTTTTTTTGCATGCCGTTTCATCACATTTTACGCTATTTCAAAACCACTATAAACTGTATGCACTCAGTAAATATACCTGCTCATTTTGCCTTAGATCAATGCATCCATTTGTGAATGCGCTGACAGACGACAGTGAAAACATTATCCTGCTTCACTGGTATGCAGGGTAAATAAGCACCAAACTCTTATTGAATGTTCAACCAAATGGGTGACTCCACACAGAATTGACTATAACTGTTAATTGTGCAAGAAACTGCACTGAGTTTCCACACATCCACTCGGCTCGATGTGTGTCACAGTGTTTCTGAATTCTAAAGGATACTGTGTAGACCATGCACATTAATTTAGTATCATTCAAGCCAAACAATGCTCAGAAATTTGAAGAAAGAGATACACAGATGGGCAGTAACTCAGAGACAAGTATGTGCACACCAGCTTTCAGCAGGTGGTGTTTGCATGAGCCAAACAGTGTGTCGCAATTTGAACTGGTCTTTGTGAATTAGACGGTTTTTGCAATGACACTCATTTGCATAGAACAAGGCCAATTTGGTGCCAAATGTATGAATATTCCCTAATTTCCGTCCATGCAGATGAAACTGGATGACAGTTTGCAGTGAACTCTATACTTTGCAGGTGTTTTGTGTACAACACACAATATTTTTGTTTCATTTGCACCAGTTTTGCACTCACAAATGCCATGCACTCCTTTTGTGGATCTGGCCCACAGTGTGTACCTTCTGTTGAGGTCTCTCAGTCAAAACAGTAATAAAACATGAAGCAATAGATGTTGTGAAGAAGCAAGGAATCATGGGGTTGTTGTTTTTAGAACCAGTGAAAGTGAAAATTTATATAAAGAGGAGGTAAAGTTTTATTAACAACATGTTGAATTATATCCATACATGCTGTATCATTTGATACAAATACAATTGTCTGAGGTAATGTTATATGTTAAAGTTTTATACTAAATCCTGTTTAACGCTGTAATGGACCAGCTCCCCAGTTCTAAAGGGCATCATCCGAGCAGAATTTCTATAGACTGTGTAAGCTGATGATGATGAATTTCACCTGGCTTCGAACTGCTTTCATCCAGACCTCTACTGCTTCCTCTGATTGCTGTGTGGCTCTTGACCAGAAAGCCCACTTAACCAATTGCACCTATCAGCCACTGTCGATAATGGCAGCTTTCCTCCTGTTGATATGCGCACTTGGTGAATCACCAGGTTCTACTTTAATGGCTTGAATAATGCCGTAAGTGGCTGCTTGAAAACTATAGTGAACAGACAAGAACAACTGATAAGAACCTTATAGATGTCAGCTTAACTTTATACATCACATGGAGTTCTTGCAAATAGGATGAATATCCAAAATGTACCCTTAAATACAGTTTAGATATTTACGTCTGAAAAGTAGGAAGGAGATCAGCTACATGTAAAATTTTAGATTTTAAAAAATTCAACATGTTGAGGGAGATAAAGGGAACATGATTCCACTGACAGGATATGAAACTACATTTTTAAGTTTTGGATTTCGCTCTTTTTGAACATTGTTGGAACCATTTAAAACTACAGAAGCCCTGCAGACCCTGCAGAAGAGAGTGCAGACCTCCACCAAGGCAGATCATCACACACACACACCCCATCATCATCAAAATTAAATCATTTGCCAGTATCAACATTTCCTGAAAATTTCATCCAAATCCATCCATAACTTTTTGAGTTATCTTGCTAACAGACAGACAGACAAATGGTAAATATGAACTGAATATGTCACAGTGGCTGTGTAGATTTTATTGTGGATATTTTGCAATAATAGTTTTAAGGTAGAAATAATATACAACGCGAAAATTATAGAATTATGTTGGTAATGTGAGAACACTGTGTCCTACCTATGAACACAGGCTAATTCACCAGAAACAGGGTGCTTGGGCTTTATCCACATAAAAATTTCAGAGTTTTTCAAAACTGCTACCCCCCCAAGACTTTGACTTCATGTGCTTTTATACTTCCGTGCCTACTTTTTTGGTTGAGATTGTACATGTTGTGTGTAGTAGAAAAGTTAATTTTAATAAATGTATGAATGACTTAATGCATAATTCAGAGGAAATTATATTTTACTGACCGAAACATTTTCAAAATTTATGAAAATCACAGAAGTGCATGAATATCATACAAACAAGTTTTACTGGAATCATTCTAGTACCGACTGGTTACTGAAATTATATCCAGTGTTTTATATGCTTTCCTCATGTATTTCTCATATTTACAAGATTATGTGCCTTTGAACATATTCTAAAATTTGACAATGAGAAACTTTTTTCCATACTTTATTAAGACTCGCACAGAATTCCAGACCTTGCAAGGTCTCGAAAACAGTGTTTCAGAGTTCCATACTTTTTAAGACTTTCAAGACCAGAGCAAGCACCCTGAGAAAGCACCAAGGTTCTGAGACTGGAATGGAGAATGGAACCCGAGCTAGAACCACAACTGTGTCTGTCTAAAAGCACTAAAAGAATGTCACAAATAACAAATAAGGACATCTATCCAATCCAATCCAACTTTATTTGTAAACCACTTTAAAACAACCACAGTGGACCAAAGTGCTGTACAGAAGAATAAATAAAAAACAAAATAAAAAGTAAAATACAAGGATAGATTAAAAGACAGAGAATAACTGTACAAAAAAAAACAGTGCTGTACAGAAGAATAAATAAAACCTAAATAAAAGAATAAGTCTAATAAGTCTACTAATCTAGTATCTAATCTAGTAGACATCTAGTAAAAACACTGATATTTCTTCCCTATTACAGTGACAGTGTTGTTGTGTGAGCACTGATGAAATGTTAGTGCACTTCTACACTGTTTCCTCTTTAATACTTTAAATCACAAGAAAAAATGGACTGAAAACTTGTCAGGTGAAAAATTTTGGTCATTTTGGGCCAACACCTATCAACAGCCAATCCAATTTCAACGCCTCCATGGTTCCTTACTGAGGTAATTTTGTGTCATTAACAGCAGTTCTGCTCTGCATAATAATAAAGCAGAAATTGATTACAACCATTCCAGGCTTACTATCTCTCCATTAATGTTTGAAAGAGACTACAAGACTAAATGCCTCATAAAGCAATGCTTAGACAACAGTTTCTGGGGTCGATGGTAAGCAAAGAAACCATGTTATTGAGCTGTACTATTTTCCATTTATTATCAAATGACTGTATTGCATATTAATTAGTCCTACTAATTGAAGAGTAATCAATTAAGCAACTGTATGAAAGCATAGCGGCAAAGCAGATAAATATGTATCATTTTGCTTTTCAAAGATGAATGTATGATGCATGGGATCGAAGAGGGAAAGCTTGGAGAAGTTTCTGAAACTAAATAATTACATCAGTAGTAAAGCTGGAGAGAAAAAAAAAATATCAATCTGCAAATTTTAGTGAACTTAGGTGACCTTTGCAATTTACCAGTCTTAAAAATTGTCATAGTGGCTTCTAGAGGTCCTCTACACAGTAATTTAAGATGATCTGAATTTGATTTATAATGACTGTCTTTTTCTCCCCTGATAAAATAATTATTTGCAGCCTTGAGGTTTCCTGCTACAATTAAGGGAAATTGCCTGCAAATGTTAAATAATGATCAACTTAACATTTGATCATTTTGAGTGTAAGTCTACACCTGGGGAATTAGAATAGAGCGGTTTATGAGCTGAGAGAGATTTAGACCTACTTTAGCAGAGGTAAAGACTTGCAGAAACAAGAAGAAAAATAAAAATATGTAGACATGGGATGTATGTAATAACTGAGAAGCAAAGAAGAAAAAAAAAAAAACATTGGAGAGAGAACAGAGAGAAAGAAGAACATAATTAGTGACAAGTGGATCGGCTAAAGCAGGAGATGTAAATATGTAAATGAAATGGCAAGGAGCTTGTCACAGATCGATGACAAAGAGCAGAAAAAGAGCTGGAAGTAGTCATCATGAACAACAGAGGTAGGAAAGATGGAGAGGTGTGAAAGTGACAAAGAGGCGAAACGCCAAGCAGCAAGAGAGGAGAAAGGAAAATTGGCTGCAGAACATGTCGTGCATATCTGCCCAGAAGTGAAGGCGAGCTTTTATATGAGTCCAACAACATTATGCAGTGTGTCTGTCAGCGCACACAAAACTACACTCCATGGGAAGCATCCGTTCTAATCATATCCCCCCTTCAGTCAGTGCTCTGAACTGACAGCACAAAAACAAACTCACAAAAAAGGAAAAAAAAAAACGCAAGGACATGAGTGCACACAGGCTCAGCACAGATTCATGACTAGGAGCAGGGCAGTGATTGTACTAGAATGTGTGACACTCATTCAGCATGAATTATATTGACTCTCACCAGCTTCCACAAACACACCTTTTCCTAGGATTCATCCTTGACTAAAGCCCCTGGTGTAGGAGGATGTATCAGCACTGAGCTGAGCTACCATCATTATACAAAATCATGATTTTTTTTTACCAAATGCCCTCATCTAAACTCACATCAGCAAACAACGCTTTGCAGCTACTACTTTGCTCTTTTTCTCCCGGCACACCATTAGCACACCACTGAGTCTTATTATAAAACAACACAATGCTTAAAAGTTCCTGAAGCTAACTAATCAATAGGCTACAGAGGAGCCCTTGTAGCACAGTTTTTACACAAAGTTGCATATTAACAGTTGCTGCACTTTGTTGGGCAAAGCACTATAAAACAGAGGAGACACAGTTTGTGGCATCTGGAGGCAATTCAGAGAGACACACAAACATATGGAGACATATAAAGATAGCTAGACGGAGGAATATCTCACCATGAGCATTTTACAGTATATTGAATATTTATCTAGCTATCTTTCCATCGACTTAAGGCATTTAAATCAGCACTGCAAATCACAGAGCTTCTCGATTAGATTGCTTTACTCTTAAAATATAAACTGTAGCCCAGTGCAAAATGCTCCAATGGAAAAGCACAAACACAGAAAAAATTATTCTCAGGCTGATTCAAAATTTATGGGAAGCCAGCACAAAAAGAAGCTTTAAACATTTCACAGAGCCCTCCTCAGGGTGCACTGGGGTTTGTCTCTGCTTTACCATTTTAATATCTGATCCTGCTGCTTATACTAAAAGTTTTTTTCCTGGACTTTAAAAAGTTAGATTTATGATTTAAAATGTTAAAATGTATTTTATGGTCCCGGTTGAAGGATCGATGGAATAAGATGTGACTTTTAAGGCTCCTGCAACAAGCTTAAAAAAATAGCAAAAGGGCACATCTGCAGATTCTTTACATGTATCTTGTACTTTTATAGTTTAAAGTCGACATTTGCCATCTAAAATACCTACTAAACCTAAAAGTGCAAGTAATTCATCTGCTCCACCTCAACGGCCTGCTCCACACGCTGCGTCCTCGCCCTGTAGTGACCCCCCTTCCCCGAGACAGGAAGCTGCGATGCCTGACTTTAAGGAGGAGCTGCTATTTTCACTCCTTAACGAGATGGCGGCTATTTTTAAAACTGAGCTTCAGGCAGCCTTGAGTGAAAATTTAACACCCATCAAAACAGAGCTACAGACAGTTAAATCTGAGCTATTGGTCAGTATTTCAAACATCAAGTCCCACCTGGGCACCCTAAAGCACACTTTGGGTGAAATGGAAACTTCACTTTCCGCATGCACCAATGACATTGTCACACCCCAGGCTAAAGTAGAGCACCTGTCAGCTGAACTTTTAAAAGTGGACAAGAAATGTGAGGAACTAGAGGCCAGATCTTGGTGCAATAATATACAGATTATTGGTGTTCCTGAAGACTCATCAATCCCCTCCACTATAGCAGCTGTCTCCTCCCTGCTTAAAGAGGCGCTAAAACTGGACAAAGAGCCGCTCTTGGACCGCGTCCACCACACCCTCCAGCCTAAGCTGAAACCTGGTAAGCGGCCCCGTCCCATTATTACACATCTACATCATCACATGGACTGTGTTGATATCCTGCAGCAAGCTAGAGCCCAACAACGGATCAAGACAGCCGACATGATGATCTCCATCTTCCCCGATTTCACTGCGAGGACCGCCCGTGCCTGAGCTTCCTTCACTGATATTTGCTGCCAACTCCGTGAGATTCCAGGAATACAGTTTGGTTTACTCTACCTGATGCACCTCCGCATTAACCATGATGGAGCTGACAGAGAGTTCAAGTCACTGGATGATGACAAATCAGTCCTTAAGACACTGACCATGTATGAAAATTGAAAACACATCATGCTGTTGTGGAATTAAAACAAACAGGTAATAACTGACAGTTATTTTATGATGGTGAAGTACATATGTGTATATGTGCTGTGATCCTTATCATCATCATCGTTTCTGTTAAGTTTGCAGGAGCCTTATCTTAGGCTATCCACTGTCATACCCGCAGCCAGACGTTAGTCTGGTTTTGTCTGTCTTTTATGTTTTGTTTGTCATTTCCTGTTTTATTTTGTTAAGTTTCCCCTCATGTGTCTTGTCTGTCGTCTTTACTTCCTGTTCCCTGTTCTCCCTGACCTCTTACCTGATTACCTGTCTCCGCCCTGATTTGCTCCACCTGTGTCTGGTTGTCTTCCCTCCCTTTTGTGTATTTAAACCCTGTCTCTTCCCTTAGTCAGACGCCAGTTTGTAACTCTTGTAGTTCTAACCAGCGTTTTGACCTCGTTTGTTCGTTTTGTCTGCCTGTTGTGACCCTTTTTGGATTCCTCGGTTTTTTGCCTTCCGCCTGCTCCCTGTCGGTTTTGTCTGCCTCATCTGGTTTCCTGGTTTTGATCTTCTCGCCCTGACTTTTTGGTACGTGAGTATTTGTCTAGCCCTTATGTCCTGTTGCCTGAGTGATAGCCTGCCTGTGCATGACCTGTTTCCGTCCCTGACCTCCCTTTGCTTTTCCCCAGTCGGGAAAAATACCCCAAACGCCGCTCGGGGAGACGGGCGGCTGCCCTCGAACCGGAGGACGAATCAGAGGAGGATTTCTCCTACCATTATCCTCAAGATTCTGTCACTATTATTACTCTTACACTTTTGTGTAACTAATAAACCTTTTGAACCTTATTTTTGTGTCCGAGTTCCTGCATTTGGATTCAGTGTTTGTACTAACGCCTTCACAATCCACTACCATTAGGTCAAAAACCATTAACTTCTCTATTGGGGATTTGACCCCTTTTGGAGTTAGCACTGGGCTCCCCACTGTTTGGGGATGTGGTCTGTGTAAGTGCTATTATGATGGTGGGTGGGGACGGGACTGTTTTCTTGTTGGGCTTGTTCCACCTGCCAACTATTGTTGGTATGTCATGAGATGAAGTCCAGAGAGCTTCAGGACAAATGTGTTACAGAACATCCCCTCTCTTCATCTTCTTCATTACAAGTTGTTGTTTGTTTCCTGGGGTAGGGGGGGGCTTCACATTTGATGTCTTTTAAAATAAGTCCTTAGTTAATGTCTACACTACAAGATCTTTTGTGAGATTTGTGAGCTGGTATATTAAAAGAAATGGGGAGCCCTATTAAAAGATCCAGAGTGTTTGCCCATCTCAAGAGACGCTCAAAGCCGACATAGTGCTCTTATAAGAAACTCCCATGCGTACTAAAGACCAGGCTAGGCTTAAATGTCCATGGGTCTCCAATATGTTTATTCCAGTTTCAACTCTAAAGCCATCCTAATTAGTAAGTCAGTTCACTTTTCATCTTCTAACTGTTTTTCAGATAAAAAATGGCAGATATTTGATAGTCTCAGGGACATCGTTTAATGTTCCTGTTTTATTAGTCAATATATATGCCCCAAATACTGATGATCCACATTTCATGAATAAGCTTTTTGAATCTCTCCCTTCACTGCACAACAACCTCCTCATATTTGGAGGAGATATGAACTGTAGTCAACCCCAGGTTAGACCGTTCTACCCCCAAAACACAGACCCCTTCCTAAATGTCAAGTACACTTTCTGAATTTATGTCCAAATGTGGTTGCATTGATCCCTGGAGATTCAATAATCCCTGTGCAAAAGAATACTTTTTTTTTTCCCCAAATGCACAAGTCTTTCTCGTGGATTGGTTATTTTTTTTTATTGATGCTAGACTGATTTCCAGTGTCTCAACAGTTAAATACCATCCTATACTAATTTCTGATCATGCCCCTCTTTCTTTGGATATTCGATTTTCGCCACAACCCCAATACTCTTTACTATGGAGGTTTAATACTTTACTTCTCTCTGATAACAAATTTGACAAACTTTATTACAGCTTCAATTGATGACTTTATCGCAATCAATCAGAGTGAAAGTGAACCTATCTCTTCCTCATTGCTATGGGAATCACTTAAGGTATATTTACGTGGCCAAATTATCTTCTATTCTGCACATGCAAATAAAACTCGAACAGCCAAACATCAGGAGCTTCTGCTGAAAATTAATAAAATTGATCAACTAATCTCTTGCCCCTCTCCCAAGCTACTAAAAGATCATGTTGCCCTGCAGACTTAGTTTGATCTTTTAACAACTGATGCGGAGCGCCTCCTATTACAGTCTCATTCCACATATTATGACCGTGGTGATAAAGCCAATCGGCTCCTGGCACACCAGCTGCGTCGTCAGGCAGCCTCTCGTTTGATTCCTCAGATAAAAGATTCTTCGGGCACACTACAAACCGACCCTAATGGTATTAATTCAGTTTTTTGTTCATTTTATTCTTCTTTGTATAAGTCTGAATTTGCATCTACCACTACCGAAATGAATACCTTCATAGATTCTCTCAACTTCCCAATTAAAACCTCAGATGTTGTTAAGGAACTTGACTTACCAATAACTTTAGAGGAAATCCATCTTGCTATAAAGAACATGCAAAAATAACAAGGCTCCTGGCCCCGACGGATTCCCAGTTGAATTTTTAAAAAGGCTTCAATCTTAACTGGCCCCAATATTACACTCTGTATATAACGAATCTCTGCCAAACGGCTCTTTCCTGCCTACTTTGAGACAAGCGTAAGTCTGCTCTTAAAGAAAGATAAGGACCCAAAACTCTGTGACTCTTACAGACCTCTGTCCTTGATTAATGTGGATGCCAAAATCTTTTCTAAAATTTTGGCTCATCATTCAGAGAGGATTCTCCCAACAATAATTTCTGGTGAACAAACTGGGTTTATTAATGGCCGTCAGCTATTTTTCAATGTCTGTACCCTTTCAAATATTATCTGCTCTAAAAATGACACAACAATCCCTGAGGTAGTAATTTCAGTCAACACTGAGGAAGCTTTCAACTGTCGAATGGAACTATCTATTTACGGTATTAAGCAAATTTGGGATTGGGGATGGATTTATTTTATGGATACGCCTTCTTTAGACATCCCCACAAGCCAAAGTCTCCACCAACTGTATTCAGTCAACTTATTTCACTTTATCCCATGGCACCCAACAGGGGTGTCCTTCATTTCCTTTACTTTTTGCTTTGGTCATAGAGCCTTTATCAATATATCCGAGGTCCTCCTCAACATTAACTGGCATTTCACAACTGAGAACTAAATTCAAGCCATACCTTTATGTGGGTGATTTATTGTTATATGTATCAGAACCTAATCTCTCAGTACCATCGATTCTATCTTTTTTTCAGAAATTTGGCTCATTTTCAGCTGACAAAATTAATGTTTCCAAAAGTGAATGCCATCCTGTTAATGCTTCAGCACTGAAATTAGATCAGTCCAGTATCCCCTTTAGGCTGAGCCCCTCTGGCTTTGGTTATCTAGGAATTACTGATACAAGAACACTAACCTCTCTTTTTTCTGCCAGTTTCTCCCCTTTAATATCTAAAATCAGGTCTGACCATCAAAGATGGAGAAGTCTGCCACTTTCACTCATAGGAAGAATTAACACAGTTAAAATTAACATTTTGCCTACATTACTATTTCTGTTTCAATGTCTTCTTTTATTCCTACCAAAAAAGTTTCTTTAAAAGTCAGGATATTTCTAGTTTCTTATGGTGTGGTGAGGCACTCAGAATACATATTACTGTCCTCCAGAGATGCAAATTTAATGCTGGACTGTCTGTCCCAAATTTTCATTTTTATTACTGGACATCACATATACAAAAAAAAAAATTTTGGTTCAAATCTTTTCATTCCCCATGGTGTAAGTTAGAGGTGCATGCATGTGGCACATCCTCACCTATGGCTTTGCTCACCTCTCCCATTCCCACTAATCCCTGTGGCTTTACAAACAATCCAGTAGTGAGTTCCACCCTCAAAATCTGGTATCAGTTCAGAGGGCATTTCAAGTTTATTTCTGCTTCTATTTTAGCTCCTTTGCTGAAAAACTATTTATTCCAACCTGGTTTCTCTGACCCCACTCTTACTGTTTGGCACAATAAAGGCCTTAAAACTTTAAAAGATTTTTACAATAATGGTACTTTTTGTAGTTTTGCAGATTTATCAGCTGAGTTTCATCTTCCTTCTCACTTTTTTCGTTATCTACAAATTAGACACTGCATTAAATCTGTATTTATTTTATATATATATATATATATATATATATATATATATATATATATGTGTATATATATATATTAGGGCTGCAATTTATCGATTCATTCATTAATCATTAGTTGGTTGCCCTTATCGATCAATTAACGATTAATTGGTAAGCGGCGATTTTCCTGAGAACCTGAATTTCTTTTTCAATACGGTCTATAAGAATAAAAGCTAACTATTGTTAACATACTTCATGAAAAAAGCATGTCATATTCCTTAATGATTGATTTATTGAACCATTGGACACAGTCAGTGTTTCCTGTGGAATTCATCTGTTGGTGTGGCGGTGTGTAATGGGGGGGTACACGCGCGTGCGTTTCGCCGGTGGATGGTTGGGTGCACGCGCGTGCGTTTCGCCGGTGGATGGTTGGGTGCACGCGCGTGCGTTTCGGGGTACTCGCGCGCGCTGTACGGCCGGGGGATGCGTGTGTATTGGTTGGTTACCGCGCGCGTCACTTTCCGTCCCACTTCTAATACTATGGGGGTACGGTGCAGTCCGTGCCCCCCGCCCCCGCAGAAGTGAAAGTGAAACTTTTCGCCCATTTGTCTTTTCCCACCTCCTGAAGCTTCGCAGATGCATTACATACCTGTGGCCCGAATCAGGAACCTGGAGGATGTTTTCAACTCCTGTCTCACCGACCGTGGGCTAGACCAAACTCCAGGGAAAACGCTCCCATACCGACCCCACATTTGTGCGTGTATTTATTCGGGGGTGCACCGCTCCCAGACAGACGGGCCGGTCTGTGTTTGGCTCCACCATGTCCACAAAGAAGACATTCTAACTCATCAACACCATGATCCGTTTCAGCCTTCAGACTGGTGTGGACAGGTATATATAGTATATACATATACAATATACAATCACTGTAAATGCTTCCTCCATATTGCCATATATAGTTGTCCAGATGATTACAACAGATACAGTTCTAACCAACTGGATGTTATCGCTTTCACTTAATTATTGGCGAGACAGCACCTTCTCCTTCATTGGAAATCCACAAAAGCTCCTTCCAGTACTCAGTGGCTCAGGGATGTTATGTCTTTCTTAAAAATAGAAAAGATTGGATATTCTTTAAGAGCTGTTCCCTCGAAATTTAAATTCTACAGTAAATGGCAGCCTTTCTTAACTTTCTTCAAATCCTTTCTTGTGATTGATGGACATCCCCCCTCATATATATATATATATATATATATATATATATATATATATATATATATATATATATGTGTGTGTGTGTGTATGTATGTATGTATATATATATATATATATATATATATATATATATATATATATATATATATATATATATATATATATGTAAAATGGAAAAGGCCAGCTTCAATCAGTGTATACATAAACAACTCTACCCTATTGATATATCTCTGAGAAGAGGTCTTTGATCACATTTGCCACAAGGACAGCAGTGATGATGGTGATGTTTGTTGTTCTGGATGGAAAAATACAGTGGTGTCTGGGAGCAGAGGAAAACAAACACAGCCAATAAAAATGCATGCATTGTGCGTGTGCCCTCCAAGTCTGTTTGTGTGATAGCGGTCTATGTTACTCAGGCAACCACCTGGTTGTACTTTTGCCCTTGCAGAAGCGAACAGCCAGTGGATCAGGTGGGGTCAGAGGTCATTGCTTACCCCGCATTTGCTGAGAGCGATGTACCACCATCTCTCCCTCACCGAACGGAAACTACGGCCGCCCACGCAGCTCAGAACCTCTTCATTCCCATCTCCCTCCACCTGTGAGGCAGAAGAAGCACCAGGAGAAGATGCTGTTATCAAAAAAGGAAATGCATTTTACCGTAGAGACAGACTGGATTATAGCAGACAAGTGGGAGCTTGAGATTCATAACATATTTCACATCCCAATATAGCCGAAAATGTGCAAACAAGATCCACAAAGCACCACAACAACAGAGTCATGCTGGCAATCACACTTCCTAATGTGATAAACAAACAACTCGAGGTGCTGATTGAAAATAGACAAAGGAATTATTTAAAAAAACAAAAAAAAGGTATTAGAGGGAAGAAAGATCCCGGTATGCACCATCAACAGTGGAAATGTGTGAATAATAAAATGTTACATTATAGACCATTAGCTCTGAGTTGTTTTCCTGTTTTACATATTCCTGGGCTTTTTTGCATAACAAAAGCAAATGCAGTTGGAAAGATGAAAATAAGTTCAACTGTCTGGAGATAAACAGGAATAATGTGATCCTCTAATATAATACACTTGCATCACAACACAGCAAGGTCAGAGGTCAAGTTCTACAGAAAAGCCTTCTTGCATTACAATGCATAGAGTTTTGTGTCTGCCTACTCCTTTCATACTCTGAGTGGGTGGCTGCTTGTTTATAAAAGACGACACCAGTATAGTGCTTTAGTGTGTGAATGTATGTACATGTATGTATTAGTGTGTGTTTTCTTACCATGCAGCCTGACCAGGTGTAGCGTGTGGTGAGGTTGATGACCTGGTTGTTCTCAGGCCGTAGCACTGCCTCCTTTTGGTAGCAGTTCTAATGGGAGCAAGAACAAATCAATTCAATAGAATGTTTAAACTGTTACAATTGCCTTTTAATCTGTGAATTTATTTACTCATAGTCTTGTTTTAATTTGATTGCTGATTCTGTTTTTCATTGGGTTATGCTTTCATTCAGCTGTGTGCATGATAAGCAGTACTGGAGAAGTGGAAGAATTACAAATGGTTTTTCAAGTCCAAAAGAGGCAAAGTGTGATTAATCAAAATATAATTGAAGTTGCATCTGCTGTAGACTGATTCATTAAAGCCATTGTAACAGAAATTAATATGTTTTGTCTCTTCTGTGATAGATTCCACCATGTGTGGTTGCTGAATATTAGTGGTGAGTTTAGTACATGGCCAAACTATGAAAATATTCATTGTGGTAACTTCAGACCAGAACACCAAAATCTGTCAAATGAAACTTTCACTGTCTTATTTCATAAATGAGAATTTGCATAAATTCTCATTAATGCAACAGTATATCAAACATAAAACAACTTCAATGATTCACTGAGTCTTCAAGTTGTTAATGACAATTGCCAAAACATGTCATTTTGTTTCAGTCATTTTAGTTTTCTCTGCTGCAGTTTTCTATAGCATTTCAGTGTATAATTTGCCTTTTTGTACATCATGCTACAAAACACAAAACTACATTATGCAAACAACTGTCTGCCTTTATCATTATTCTTAACAGATTTACACCTCAAACAACAGTTATATCAGATAATGTGTTAAAAAACACTGCACTAGTTAAGAAGGACTTTAATATGAGTGAGTAGGTGTTAACAAGTATCTGCAGCAGTACATAGTTGCATCATACATTATTCATTAGTTGTGAAAGCAATTTAGTGTTGCTTTTTTCCCTATATCTTGCTAAATCTCATTGTGAGTGTATAAAATGTGTTGTTCCTGTATAAGCCGCAGTCAGATGGTACAAAGTCATCATGTGTTATTTGTAGCTGAGGGACAGACCAGTATTACATTTATCCACTCTCTCTTTCAGGCACTAGACTTCAAACCCATTAATTCATCCATTATTAAATGTACGCTGCATGGACTATATGGATGAGAGAATGAATTAGAGAATACCTTTATATGTATAGAGCAGCCCATAGGGCTCATAAAATATGGTCAGCTTTACATGGTTTTGATTCTTTAAAGCAGCACATTTAAAAGTGATCACTATCAGCTATCAAATAAGACCATCAAAGACAGATATCAGACATTTATGTTCAAAAACTCTCTCCATGCACTGTTATTTCCTATGAAGCAGCTTCACTTCGGGCAGAATTCTCTAGTGTCCACACATACAGATTGTACGGTCCTTGATCACTGCATGTATAATCAATAATACATCAGTGCTTGTGACTGAAAAGCCTCTATTTCTAGAAGGAAAAAAAACACAAAACACTATTCCATTTTCCACCAGATTCCCAGGAACTTTTATTACCAGGAACTTCTTTACCTGGGTAAAAGAATTCATGGTAATCTGTGTGCTTTATGTTTCAGCTACACCTCAAAGTTCCAGAAAATGTATTGAAATTATTTCTGATCGCTGACTTGAAGTCCCGCTGAATTTGTTTTGAGCATGCTCGGCAAAGATGTTCAACAAGGTCCAGCCTCTTTTGAATATATTTGCTGAGTACGCTCTGTATCATATTCGGATGGACTGACAGACAATTGCAAAGCACTCATAGGACTGAGATGAATACACTCGGCTTGGCTTGAGGCAAATGCGCTCAAGAGTGACTTTAAACACTCAAAAGAGTACATTCGGCAAATGGACCTCATCGTCTGTCCACTTCTTGTAGCTTCTCTTGTTTTGCTCCGTTTTCCAAATGATCAAAACAACACCAAAGTGAAGTTTATAGAAATGGAATGAACAAGTTTGCAGCTGTACACTCTGTAGTGGGTGAATGTCGGAACGCTGCAAGTGTGTTCCCTCAATCAGCGTACTTCAGCTCCACCCCCAAGAATTCCAGGTAATCTGAAGTTTTACCCCTCTACCATTAACTTTTTTCAAGGAAAGTTTGGGGTCAAAGGAAAGTTTTTTACCCAGGTAATTTTGGTGGAAATACACAGAGGTTTTTCAAAGTTCCTGTGGTGAAAAAGGGGCTATTCACGACATGAGAAAGACCGCTGTATTAAATTTTGTGTGGTGAATGTGGAGCACTTAGTTGAAGTTAAATGCAAGTCAAGGGGTTTTCAGTTTAACACATGAATAAGTTAAAGCAGCAGTATTACTATTTAATAATAGCTTGTCAAAAGACATGATAGAGAGTGTCGGTGTCTCACCTTTTCAGGCCTCTTGTACACAGCTGGCCACTGAGAACTGTCATCAAAATACAGCAATATGTTCTGACAGCAGCGAGACTGTGCAGAGAGAAAGAGCGAAAAAGAGAAGGCGATTAAGAGAAAGGCAGGGGCAGGATGGGCATAGATCAGAGAGGAGGCAGTGAGACAGAGATTTATATGACAAAAACTGTTTCCAAAGTCTGCGGGCTAAAACAGCAAAGCATGGCAGAGGGAAAAGAGGACAAGGCGGAAGAGCAAAACAGACTCACAGAAAGATAGAGTGGAGAGAAGGGGAAAGGGGATGAGGCAGGTATGGTGAGAAAAGCCGGAGGAAGAAAGGATGAAGACATGACTGGTTTAGATGAGGTAAGACGAGGAAAGAGAGAAAAACAGAATAATGGAAAGAAAAACTGAAGAAACTGAAGAGTGATTATAGAACAGCATTTAGAATTAGACTAGTGAGAGTCAGAAATGAGAAAAAGAAAGAAAAACACTTTTCAAGCACTTTTAAGGGTCATTTTCAAATGTTTTCAGCACAGCACCTTATCGCTGGGGTAAAATACATATATACAGGAATACATACACTCATTTTACTCATATACACTATCACAATGATGTACATTGTATTATGCTATAAACATCTAAAATTATGCTTTATAATAGCAAAAAGATTAGAAATTAAAGGAGAACACAAAGTTTTATCCAAAAAAAAGGGAAGCCATACTCACATCGAGCCAAAGATTAAGATAAAAATGTACCTGGACTTGACCTGAGAGCACCCGCTAATTTTCTTTTTTGACATAAAGTTTTAGTTCTCAAAATGTATCACCTCTGTGAGTAGCTTTGGCTTGCCATCTGACCTGGCAGAATTAATATTAAAAATAAATAAATAAATCACATCAAAGAGTTAGAATTGCAAGCACTTTCAAGCACTTAAACTAAAATCCAAGCACTTCTCAGACCTTGAAAACACAACATCGAAATTCAACCATTTTCAAGAATTTCAAGCACCCACACGAACCCTGTAAAAGACACTCACACAGAAAATTAAGTGATCCTACCTTTGGATAACGGAACCGGAAATCCAGACGTCCAAAGTCGGTGAGAAAACAGAAGCGAGTGAGAAAAACCCAGTCCTGAAAATGACAAAGAAAAGATAAAAAATACGTAAACAAATCAATAAACACTTACTGTGGGCAGAATATAGTAAATATATCAGAAGTTGTAGGGAAGCAGAAGAACCCAGACAAATCAGAGATTATAACATACATTTTCCTCTTTTTTGTCAGTTTGTGAGGATTTTCTAATTAGAGATGCAACAATTACTTGATTAATGTATTAGTGATTATCATGATAACTGATAAATAGATCTGATTTCAGTTTTTCTTCAGGTACAATAATTTTCATTGTCAATTAACTTGGTGTCTAAAATGTCCAGGACCGATCCAACTGTCCAATCCAACAGCAACTGTAAGCTGACCCCAGCTAATGGCCTAAAGGAGTAAAGTAACCAGAAAAGACTCACATTTAAGAAAATAGCATTTCAACTTTTTTCCCCCTTAAACTTTATATCATTGTTTCGTGGACAAACCAAGATAATGACCATCACCAAACAACTAAATGATTAAACAAGACAACAACTGAAACACTAATCGATAAGTGCAGGTTTATTTAATGTTACTTGTTACCATTCTGAGTTTTGCCTGGTTTACTGAACAGAAAATCAATTTAAGCCTCTATCCCTTTTTGTGGATCTGTTTCAAAGTTTTACATGTTTGCTCTTGGCCTACACTCCTATACTTCCACCAAGTTTCATTAAGATCAGTCCAGTAGATTTTGCATAATGCTGCAGATAGATAGATGGATAGACAGGAAGTGATCACATAACCCTTGTGGCCACAGTAATAACTATAAGCTGTAGAAAATGGAATGCAGATGTAACAATGGGAGATAATAAAAGCCAGACGTCAGCGGGGCAATAAAAGAAGAGATAGCAAGGAGGAGGGGGAGTTGAAACAGAAGGGCAGAGCTCCACAAAAAGAGGGGTGAACAAGTTTTAAGAAAAGCTTTGGGTGGAAGAGGAATAGTGGGGAAAAGTGGAGAGGTAAATGCCAAGAGACTAAACTTTTACAGAGGGTAAACAGAGGGAGTATTAAGGGGCTGCTGCGCAAATTAATAAAAGGCAAAGGTGGATGAAGAAAAAAAAAAAAAAAACTTTCCATGCTTAATATTATTCCGCCATAAGCCTGGCAACATGAGACCAGATAATAGTGCTGATGGTGTGCTTCAGTGAGCTTATATAAGGCACTGCAGCATAGACATGGCCGACCCGTCAGTGGTGGTCTATATATAAACGGGTACACATTTCTATACAGCTGTGGGCAGACACACATTCTGTAGATATGGATCATAGTGCTGAACACAGCACTAACAACACATCACTTATATGCTGTTTACACACACTTTTCTTTATCTGGAGGACAGCCCAGTCTGTTCTACTGAGGCAGCTACGATCAGTTTTCAACCAAAGTGAGATGTTGTATCTTAAGAAAAATATCAGATTTTCAAAGTTACTCAAACAAATAATTAAAGTAAAAGTTTGCTTCCAAACAGATGACAGCTGAGTGAGACAAAGCCTGGGGCTGTAAATGACACAGACTTGTGTTGATAGTCTTGTAGCCACTAGGATGATTCACAGCTGAGGTCAACTGATGGCCGGCTTTTTAAAACTATAATGTAGTGAGGATTTTATCACAGGGAAAAGCCAATATTTTTATTTATCTAACCTTTATTTTACCAGATAGGTCAATTGAGAACCAGTTTTACAATGACAACTGGGCCAAGAGGCAGCATAGTAGACGGATAAAACAGAAAATAGAAAAAAAACAAAACAAAGAAAGTTACAAGCTACAAAGACACATAACAAGCCATAATAGTGCTAAAAGAGAGTATTATTTACAGTGTTTACAGTCATATATCTGATTAACTGGCCAATATAACTACCCTGAACATATTCAACAGTAGGACATTGCCATTTTTGACTTTATAAGAGGCGACAAATAAGTAACTAAATCTGTATCTGAATATCAAACTAAACTGAATGTTTTGCATTTGAGCTACTTTCTACTAAAAGTCCCACTGTCAGTGTACTTGTTGGCGCTGATTAACCAGTCAAACTGATAAACTGTTTCTAATATTTTGTGTTGGAACTGTAATAGAGACAGATTAATAATAGACAAAAGAGATAGATGTAGAAATCAATATTGAAATGTCATTATTATTGACTGTAGTATTAGTTTATATGATCGTGACAGATGGAGGATCATCAAATTACCAGTACTATATTTCTCAATAAAAATTATGCATCAGAAAGAGATATGGGAAATGAGAGACAAAATGCAAAGGCAAATGTCTCTGAAACCTTGTGGTTCACATCCCAATCCTTGAACCCATCGCTATTAAAGACAATTTGGCTCATAGTGTGAGTTGGCAAGCTGTGGTTAGGGACTAAGTAGGGATGTCAAAATAATACATGACTTTTGGCACAGATATGACCTTGATTTATTTTCTGTAACTTAGCTTGATCAATTTAAGGCAGAAACCATTTACAGCCGGTGGGTAGAGCAGCCGGTGTGGCTATTTATAACCACCTGGATGCATGAAATTACACAGAAAACGTCTATCTGTGACCAGTATATGCTGCTAAATATGCTGTTTACAGGTCGATGTTGTATGTGCCTCCAAGTGTAAAGCCTTCTAGCAGAAACACTTTGTACTCCAATTTACTGATGTTGTGTTGTGTTTTGTTTTCTGGCACTTGTTGGGGTGATGTTGCAGATAAGAAACTACTCTTAATCTTTAAGTGAAGTAAAGGTTAAAATCAAATGAAACAAACTTAAATCCTGTGGTGGTCTCTTTTAACCCAATACTTTCCCAAAAGTGTGGTTTGGTGTCTAAACAACACACCAGCAAACAATGACTGAAAACTGAAAATTATTTATAGCCTTGCCCTCAGGAGGGTACTGCAGTTGGGATGGTCTGTCTGCTTGTTTGCAACTCAAAATCTGCAGCAAATTTAGACCTGAAATTTTTACACAAGGTCTAGCATATCTCATTCCTCCTCAAGGATGGTCTGGATCAAAACTCTACAATATTCTACAGATTCTTCACCACTGTGAGAAAGAGTACTTTGAGGATTTTCTCTGAAATGAAGACAGCCATTGCTCGAATGCGAACACACACACGCACAAGTTGCCTGATAATATCTATCAACATGAACTATTTGTTGCCGTTCCAGAAGAAGATCCACCACTGAAAGCATATTTTCTCATTCATTCTCTGTCTAATAATAGTACCGATGATATAGACACTGAAACTACACCCACTCCATCTAGGTAACTTAAAAAAAAAAAGGGCAAATGACAAAAACATGAATCCAAATACTGCCAGAATGTTTAAGTGTCAAGGAGAAGTTTCATACAGGAGTCAAACCCCAGTATCCTTGATGAAAGTCCTGTTTTGGTCATTTAACAACCATGACCTCCTCCACACATGGACTTGTATATTCTGTGAGTGGTGTGTGAATAGATGGCTATTTGCACCCACATAATTGCTGTGTGGATATTCTCACTTAGGTGCAAATAAACACTCTGTTACTTTAAATACCTCTGCATTCAGTGAGCGTATACTGCAGTGAAGGTTTTAACAATGGGAAAATACATTTAAACTCGAGCAAATACTCAAAATTCAGGAGATGATATCGGGATAATATTTTATTGAAGTATCTTTTACTTTAAATGCAAAGTGCAAAGTTTCCTAAAATCGATTGTACTTTTCAAATGTTGCAAAAAATGGGAATGGGAAAAAAAGATCCAAAACATGACCGTAGCTGCATTCATACTCACATATCAGCCCTTCAAACACTGTTCTGCTTTTTCTTACTAAAACTGGCTTGAAGGTTGGTTGTTATGAACTCTTGATCTCTAACCAACCAGCTAAACTTCCATGCACTATTATACTGTAATTATGTCTGCCCTGCGTTCTTCATACATAAACAAGCACCGTAATTTTTGTGCTGCAAAATAAAGTGCAACCAGAGCAAGCACTGTAGCATGGCCAGCAGCGCTGCCTCTATATATCACAGCAAACAAACCGCAGCCATATTTCAGCCGCTGCCAGCCAGCTTCAGCCCCTGGAGGCTCTGGGTTATAATTCATGGCAAACTCAAAAAGTCACTGAAGCCCGGGTCTTGCTTCAACCACTGTCTGTTGTCCCAGGTGACGCTTAAGGCTGTAGCCATGACAACTGGGGCAGCCGTGTGAAGCGCTAACCCACAGCTGAATCCCTGGAGAGAGGAGAGATGGGTGGTCTGTTTGGGGTGGTGGGCTGGAGGGGGTATCATTAAACTCACTGCAGGCTGCAACTGTGAAAGACCCCCTTGTCAGGCCAAGACGCACACACACAGACTGCGCTGCACACTTTACAGCATGATATGGTTAGTGTGAAACCAAACGTGCATACCCACAGTCATCCTCACACCATCTCACACACACATCACACCAAATGTCAGTCCCCATTATTGTCATAGCAACCATAGCATGCCTTAGTTTGCAGCTGCCATAGAAACATCAAAAGGCCAAGCTGTTCATTCACAACAAACAAAAAACACTTTTGTCGCATTCTTGACATCTGTTCTTAAGAATACCTACTCATAATACTGTGACGTAAGTATGGTATTCAGTGCACACAATTAGCACGAGCATTCACCAGAGCCAGGGACACCCTGAATTTCTGTATTTCATGTGAAGAAATCATGTTGACTTACTCAAATTCTTATCTAAATCTTCACAGACTTACAACAATTACTGACATCTGACCAGAAGTGTAATTAATACAGCATAGCCTGCCGTGTTTATTACATAATCACCTTATCACAGTTATTTGAGCTAACCACCATTATTCTACACAATCGTGATAATCATCTCATTGGAGCTAAATCAAACTGCAATCACAAAGCCAGCTTGCACAATTAAGCCCTATTTGCATGCATCTAGTATAACCTGTGGACCGCCAGTGATTTGGAAATTAACCCCCATCTGTGTTTCATGTGGCACATTTGAATGGGATAAGCAGTCTTACTCAAATTAAACACTATTCCCTGATTTTGAAGTCAGGGTTCACTACTTACAGATAACTGTTAGAAGACAGAAACATTTTCCTAAGCGTAACCATCATACATCTCATCACCATTTGAGATTTTGCTTTTCTAATAGATTTAACTTGGGTAGGGCTGCACGGTATAGGAAAAAACTGACATTGCATTTTTTTTGGTGTTTTTTTTTAACCCTGCGATATATATTGCGATATGAAAAAATACTGAGGAGGATATAATAGCTGCGTGATGCCAACATAAATGGTCAAAGAAATTAGTTGTGCTACCTCTCATTGTGGCAACAGGTACAAGACACTATCGACACAGAACACGTGTTTCAGTATCATCCTTCCTGTAGCCAAAATAATTCCAGATAACTGACGTTGATTTCTTTTTGGCACCAAGTCCTTGTTTTGGGTGATTTTCTTTTGTTCGTTGCTCATTTTTTGATGATGTTACCAGTGACTCACTCCATGTGCAGGGGCATGATCTGCTTCGGCAAACTGATTAAGAACAATTGTGATTGGTGGATCACTGTGCGTAGTGTGTGTCAGGTACCCTTGGAATTAGACGAGAATACGTTGAGTTCATTTGCCTCCTATATCGCAGAACCTGCAATGTGACTACTGTGCACTTGTACTTCACAATGACGATGCTCCAATGATATAATAATAATAATAATAATAATAATAATAATAATAATAATAATAATAATGGATTAGATTTCTATAGCGCTTTTCAAGGCACCCAAAGTGCTTTACATTATTGATCCATTATTCAATCACTCTCACATTCAAACTCATGCAGCTCTACCTTTAAAGGGGTCATATTTTGCAAAACCCATATTTATTAGTCTTTGGTACATTTATTTGTGTATTTGGACCCTACCAGTTCATACAGTTTGAATTTGAACCCTCCAGGTGCTGCAAAGCTATCTTTATATGAATTTTGGCAAAAATCGAGTGGATTTCTACAACTCATTTGAATTCCTGTTTAATTTGTTACATTTGATAACTAGTTACGTCACGACATTTGCACACATAAGGTCAAGACTTCTGACTAACATTCTCTGAGTACGCCGTAATTGTTTGTCAGCAACAGCAGTTGTCGTCCACACTGAAAATATGTCCAAACTTTGAGCCGATTATCTAAAATGTTCAGTTGTTGGTTGTATAGGACAGAGCAGCACAGCCAACAACCTGAAGGGGGTGGGGCCTGAAGTGGCTCATGTGCATTTAAAGGGCCAGCGCTCAAAACGACCTTTCTGGTGCCATTACTCAGAAATGCGGTTGAAGATGGACCTGTGGAGTTGAATTAATGAAGAATTCAGAGCCAAGCATAGCATTTACAGTTTATGTAGACCACAGGGAAATGTTTTAAAATGCATAATTCCATTTTTTAAAAAAGCAAAATATCACTCCTTTAACTTTTTGTACGTGGATATGAATTATAATTTATGTAAAGCAGTCAGTGAAAGGATTCTTTCTGTGTCTACTGCAATAATATATGAAGTTCTAACTCCAGATTCTAAGGAACTATTTCTGTAATGGAAACCAATAACACCAATATAAATAATTTAGCTAAATTAATTAATTAATAATTAATATAAATTAATTTTGCTAAAACCCCAGGGAAATGTTTTAAAATGCATAATTCCAAAAAAAAGCAAAATATCACTCCTTTGAGTGAATTTCCATGCTATAGTGCAATATGAGCCTCTTGAATTTGCACCTAAAATATTACTAAAATAATTTTTAAAATGTCATTTACCATCACCAGTGCACAAGCAGAGTTCTGTTCAGAAAATAAGCTCAATAATGTGAGGAGTAATAAAACATATAACAAATGACTCCAAGTTACAGCCATGTTGATTTGCACTAACTAATATCACAAGACTTCTGTTTGCTGATAGGGTAGGTAATTTGCAGTGAAAAGTTACTTTACAAATTACAAATTTCCAAGGGATTAATTATCACAGATCAGCTCCATAATTAGGAGTATTACCCCTGAGCAAATAGTTCTTTCGAAAAGCAAAAGAATGCAATTTGATAAAATAAAATATATGTGAATGTAACAACCTTTATCTGTTGGCAATCTACTAATTTTCTACACCAATATTAAAGAAAGAAATAATATATGCAGTAGTGGTTTACATTTAAGAATACTTTTAAGATTAATTTTCAGACAAAAAAGTCATTAAACAACAGCTCTCCTTAATTTATGCCATCAAGATCATCAAATGATTTTGTTACACAAATGCTTCATGAAGTTTACTGTTATACTGTGTCATTAAGTAGCATTAGTTCACCCACCCTCAGCTCCACCCTCTTATGGTCACCTCTAGCTCCAAAAAGCCAAGATGGTGATGGCTGTTATGGGTCTGTGTTAGTGCATCAGTTCAGGCAGAAAGACTTAGACCTGTATAAGTAATAAACTCACTTCAGCATAGGAACATTTACCACAATTGATACTAAATGGCAGATTTTTCTCATATCATGCAGCCATAATGATGATGCCTTCCTATTATACCTTTATGGAATTCAAGAAATCCAGCCTTGGACTTTAATGCATTGCTATAACAGGGGTTTTTTTCTCTTCGGGGAAAGCTTTTCACAAGATATTTTAACCTGGGTGAAGGATTTGCTTCTATTCAGCCACAGGAGCATTAGTGAGGTCAGACACTGGCATTGGAAGATAAGACCTGGCTCACAGCTGCTGTCCAGATACATCCCAAAGATGTTTGAAGGGCTTGCTGTCAGAGATCTGTGCAGACAGATTCTGCCACTACAAACTGAGAAAGCAATTTCTTTTTCTTCTTTGTCCTGATGAATACAAAATAAAGTTCCTTAAAGGTCTTGCAAAGAACTATATAGTCAATCTGCAATGTATTTTGTTGGCTCCACACTACAGCTTAAACAATTGATTAATTCAACTTAAAATAAACCATTGTTATTTTAATACAATTGATCATTTTGAGCAAAAATGCTTCTCAAATCATAAAGGATGTTCTGTTTTTTACTGCCATACTTAATATTCAATTGAATATTTTAAAAGATTTTGGAAGATATTTTGGAGTAGCGGCCACAGAAAAATGGTGTGGACATATGTCGCTTTTTTCAGACTCTTTTTGACTAAATTGCAACTGGGAACATAATCAGCCAACAATTCTGAACAAGACTCAGTGATGATCATTCCATCCTTCCACACCCCACCATGACAAAAAAATTTAGCTTAGATTTTTTTAACTTTTAGACTTTTTATCCACAACTTTTATCTACCTACTTACAATATGTTGCATAACATGCACCCTACAGTTTTAATGTATGAACATGTGTGTGGAAGGGTGTGAGTCTTGATGTGTATGGAATAGTTTTTATACAAGAGAAATACAATCTTGCTGTATGAATGATATGCACTGACAATTTTCTATTCTATTCTATTCTATTCTATTCTATTCTGTGACTCTCTGCTGTATCACCTATCATTTTTAACAACACATTTGTTAGTTGATTAATCTTTAGAATAATTTACCAAGAAAGAAATCCATATATTTGATAGTTGGAAAGTGATCTTGGGAAGTTGAATGTTTTTTCTTAAACTTCTATGGAATAAACTATCATTTATAAATGTATTATTCATAATAATTTCAATATATTAGTAATTATCATTTGCAGCCCTTCAAATTTACCTATAAGCTCCTTCATAATAAACATCTGAAGTGGATGTTTAGTTGAATTCGGAGCAGAGTCTTACAAGGCCAAGACCAACTGAACAAACAGGCACTGCAATCTGATATAATCCAGCACAAGAGTCTAGCCCCTACAACAGTCATCTAAACTGAGGAGCTACTAGTTAGCCCACTGAAGCTCAGTGTGTGTCAACGGAGAAGAGAAAAGAGACAAAGCCCTGGAGAACAGCAACAGTGGATGAGGTGTCTACCTTAATCCCCTTTTAGTCTCCTCATTTCCCCATGGTCACTGCATTGTGATGCAGATTCACTCTGCCCCCTCTGAGTGTGTATTTGCGTGTATGTGTGCTTGCCTGAGTCTACCTACACCCCATTAATCAAGTGCTATGCCTTGATGCAGTATCCGGTAAATTCAGCATCTCTCTGTCTCATTCCTGCTGTCTCTTTTTGTGTCTTTCCTCCTCACTGTTTCGGCCCTTTCATCTCCAGAGCTTTCTGCCTTTTTCTCTTTCTCTCCAGATCCTAGTGTTTGCTTGCTAAGCCTCATTAACAATTAATTACCAATCAGCTAGTCAAGTCACCCCTGGACCGCTGGGCTTCTCAATGATTCATTAGTCAGGGTTACACAATGCTGCGACACATAAATACACTCACGCACCGACACACACACAAACACACTCTCACATCAAGCTCTGTCACTGTCTCAGTGAGTGTTTCACGACAGCTCGCCCAGACTCTGTAGACCCGCCAAAGCACTAAGATGCACATATGTATTAAAGAAAGCATATGGAGGCATGAAAACAGTCCTTCACATGCACACACACACACACACACACCTGCATTCACATAGTGTTTGTTTCTAATCACAATGATCTCATTAAAAAGAAATGCAGGAAAATGGATTAAGTTGTGGACTTGGATATTCTACACATATGGTGTTTCCAGCTACGTTCAGATTCAAACTACTTTAATGAGCCCAAGAAGTTGCAGTTTACATCCAGTCCATAAACACAACTTTAACACTCAGACTATGTAGATGTGTCTGTATTTAAGGCAACAGGTCTGCATACATAGGCAGTACAAAGAATATGAACAGCAGTGAAACACAAACAAGTAAACAAAATACTGTCCACATACTGTAGATAAATAACTGAATTAGAAATACTTCCTTTTCAGTTCAGATCCACATCCAGAATCTGAATTTGGATGTCTACAATTGTTGTCATTTATATTTGCAGTATTATTTATACTGTGCATCTTATTTGAGTAGCAAAAAACACACAAAATGCATTCAGTTTAGATGTATTCCAAAGCAATGTATTGAACTGTGGGTTAAGTTGATTTTACTTGTGTAGGCGTGCAAATTGCTATGGCAACTCTCGAAAAACTTTGACAAATGAAGTGCAAAGCAAGGCATTATAATGTACTAATAAGTATGTCTGTGTATGAGTTGAAACATTCTAAAAGGCTTTCAGAATTTAATCGCAATCTGACAACTGCTTTTTTAATTTCAAAGGGATATCTGAAATAAAAGGTGCAAGAAATAGAAAGAGAAATACATATGTATGAATGTATGTATGCAAATCTCATCTAGAATATTCTACTATATTCTATTCAGGTGCCACTGCCTCTCACTGTGTATTTACCACTCTTTGCTCTTGAGCAAACTACATGGTTTCATGTCACCAGTAATAGCCTATCAACACTGAAATGAGAAAAGAGCTTTAATCTGTTTACTTATACTTATTTAGAATCACTCAAGCTCAACTTGGAAACTCACAATAGGTTTTGGTTATTAATATAATAATATTTTTCAATTATATGTTCTTAATTTGATTTGACAACCAGCTTAATAGCATTTCAGTCAAGTTTTGTGTTTGAGTTATTCTACAAAATTACATGATTGAAAATTGCAAATAATAAAATTGCATTACTTCATCTTTGTAACTCACAAAAACACCAGACAGTGAAATCTGGATCAGCACATGGATCAGGGGCTGACATCCTATGGCAAAATGTCAGTAAGGATGGATCAGTTCCTAGTCTAATATGAATAAATACATAACGGTCATGCAAAGATTAGCTACTATCACTGTTAAGTAACCTGACAGCAGGAGGAATAAAAGACTTGGAACAGTGGTTTGTTCTCCTCAGGGGTGCATTACAGTGAATTCACTGGACAGAAAACAATCAGATAGGCTGATAATCCCCTTTGCTTTCTAAGTTCTGAGACCAACTGAGGGACTTTTAAGTGACTTCCAAAGCCTTGTTTGGTGAAATTCAGTATTTCATAACAGGCTTATTTTAAGATAACACACTACATTATTAATTAAAATAAAGCAGCGCCTCTGCATCTTTATTTCATGATCCTATTAAATCCAGAAATCCTGGTGAAACCTTTAATTT
This sequence comes from Sphaeramia orbicularis, assembly GCF_902148855.1. Classification (NCBI taxonomy): domain Eukaryota; kingdom Metazoa; phylum Chordata; class Actinopteri; order Kurtiformes; family Apogonidae; genus Sphaeramia; species Sphaeramia orbicularis. The sequence goes on along the minus strand of NC_043972.1, from coordinate 37,987,005 downwards.
AAGAACTGCTACTGTATCAACCTCCACTCTCATTGCAGTGTTTAACCTCAGGATGCGAGGTGTTGATTTTGGGATAGGGCCGAGAGAGCTGAGACACAGATGAATGTACACGAGGGCCGGAGCTTTAAATTAAAAGATCACTTTCAAGGGCATCTGTTCATTATCCTTAATTGCCCTTCCTGTTCTCATCTACAAAATTTCATTACCTGTGGATACATTTAAGCCCACGCCAAAGACATTTTGACCTGCTTAAAGCCTTACAGTAGCTTTTTTTTTCCCACAAAATCAGCATTCATTAGTGGTACTCCCCACTCCAAACAACCCCAAAGAGGAATACATAAGAATACATAAGGACGTCTAGACAAAGCATGGAAACTCCAACAGCTAGTGGTGTCAAAATGTTAGTAAACAACGGCTTAACCTGATCTAATGCCAGCCGTGGACTTTGCTTGTGTAAAATGTTCAACATCATACACTTAAGGAGAACATATTTAGGGCCATGCTTAGGTGCTCTTTGCTTTTGTTCATCAGCGGATGAGAAAGTTTTGCTTCTGTTCTCCCTACCTGCATGTCCCAGCTTCTTCGAAAACACTGACCTTTTCCTGACCTTAAAGCAGCTCCTCAAAGACACGTTTATCAGTGCCTCCACACACCACCAGCCACTTTGACTAATCGTATACATTGAACAGCCCAAAGAAAGCTGTTGACCACCATTCTGCCACATCAGTGCCTTTGTATAGCTTAGCCTATGTCTGTATTTACTCAGCAATTCTGTCGTTTTAACAGCTCATCCCTCCCGGTGTGGATAATTACATTTGTCAATTTACAGGTCGGCCCCCGAAATCTCCCTTTCCCTCTTCTCTATCCAGACATTGATACAGCTACAGCATTGCAGGATTGAAGATTGTTTTCGTTTGAGTGCCGAGGGCTTATACACTGTGTGAGGAAAGAGGGGTGACCTTGGGGCAGAAATGCACAACTAAGACATATGAGGTGTTTAAGTGCATGCACACACATATAAACACACACACACCTTGACACACACTATCAATATGTCACGCCCGCTGCTGCTCGATGTCATTCAAAGTGCTCTGTTGTTTTGCTTAGCTTGTCAATAATCCATGACTACTTCAGCACTGGAGCAAAACAGAAAGAAAACCGACACAAGATTCAAGAAAAGTTTTGTTGAGTTATAGGTCTGAAAAGGTGTGTAAGAATCAGGGGGGTTTAGGAGGATCTAATTGCAGAAATGGAAGATAAAGTGCAAATTTATGTTCTCATTAGTGCACAATCACTTGAATAAAATCAACCGTTATGTTTCTGTTACCTAAGAATGAGCCTTTTATATCTACAGAGGGAGTGGGTCGGCACACAGTGGCTGTAATGAGGGACTTTTTAGCAGAATTTGTGGGTGGGAGATACTCAGTTGGATGTAGTCTGAAACTTGACCGCTAGATGTCACTAAATATCACACATGCTGAATCTTTATCCCTTTAAGCCCTGGGCCATTTGTTTCTAGTTGGAATCATTTCAATGTAACACAAAACAATGGATTACCTGATAGCAGAAGCTCCATTCATATAAAATCAAGTTATGATCAGAAAAGATAAGACAACATTCGTAATTATCATGTCAGAATGCAACTGTTATTTTTGCACTTCTTTGGCTTGTTAAGTGAGTTTTAGCATGACTTATTCATGACATACGCTGGCCTTAGACAGTTAGCTTTTTTTTCTTGATATTTTCCCAATTAAATGCTTGTTATTTGAGTTGTGTTCTGTTGTCCAGTGACTGGTTTTGTTGCACTTCTAGCTGATGTTCCTCTGATTACATGATGTAGAAAATGTGTATACTGGTACAAATGTTCCATGGTAACACAGACGGAACCGCAAAAAAAACATGTTTTTTCTATATTTGTTCTTTCATCATAATTCGTCACAGTGTTGAGCATTTAGAATTTAGTCATGTTTCAAAATCCTCTTTTATTAGATTGCTTATCCACTTTGTTAAGGCAGTCTGGCTAAACCATTCTCTAATTTACTGCAGACGTTTCCGAAAGTTGATGCCGTCTTGGAAGTTGCCCAGTGTACCCAATTGCCAGCCACTGAGCAGCTCCATTGGAGCAGGTGGAGATTCAGTGCCGCGTTCAAGGGCATTTCATCAGCAGTGATGGATGGCTGAGTGCCTCCAGTTCAGTTTATCTATTGTGATCCTCGTCATCATCTTGGGGATTCAAACTGGTGACTTCAATCTCTCACTTCATGACGTAGTTCCAGATTTATTGCAGTCAGACTTTAGAGTGTTTGAACACAAAAAGTCAGCAAGCTAGAATTAAAGGTAATAAAATATGTCAACCTGCCCACAGTTTGATAGATTTGATCTGTTGTATTTTGGAAAAGCTAAGCAAGGTGATACACAGGCAAGGTGATTTAGACAGAAGGTGATTTACTGGAGCTCAGGAGTGGTTTTGGCATTTTGGGAAGACGAGAATCCAGAACGGAACGACAAGAATCCACGATACATGAAACACCTGAGTGCACAGAGCTTTGCAAAACAATAATGGGTTAATAATGTAAAGCGCTTTGGGTGTCTAGAAAAGCGCTATATAAATCCAATCCATTATTATTGTTATTATTATTATTATTATTATTATTATTATTATTATTATTATTATTATTATTATTTATCTATGTTTATCAGGAGATGAATCTCTTTGTTGAGCATGCACAACTTCATAAGAACAGGACTTTGAATCACTCAGCCTATATGTATTGTATTAATATGTCTTTTTTTACTCCATGTTGCATGCACTTATGGGTCAGCTATTTTTTCTGTCATCCCGGAGATATATATTTGACTTCCAATGCCATCTAGTGCCTATTTTTTCAGAAGAATTATGATGATGCTCTGCTTTAAATCAACCAGAGGGAAGTGATCAAGAGTCTCCAGTTTGTGATGTATGGCTTGGCTGAGTCTTCTCTAAAGTGATCTGTACTGTATCCGTGCATTACTGTTTCCCCTCATACTTATTTATGTCCAACTTGATCCATAAACTCGTAGGAATTCAGACCCTATAGGAGACGGACCGGCAGGCAGCCCGACTCTGAATTCCAACACCTGCACTGTTACATTTTAACTCGCAGATCTTGTCGGTCCAGGAATGATGTCAGCGCTGATGTGTGTGAAAACAGACCCAAAGATCCTGACCAGGGTGCCTGCCATGAGTCCAGCCACAAAACAACCGCTGCGCGCCAGAAGCCATATGACGCACACCTGTAACGGGTCCGCTCACAAAGGGAAATATCACTGTTAATTTAATGGAAGTACGCCAAGATCACACGCATTCAGTCGGACGTGGCTTACACACGAGTAATGAGTCTGCCTAATATTTAATCTACTGGACTGGTGGGATGCCGCTTTCCGGAGCCAAATACTGTGGATACCAAAGACTATTTATAATGAGGGTAAAATATACGCCACGGAAGACACGCACTGAGATGGCGCGCGACTGTAAGGTAAGAAAAAAAAACATAGGTGGCTGTGGTTCACATGTTGATAACAAGCAGCTGTGTGAATGCCCGAGGGAACTTAACGGTGAATTGGGCGCAACCTTTCGTCCAACCGCGAAACAGTCCACCACAGAGACACCTGCCAACAAATACGCAGTCTCCCACTCTGCTCCCAGTCTGTGCCGCTGCCATTGTCGCAAAAGCACACACATTCCAGAGGTAAAGAAACTAGCGCTCACCTCTTTGGTGTTGACGATGCCTTTGACGTATTTCCCGTGGACGGAATCCACGCAGAGGAGGCTGGACAGCACGGCCAGGCACAGGAGTCTCTCCCGGAGCCTCACCTCCATCTTTCTCTCTCCCCCGCTGTCGCTCGTCTGCTCCTCGGGCTCCCTGAAGCCTGTCTCTGCGAGGGAGCGCGCGGAGAGAAACGGACACGGCTCGAGCAGCTAGAGCGCGAGAGAGCGCGAGAGAGAGAGAGAGAGACAGAGGGAGAGGGAGAGCACGCGCGTTCACTTTGGTCCCTTTAAAGCATGTGGCCCCATCCGGCTGTCGGAGCTCCGCGTGCGTATGTGTGCGTGCGTGTGCGTATATATATATGTGTGTGTGTGTGTGTGTGTGTGTGTTTGAGTGTGGTTGTTTAGGAAGTGGGGAGCCGTGCGCGCGCTCTTAGTTCCGCTCGTGCTTTGAGAATGCGGCACGTCCACATATTAAAAATGCCATCAATGATTGCAATCATGTTTTCATTAGAGGTCACACACCTCTAATGAAGTAGCACCGAGACAGATGAGACCTGGCCCCGGTCCACATTATTGTATTATTAATCAACTACACATCTATCAACAGGAAACAGTAGGGTATATGTGTTGGATTATATTCATGAATGATGTCCTTAATAAATAAATAAATAAATAGGCCATTTTTAACCCTATAACACCGAATGTATCATATTTGATACATGAGTTTTGAGGCCCTCTACATCAGGGGTGTCAAACTCATCTTAGTTCAGGGGCCACACTGTAAGACTGGATAGTTGAATTTACTTAAAAAATGTCAGGTAACTCATTGCCTTAAAATTTTTAAGTAATGAGTAATGAAACCTTGAGTGTATTAAACTTAAATGCTTGATTTGAATGGAACTGCCATTTTAGGTACAACACACTATATGCCAAGTTCATTTGTTGCAATGTAAATTGTTTTGTATAATCATTAGACTTAATATCATCAGTTCATTGTACTCAATTACAAGTTCATTTAAAATAAGATCTTTAGCAATATATTATGCTTTGTAAATGTACTCAGCTTAATAGATTCTAGCATAGATGGAAGTTAATGAAGTTACCTTAATGACTTTTGCCAGTATAGGATGTGCTTTTAATTTAAAAATTATTTCAATTTCCATTGTTTCAGGATAATTTAAATGAACAGTAAAGCCATTGTTGGGCCTATGGCTCTGACTCATGGTGCAGCTCTACAAAAATACAAAAACAAACACAAAAAGGTCAATAAACACTGACATACACACATTAAATCCAAATTAACACTAACACCACAACCCCGCTGAACCCCTGCACAGAAAAAGAACACATTTTCAACAACATGCCCAATATCCACAATGCAGTGCGGAGATAAAAAGGTGTGGTCATGACTAAAATTTAATGATTTAAATCCATTCAACTTAAACTGTTTTTGTACTTTCAACTATGTCTACAAATTAGTAGAATATACTTAACATTTTATAGGAATGTAATAAAACATAAATCATTTAAGTACATTGTAATTAAGACATTTTAGTCAATACAACTTCCCGGCTTACGGTGCACATTCAGCCTAATTCCATCTCAAACAGGCCAAACCATTAAAATAATAGCATACAAACCTATAAATAATGACAACTCCAAGTTTTTGTCTTCATTTTAATGCAATAAAAACATTAAATTATGAAAATATTTACATTTACAAACTATCTTTTCACCAGAAAGATGTGAATAACCAGAAAAAAATGTAATTTCTTGAGAAAAATAAGCTAAATTTTAACAATATTATGCCTCAACTTATCACATGTACATGTGCATTACACATAATGTTACACAAACATAAAATTGTTGAACTTTTGAAGTTTGGAATGTATAACTAAAATAAGAACGTCTACAATATTATGTGTCAACTTATTAATACAACTTACAAACTGGATCTACAAATCCACAAAACATTTAGTAACAGAATATTGTTCAAATTGTACCTCATTTTCAGGTTGTGCACATTTTATTCTAAGGGTTATTAGACTATTATTAGACTTTAGATCACATTGGGCTCAAACCAGTTCAACACCTTTGACTGTTCATATCTTCAGTGTCATTTTTGCACTCCATAAAATCATGCTGCGGGCCGGATTGGAACCTTTGGAGGGCCAGTTTTGGCCCATGGGGCGCATGTTTGACACCTGTGCTCTACATGATCGGTGTGATATTTTTTTGTCTTGAAAAACCTGATTTATACAGTTACACTACCAGTCAAAAGTTTGGACCCACCTTCTCATTTAAATGACATGAGATGGACCGCAGATGGCTAACAAGTGCTCAGCACCACTGGGAACTCCTTCAAGACTGTTGGAAAATGTTTCAGGTGACTACCTCATGAAGCTCATCCAGAGAATGCCAAGAATGTGCAAAGTAGTAATAAAAGCAAAGTGTGGCTATTTTAAAGAATCTAAAATATAAAACATGCTTTGAGTTGTCTTTTTTTTTTTTAACTACATAATCCCATATGTGCTCATTCATAGTTTTGATGCTTTCAGTGAGAATCTACAATGTAAATAGTCATGAAAATAAAGAAAAACCAAGTGAGTCCATACATTTGACTGGTAGATACATGCAATAGACAGATAATCTACCAGGGAGGAGGAGTTCACTCAGCAGAGGCCTTTCCAGTGACACGACAAGATTGTCAAGAGCCAGAACTTTGTCAATTTGGAAAAGGAATTCCCAATTTGTTAGACATGCTTGTGTTATATTGTGTTTTTGTTCAAAAATAATAACATTTGAGCATTGAGACCTGATGTATCAAATATGATACAAAATTGACAACTACACATAGATATTTATATTTGAAAAAAAAAAAAAAAAGCACTGTTCAGAAGGACCAATAAAGGCTCCAGTTTCAAAGAATTGGAATTTTTTTGTCAGTGATTTAACGGGTTAACATATCTGCAACCCTGTGACCATGTCAACAAAGCTGGGATATCACAAGTAAAACTCCTGATAAATTACCATCTCAGGGGACCTCTTAGACCTTTGTATTTACACATTTAATCTTTGTTTAACTAAAGGTGACCCTTCTCGTTAACCTTTTCCAGCCCTCGCTTAATCAAGATATTGGTAGAATTCAATTAAGACTTCCTGGTTTCCCCAGCTGCAGTATTACAAAACCATGGTCTTATTATTTAGCCCATAAAAACCCAAACATCCACTGGTGACCAAAATCATTCACTGATATAAAATGTTTAATACCTGTTAATCCACTAACCCAATGAATATATTTAAATAATTGGTGTAAAATGCAGTTTATCACCTTTTCATGGTCATCAGATATGACGCATTTGGACGTTCAGAGGCTCAGTAGTCACCATGGAGACACTGTCATCTTCTACAACATTAATTCACCAGTAAAACCCATACATTTGGATCAGTGACAGTGGATGGAGACACTTGGTTTTCATTTCATTTATTGGTATATTTGCTGAAAAATCACTTTTTCTTCAGTTTTCTCTGTGTTGATCCATTAACCTTTGAATTTACTCTGAGCTCTAGTGAACATCTTCATGATCAGTGAATTAAATCTAGAAAAATGCATGATTTACAATGAAAAAACTCAAAATAAGGAGGATGATATTACAATAATTTGTAATAAATCACTCAAGTATGATTAAAATAGAGAGAAAAAATATTTTGGGAACCGACACAAAAGTAGCACTGGGTCTTCATAGGTTAAAAAAAAACAAACAAAACAACCTAAGTGTATAGATTGAATTACTATATGACCTTTAATTAACCTTCAGTTTGATCAATGGTCACAAAAAAGACACAAAAGAGCCCCAAACAACAACAGGTTCATTGGAGAATATATTTATTTAGATAAAAATCAACAATGGAAGAAACCATCCTACTCATGACATGAGACAACATTCCAGTATGAAACCTGCAAAGAAACTGCAGTCAAATCAATCAGCAATCAATCAGATTAACACACGTGACAATGAAAAATATCTACATGTATCATGCAGTTATAATGTGTAATATACATTCTTTCTTATACACAGGTTTGCACTTGTGGTGTTTCTAATAAAAAGAAAGCTTAAAAAAGTAAAACAAAAAAAAGGAACTTAAAATAGCTGTTTCCAGTCTATGGCTTGTTTTTAAGGCTAATCAAATACTATATCAGAATTGCATTTTACAGTGCATAGCGATTTGAATGTACAGTATAGGCTGGTTATCACACTGGCTAAAACCTGATGTGGAAGAAATGGTACAGGAATTATGAGGACTCAGTCTTGGGTTGTACCTGAAATCATAAAAGTGATCGCTTGTTTGAGTTACCGTTACTACAAAACAAATTATGTGAAGTGGTCAAGTTTGTTCAACACTCAAATGTGTTAAAAGGGTTAAAGGTTCAATCTGTAGAGGCATTGATTGCTGAAATTTTCAACCAACTAAATGCCCCTTGTTCCTGTGACCATGTGGAACGTGGAAAAACACCGGAGGCCTTCGCTGGAGCAAGTGTTTAATTTGTCCATTCTGGCCTTTTCGGTCAAGAGGATATTAACTCTTGGCCGCACTCAGCGTAGAAATTTTGGTAAACCTGCAGTTACAAAAGGCTCCTTGTCAAGTAAAAAACACAAACGTTATTTATTTTCAGGTACTTATACACTAATAAAAAATTAATTCTGAAAATTATATTCAATCTCTGCAATTAGAGCCTGTTAAATCTTTCACACTGGAGCTTTAAGCTTCGTGAAATCATTCAAGTTGATTAAAACGTTTTGGCATATGAGTATATTAGTATGCCTATGACCAAGTCCACTCAGGGTAATTCAAAAATATTGCACAACCAGAGACTGCACCAATACATTTGAACAAACTATGAAACCGTAAAAAACTACAGCTGTGGTGCTGGTGTCTAACTGCATGTCTTCAGCATGATCTGTGCATTTACTAACATGTCAGCTCACAGTAGCAGGAAACGTAAGAAATATGTCAGGAGATGTGAAAGTAAAACTCCTGAAAAAAGTGAAGAACATGACATCTGCCCAAAACTCCCAGTGGGTTTTATGGTCTGTCTAAGCGAGGCTGATGCATGAGTGGTCATCTAGAGTTAGAAACGTACACAGATGAATAAAGGGTAAATTAGTGGTGATTTACACAAAAAGTGCTAATGACCTCAAGAGGATGGCCTGGTGGCCTGCAGAGGCAGATGCATGGATTGTGTTTTCAGCATCAGAGGACAAGTTAAGCTTGTGTCTACCAGAGGACAGAAAGAGCCCATAAGTGCTATGTGAAGATGCTCTCCACAGCAAGTGAAGAGTCTCTTGATTGTAAAGTGCCATTACCTTCTTTACGTAAACGCAATACATAAACAAAGAGGATGGCCCACGTGTGCGTCCTCATGTTTCTTACACCACTGAATACTGTAACCTCAGCCTGTACAAGCATGTGAACCCTCACATGTGCACTCCACTTCAATTAACACATACAGGCACCAAACAGAGAAAAAAAAGACATGTATACAAGCTTAAGCCTAAAATATAAACTCACATGGACTGAAAAAACCAACCACAGAAAAGTGCAGAGTGAGCACAACAGCAGCAAGTAATGCCTAAACTTCAGCCCTGCATGTTTGAGAAGATGAGTATATTACTTTCCTTTCTCTTCAGAGCCCTAGTTCTCTCCATCAATATGATACTAAAATATTGCAGTAAGTACTCCGAGCTGACAGAACCGAGCAAGGTCTAATCCTGTAGCATGACTTCGCTGTTGAAAATCCTGCTCTTCTACGGAGGGAAGGATTTTGCACTCAGAGCTTTAGCTAAAATCCTATTCATCACACAGCATCCCTCTCTACAGACCTGGCAACCTCAGCCCTGTTACCAAGCAAGGGCAGAACAGTAGCACCATTGTTGGCATCTATATTTAGTTGGACCTGATGGAAGGACTGACCCCACAAAGGACATTTCTGTATACCTCAAAGTCACAACAGGCTTGGAGATTCGTCCTCAGGTTATCAAAGACAGAAATTCGATAGTGGAGGGGCCCAAAGAACTCCAAACTACCAGCTTTACACTACTTTTACATTGCACTCTTAGCAACAACTTTCTTGGTCTGGTCTGTCTAACTTTGCCTAAAAACCCCTGATTTGTTCAAAGAGGCTGTCAGGCAGGAAATCGCCACGGCTCAAGGGAAGTGGTACTTTGACACACTGCAAACTGTGCAGAGAAGTAGTGGACAATAAAGTCTGGTGACAGACAGCGACAACGTGGGAGAAAATCAGTGCAGTGAAGTTGAAATGTGTATTGATAGCTGAGGGCACATGTTTTTTTCAGCACATTTCTCTTTGATTCCTATTTTACACAAAGAGCATATCAAGCCACTCCAGTATGTGATGAGCTATAATTCTTATTCAAAGAATTATAAAGATGCCACCCAAGTTTTTAAGTGTGTACTTTTCTCCATAAAATAATGTATCTAAGTGCATCTCCAACAAATTCCAACTGTAACAATCTATTTTTGCATTAGCATTATCAGCACTACAAAAAAAAAAAAAAAAAAACACCAGGCAGCATCTAAAACGGAGTGTTCTGGCCCTGTGTAATACTCACTTAGTCTGTCCTATCAGTATGCATTACTGAGAGCACAGATTAATAGGAAAGGCCAGCAGCAGTGGCTAAAAGAAGAGGTAAATATTGAGCACATTCAAAAATGTGAAATACACAGCATACGATTACATATAAGAAAAAAAAAACATAAGTGTACAAATCAACAAACAAATCTGTTGGGATTCAATGATTACGATACAGCAATAGAAAACGGATATAAATAATAAATGTAGTAGTGCTACTGCATAGGATTAATACAATGATTTTAAAATGGTAACAGAATCATATGAACCAAGTCAATCAATTCGTTGGCTTCAGAGTCTTTCAGTCTGTTGTGTTTGAGCTTTGTAATTCTATTTGGGAGAGAGTCAACAGAGTTACTATCCACAAAGTGAGCCGTATTGACTGCCAAACTGGCGTAATGGAGAACACAATGTGAAGTTATTAAGTGTGATTTAGAGTGGCTCCCTAAAGGACAAGTGGCCATTTTTATAGGGATGACTCTATACAAGAAGCATATAGTGTGCCTACCGCTATCAGATTAGGGCCACAAATGACTGCTTTGGCCTAGATGAATCACCCATTCAGGCCTCGTCTCTGGAATCGTCTGCGCAGCTTTATGTCCGAACCTCCTCTGCCTGACGGGCAACTCTGTTAAATCTGTGCACTGCATGTGTGGGTGAGAGCTGGTCTTTGATCTAAGTAGCAGCTAAATTACCATTTTATTCTAAAATGCGACAGTCTTTTGTGGGCGGGATCATTTTGTCTGCCAAATTCGCGTCGGTGCATAATAGTGCACTGATAAGTAACAAGAATTGTTGCCTTTCAGTTTGCCTCCACGATTTCTCCCCCTCAATTAGACTGCCCCTCCTTGCTTTGTGAGTTTGCTTTCTATTTTTTCCCCCCAAAGCTCTCTCTTTTTGGCAGGCGTTGTCTAAATTTATATGACTTTCATTTACTCTTTGCCCCTTCAAACCTCAAGTGAACCGCAGTCCCCCTCTCTCTAACCTTATTTAAGCCCCAATACCACCAGCGTCAGTGTTATTCTGGGCTGCCACAGCAACTAAGTCCTCTCCATCAGCAATTTTAGCTGCTTTCCCAACTGCTTGCTCGGCTCCCTCAATGGGGTTGACGAAGAGCGAATTGGCTTCCCCAGAAGAGGCCGGCACTCCCCTATCGGTCCGTTCCAGCTTGCGGTGCTTGCGCGGCTCTGGAGGTGTGTCCTTCTGGGTGAGAACCGTGCGAATTCTCTCCACGCAGACGTTGGCAGCCTCCCTTGTCTCCCGGGAGAGCTGCGATAGGCTGAGGAAGCCGTGGGGGAGGTCGTCCACCACGCACAGAGTGACGGGCTGGTCTATGTTCCTCAAACGCTTGGCAAACATCACAGAGTCATCCAGCATGGGGTCTAATGCACAAGCCTTAAAGGAGGGGAGAGAGAGGAAACAAGAAGGGGAAGGAGCGGTGGAGAGCAAATTAGGGTTCCCTTCAGACATGTCAAGAATCTTAATTAAGGGATGCAGAAAAGGAAGCCAAGCGTCCAGGCCTCTTTTGTCCCTGCTTTCTTTAAATTCTCGCTGACTCATTGTAGCCGCTTAAAAATCACCACCAATTTCTTCATTTTCATTTTAACACTCTTCGCACAAGAGAGAGCAGGCTCCAACCTCACATCACAGTCCCCTCGTTCTGATACAAGACTGCATGCTGAGTACAGTCTAGGGTACTCTGGGTACTATTTTGAGGCTTTTTTCCCTGGCCAACTCTGTTCTTGTTCCTCCCCCCTCCACATCATAATAATACACATACTTTCCTAATCCTGGTCTATTCCTGCATGCTTCAACCGAATCCTACAGTTATTATTATTGCTGTCACTGGGCCTCAGGCAAAACCACTCACATCAACAGATTTGTTCTCAGATGCCATGTACAAGTGATTAGAAACAAGGATTTTCCTCCTACATTTTCACAGGTAGGGACAAAAATTTGCAAGTGGTTCAGACCTGTCATAGGAGTGATTTATATACAGTCTGCCTTCATACACAAAAGGAAAAATGTGACAATTTAACAGCTGCTATTTCTCAATTAATATATTTTTTAAGAATAAAATAATGAATGCTGCAGAATAAAGAAATCAAAAGACCAGATTCTGAAAACCAACCTTGTGCAGCTTTCTCTTCTGTGCCCAAAATAAAAATAGATGACCATGGTATAGATCAGTAAACCCATGTCTGACAGAATCTTAACAGTGACCAGTAATTAAAGCTGTTGATCACATATTTAACCACTTTAAAAGCACTAAAAAGCCAAAATCTTCTGTGATGGGTCTAATTTTTGCAGCCTGTAAACAGAGGTAAGAGGTTGAAAAAGTCTTATTTCCTTGTTTCCTAAATTATGGAATATTTCCAGAGTGATTGGAAAAGAAGTATCACATCAGTATTTTTGGGAAGATGACTGCCATATAGGTTTACCAAAAAGCTGAGTGAAGCTTCAGTTGAATTAATTTTTCTAGTTCTACAAATTTTAGAAAAATGTATATGTGTATATAACAGAGAAAAGCAAAGCATTTATACTCCTTTTCTATATTTCATCATGATATTATAAGGCGAATAAAGTCTCAAAATGTCTGTAATTTGCATATTTCACCACAGCAGCTTTTATGATTAAGATATTTTTCCAACAGGGGTCTCATGGGACTAAAAGAAGGTCACTGTTTAGGATCATCCAATAACTGCTTGAACGTGTAGTTGAATATTGATGACTACCATGTTCTACATTGGTCCTGAAGGACTTTGTTTCAGAAAGATGTCTTTCTTCATGTTAGACCAGTCCCTCTTTATTTCTGTCACATAACAGTGCTACTCTGACACATCACTGACAGCTCTATCCATTCATACTCTGAGCATTTCCAAGTCATAATATGAGCTGACAGTACTTCATTTGTTGCTAAGTCATCTGTCAATTTTGGACCTGACTTAAAGGTCTGCAAAATGAAATCCTGTCTTTTACACTTTGGTGACATTTTTGAGAATGAACACTTCCTGAATTATAGGGTAGGATTTCTAGCCTTTATAGCGTCGCGGAAAAAATTATTAGACCACCCCTTGTTTTCTTCAGTTTCTTGTTCATTTTAATGCCTGGTACAACTAAAGGTAAGTTTCTTTGGACAAATATAATGATAATGAAAATAGCTCATAAGAGTTTAATTTCAGAGCTGATATCTAGCCATCTTCCATGGTTTTCTTGATAATAACCAAAATCACTTCAGTTCTTGCATCAATAGCTATAGCATTGTACTGCCAAAAACAGTGCTTTTCGGCATTCCATGTTTTCTTTTCTCTCTGTTTTAGTCACATGGTACATACAGGAGTTAGTACTTGATAGCATAACCATTGTGTTTGATGACTTTTGATGGTGTAATATTTTTTTCCGTTGCTGTATGGTATTACTAAAGATTTAATTATACATTCAAATATACGAAGGTGGCATTCACCATACACAGGTCATTTACACACTTACATAATGTTAGGAGTGTTTGCTGAATCTGACTTGGCACAGTTAAACCTACCCACAGTATACATAAAATAAAACCCTCATAAAATTAAGATGAGAACAGAAAAATGTTCTTGACTGAGGTCCAATGCCTGTTTGAAGTAACCCCTGAGATTTAAGCTTTTTACACTTAATATGATATATAGTACTACTTCAACTTACCACTATATGTACAGGTGGCAGCCCTTTCAGCATGTCATCAGGGGCCAGCAGGGGGGAGCAGAATGGATCCTTGACCACAGGAGAGCTTTGCACCCTCATTTCAGCCAGCTGCTCAGAGCGCAGCGGTTCAAAGCCCACAGGAAACTCCCTGGGGTGCTCCATCTCAGACCCCTCCTCACCAGCAGGGGGTGGTATGGCCACAGATGACAGGTCACTGGACATTGAAGGATCAACGTCCTTTGACAGATAGAAATTCACATCCTCTGGCTACATAAGAAAAGGCAGAGGAAATAATGAATGCAAAGTAGTTGAGGAAAGGTAATGTCAGGTAAAACATTAACAAAGACATATTTTACAGTCAAACTTGGGTATATATACACACGCACACAAACGCTCTGTCCTTGAAAAAAAAAATCTTCTAAACACCTTGGCTTAGTGCCTGAGAGTCTTGGCTGAACAATCCTTATTTCAAGGAGGAAAGGCATATTTAAAATCTGACGTCACCTCTGATAGCTTTTTTCCCCCAAGCCAGCCACTAATCCAGTCTTCATGTGTGAAAAAACATGCAAGGATAATCTGGTCTTTGCCAGTAACAGCACAACCACAAAGTTTTGGTATTATGTCAGCATTCTTTTGCTGAATCTGTTTATCAGACATCAGCGACCTCAGCTGAGGTTATCACAGCCTCTTTATCAATGTGATGCACATTGCTTTAGGTTTTATGGAGCTGTATGATACTGATCCAAGAAACAGTATCTCAATGGTGTTAATGTTCAGAGCAATTATAATTGTAGCCTATTAAAAAGGCAAAAGCTGCATATTAAAAGCAAGCTGTATTAAAGCTGAGATAACCTGGGATGCTGCTGGGTTTTCTTCCCTGCAATGGTGCAATAATCATTATCAAATTACAGACATTTCTATTATCACAAGTTAAATTCCCGTGACAGTCCCCACCATAAGCCAAGTGTTGTTTTTAAGTAATGAGATGCACTGTAATAGCAGTTTAATACTGTTAACTTGTTCTGGATAAGAGCATCAACTAAAAGCAATGCTAATCTCAATGTAAACATGTTCAAGCGTGACCTACAGTACGCAGTGGTGCACTGCTGGAAGTGTAATTGTTGTGGGATCCTAAGTCCTGGCAAGTCTGGCTCTTCACAGATAATTTTCTGGTTGGAAACTCAGAGGGCTCAGAGGGTACAGGGGGGTCGGCATGAGGAGATGAAATGGAAGCCTCTGAAATGCTTTTCCTCACAGGATCTGAAAACACACAGAGAGAGAAGGCAAACCAAAAATGAGAATGAAAATAGTAAAATTATACATTTAACAAGTGAAAAAGCAAATAGAGCTTACTAATACCCCCGCCTGGGCATAGAACACTTTGCTGCTCCTGCTCACTGATACCTTGCCTACCAAGGGATTCATTTTGAGTCTTAATTTTCAACCTTTTGAAAAATTTGTAAAAAAAAAAAAAAAAAAAAAAAAAAGCAAAAAGTAGGAGAAAGACACATGCGAGTTAAATTGGAAAAGAATCGGGTGGATAGTGTCCAAGAAATCAGTTGGACAAATGTTCCAAGTTGAAATTGTCAAAAATGAGTAAAAAAATTCAAAAAATTCAAAAATTTAAATTCTGCCATCAAAGTGTGCACTGCACCTCTCCTAGTGGTAAAGAAAGGGTGTGTCCAATTTGAAAAGCATCGGGTGAACAGTCTTCGAGAAATGGGTCAGACAAAATTCTCAGATGGACGGAATTCCTGGTATATCTTATTATACCCCTACCAGCTCAGAGGGGTTTAATAATAATAATAATAATAAAAATAAGAAGAGGAAGACAATGAAGTTAAAGAAGAGCTACAGGGCACAGAAAAAGTTCAGTAATATCAATATTAGTACAGTCTCTTCCTCATATTCTTCAGTTTCCACTTATCATATGTCCTCTGGTTGACAGCCAACAGTTAAAAGCCTAAGATGCAAATTGGGATATATGGAAAAAAGATCAGCAAAGTGGGTGGAGGAAATTCAAATAGCACTGCTATGGTGACACCATTCACCCGCCCTAAGCAGTCAAAACACTCCTGCAAGAGTTGTCATGGCTGGTTTCCTCACAAAGCCCTACAAATCTCCTATCTTTTTAATAATGAACCATCTCAGTGCTATGATGGCCTGTTAATAATGTACACCCACCAATGACATTCTCATTAGTTTGGGTTTGCAGCTGTGGGGGTGTCACCCATCTATGGGGACACCAGGGAAATTACAATTTGCCACCAGATTTACGATGGCTACAATGAACAATTACTGTCAAAGCCCTGCTACTCCGAAGAGGTGAATTGATATCAGTGGGACTAAAGGAATGTTGTGCATCAGGGTGGTATACAGCGATAATTGGCCAGCTGAATGCTAAATAAAGGGAATCCATGTCAATGACCGCCTCCATATGGGCAGTAAATTAACTTGGAGCAGTTAGCGCTACTGAAAAAACAAAAAACTTCACTCACAACACTCAAATCAACTGGCTTTATGAACACAGTGAAACTGTAATGTAAGAAGCAAACTATCTATGCTCAAACTAAGCTGACAATCTCTGCTGTTAAAAAGTGTTTTCATTCACACAAGTAATAACAAAGAAATGTGTTCACCAAGGTGAGGTGAGGTGAGCCAAAGAAAAAGCCACCAAAGACACAAAGATTCATCATCATGGGAACAGATAATCAATGGTAGAGCCTCAATGTTATTCCAAGGGAGTTATACATAAAAGCATGCAGTACATCTGTGTTAGGCTAAAAAATAATTAGCAGCTGCAGAGAAAGAACCCGTGAAGAGTCAAAAACGTTTCACAGATTATATAGGCAACATCTTAACCAGAAAAAAAAGTACGCAACATCAAAAGACAACAACAGGTCCCAATGACCTTTTCAAAACTTGGAGCCAGGACCTAAAATGGATCATGAAGCTGTTCTCATTGTGTCGCTAACTGTAAGAGTGAAGTACATTCATTCACTTTCCTAATTAAAACAGAAAATGAGTGTAATCTGGAGTTTACAAATGTCTACAGCCTACAGTTGTAAAAAAACATAAGACAGAAGGTGTAAAAGGTATTAGCAGATGAAAATTACATAAAGAGCATAACAACACAAAAACAAAATAAAAGCTGCAATATGAAAATGACATAAGAGATGGGAAAGAAGTATGAGTATATGTTATTATAAAACTGGTATTAAACTCTGAGCTGAAAGTCAATTAATAATATGAATGAAAACAAGGTCACAGTTCAAATTCATCACTACAAATGTTTCGGAACGGTTAGTAGTTAGGTAACAAGTTAATACAACACTAAAAGGCTATAAAACTGAATGTGATCTCTCCCTCTCCTAAATTGTACTGAATGCATTTGGATCTGCACTGCAATATAGACTGTTTCACAAATGAGGAAACGAGGCAGCATGTTAGACAGCAGGAAGGGAGGAGACACCCAAAAACTCAGCATCTGTTGCAAAACCCTGCCGGCAAGCAGGTTAGCCTCCCAGACTCTTCCTCTTCTAAGGGTTAACACACTCACTGTTTTCACTAAACCCACTTTGTAAAGACAGGCCCTGAGCTTTAATTTAACATAGTGACATGACCTGAGGTGCACACAGAGAGCAAATATGGGGATCTTTGACCACAACAGCTCAAAATAAAATACCTTTCTGTCACTCACACTGTGTTTCATCTAGCTACGCATGCATGCTCAAACATAGAACTACATAGTGAGACTGAGGGGGTTTACCAGTGGCTTCTGGTGGTTCCTCTGCAGCTGTGCTGGGGGAGGCTGAGGTTCTATTTGAGTCCAGCAGAGAATGGATCCAGTTGGAAGCTCCCTGTCGGAAGTCTCGGAGCAGCAGTGCTGTGTCTCTTCTCACAATGCTTAATGTGCTCACTTTCTCTACCTGCTTTTCAGTCTGTGGCTCGTTGCCTAGAAAGGGAGACATAAGAGGGGTTAGTAGGGGCAGGATAAATGTACAGCAAAAGAGAGAAAATGCAGTAAACTAAATTAAATGGTTGCAATTCTTCAACAACTAATAACTGTTAAGACAGGAAAGGCAATAATGTGAAAAACAGTATTAGAGTAAAGAAAACTACAGAGTGAGTTCAATACTGACAAAAGGTAATTTGTATATCAGACAGTTATGTATAATGATGAAAGGAGGCGCAGACACAAAATGGAATTAACACAGCAGCAGGACTTTCATCATCCAACTGTCTCAGATGATGAAAGTCCTGGTTTTCACATGCTTTGTCTACAAGTAAAGTTGAGATGTTGACCTAAGGTGCTATGAATGACATGTCTACAGGAATTAAAGGAACCATATGGATTAATAATTAATTGTGAAAATAGTGGCTGCACTGACAGAATGAAAAGCATCTTAACTCAATATCAGACACGTGCTGATTAATCAGCACTGGTAAAATGTTTTACAAACTATGTGTATCTCAACTGGAATTATAGGCTTTAAAGGAAAATAAAATAAAAACAAGCCTAGAACCACATATTTGTTACACTTAGTTTGATTTTAATGCTCTGATTTATTCACTAATTGCTTTAACTTAAATCTTCAGTTCAGCAATTTTATGTGATAAAGGACCAAAAGTGTCAACATTTTTTCCAAGAGGGATATGGGCTAATTAATCAGGTATCTGCTTTTTCCTGTTCTCATTTTCGTTATTATATTCGCCTTCAAAAATCCACTTTCAGCCGACCTCTTCTTAATAACCTTATTATGCCACAGGTAGTTGCCACATCATCATCATCATTACAGGCATTAAACCTACAATTACAGACCATCATTTTAAGATTACACATGACATACAGCAGCTGCTGCTTCTGCTGCTGATGACTTCAGTGTTTCAAAGAAAAGTGACACAAAAAAAAATCCACTCTACTTCAACTTGATTTTTTTTAACCATACACAGTCGTACCTGCGTAGGCACTGAGACACCTGGAGAGCACACTGAGTGGCAGCAGGGGATCCATAAGTGTTAGCAGACGAGAGGGTGAAGCGTAGGCAGTCAGCAGGATAGCAGGGTAGGCTGCCACAATGCCATCTGGCATTCGTACACCATAGGCAGCAGCTCGCATCGACGTTGTTACACACAAGTTGCCTCCTGCACTGTCTCCAACCAGGCAAACTTTCTCTCCGGTCCAGCCTGGAGCCAAAGAAATGAGATAGAGAAGACAGAGATGAAAAGAAGAGGAGGTGAAACAAAGATATAAATGGAACAAACAAGTAAAAAAAAAACTGAGGACTTTAAAAATGCACCATTTTAAAATCTACTGTGGTGCAAAACAAAAGGTAAGGAGACACATCCAGTGGCTGCAGCTTTTCCATTGCCTCCACTGCTGGATATGTGGCTGCTGTGAGCGGGTGGCATCCAAGTGGCTGCCCCGTGGTCATATTATACTCTCCTTGCTTTGGAATACTAACATACTGCATTGAACTTACAGCTAAATTGACAAAGCACGCTTCACAGATTGGATATAGCACCAAGGCCAATGCATGACATTATACGGCAGCAAATTGTACCATGTATATGTACATACACATATATGGAGATGTTGAAAATGCTGAAAAATCTGAATAGATACAGATAATGTTCATCTTTATAAATCACTCCCATTTCTCCTAACCATGTTGTGAGTTGTGCAAATAAACAATGCTGAGTACCTAGAAGGTGGTGGTTCCTCAGAGCCCAGCAATAGGCATAAAAACACTCCTCTAGGGCCCTGGGAAATGGGGCCTCTGGGGCAAGAGAATAGTCCACTGAGAGGATGGGGACACCAAGCTCTTGAGACCAGCTCTTCAGATAGGGCTGCACAGAACACAAGAACATGGAGAGTTGATATTATTACTGGATTATATTATATTCAGTTTGTTACAAAAGAGAAACAACAGAGACGACAATAAGCAAGGCAGTGAGAAAGAAAGAGGGGCCTTTTGGATGAAGAAAACCCTCTGGGGTGAACATTGGGAGGGAAAAATAAAGAGTTGCGACAATGATGTGTCCCTAATGCCATCTGTCTGCTTTGAGGCTTACAGTCCAGACAAAAGGAGAATGAGCAGTGCCCTCATGGTCACCTCCATTTCCTTTCATCTCATATAGTAATAACAGAGGTGTCCACATGTCCTATTTGTTTGGTGTAAGGGAAAAGACAAAGACAAGCAGAAAGTGTCAATTTACTGGGATAGTTTATGAAAACAAAGTCACTGTCAGTGAGTTACTCACATCTCTCTTAGTCAGTGTCTCCATTCACAATGTCAAGCAGCATGATGTGTGTATGTCTGTATACTGCTGAAACAACCAGCGACTCAGGAAAAGGAAAAACACACGTACACACCAAGCCACTCCAGCAGTCAGCTGTGCCATCTTAAAGCCCTACCTGTCACAATAAATCTTAGACTGAGCTTGCTGACAAGTGAGAGTGTGTGTAGTTCAAGCATCATGTCAGGCAGTGTGGGTTTTTCTACAATTCAGTTGTGTGTGTCTGTGCATGCACAACTGTGTGTAAACAACAGTCATTGCTGCCATTCCAGTGAGTGTTAACAGCTGCCAGAGTCCATGGGCTGGTCTGCCACTCAAACAGTTCATCATCTACCTGCATAAAATGAGCTAAAGACTCACAGCAAATGGCCTCCAGTATAAAAAGAGGTATCAATGTGTGTGTGTTTTTTGTTGGCTCTGGACCAACACTGCTTAATCTAAAAAAAAAAAAAAAAAAAAAAAAAAAAAAAAAAAAAAAAAAAAAAAAAAAAAAAAAAAATATATATATATATATATATATATATATATATATATATATATATATATATATATATACATACATACATACATACACACACATATACATACATATATATATATATATATATATATATATATATATATATATATATATATATATATATGTGTGTGTGTGTGTATGTATGTTCAGGAAACTCTACCAGCCCACTTGCATCCTTTTCACAGAGAAAATTACACACATACACACACTGTCAGTTCTTAAACCAGGAATTAATATGAGCAGTCCCACTAATTCTCAAACGAGCGGAGCAGTTAATCTGCAATCTTATACCTCTACTACCCAAACACACTGAGTTAGTGTGCCTGTGTTTGAGTTGCTAAATGCTCAGATGCCAGTGCATCAGCTCAGGGGATCTCAGCATCACTGGACACTGAGATGACCAAAGGCTTGTGCCACTGAAGCTGAACTATCTGTAGGGAGGAAAGAAGAGACAAGATAACAGGGAAGGATACAGAGGCAGTGAAGAGGCACCACATGAGCCTCTGGCCCTCAAGAAACTTTGTGAATAACATTCAGGAGGCGAGTGCAGGATCCCTGCTAAAGACTGGCAGAAGTAGAAATAAATAAATAAATGAATGAAGACACTAAGTGAACAAAAAGGATTTCAAGAGATATTCCAAAGATTTAGAAGAGGATGTAGTAAAAAGGAGAGCCTAAAAGTAGAAAGAAGGATAGTCTGACAAGTCTTCCATTAGTGCCCAGGGTAATCTTTCTCTGCAGGGTTGTACTGTTCTCCCTTAATTCAACATGACAGCCCTGCTCACCCTTTCTCTGATTGCTCCCTCTCATCCTCTCGTTGCTACGCAGCTGTAGATCAAGGATGCCCATGTCCTTGGCAATTTCACACAGTCTCGTCTTGCAGTGGTTATAAGTAGCCTGGTGCCAGATAGAGAATGCACACAGCCAGGCAGGTCCACACCAGGACCAAACATGAAGCGCAGGCCCAAAGTGTGTCCCCTCAACTTATCTATAGTCTTTGTATGACGTTGACAGGTTGAACTGGATGCTAGCAATTACAATGCTATCACTTTATGCACAGTTACCTATTCTATGGAAACTCATCATACACTATGAATTCTATCAGTGATCCTGTAATTAAATCTGGGAATATTTGTAGTTTTCTAGATGTACATCTCTGAATCTGTGAGTCCCTTGAGAATGAAGTGCAAGACAGAAGGTGTTGATTTACAAGAAACACAAGATTAGGATTTACAAGCACTTTACTGGAAAAGAAAGCTTGATGGAAGGGCAACATGTTACATGACTATTAAGTTTTCAGGGATTCATTACAAAGTAATTAGTTTAATGGCTCTTCACAAGTCACACTACTGACAGATGAGTATCAAACCAACATCGATGGTGTTCCTTTGCCATCGACTGGAGTGTGTTTACTTAGTTGGGACTCAATTACAATAAGTAATATGAGAAAAAATATTTGAGGGTTAGGCAGCTGTGATAATACAGGCTCAATACATAAAAATAGGACCAAGGATCCTCTAGTCTAACGGCTTATTTAAAGACATTAATTGACATTTGTTTGACCTTTCAAGGTCACTCAAGATCAAAGGTCATGATGCCAAATGAAAGCCCATATGTGACTTCCCATCTATAGTATAGATAATAATAATAACTATATCAAGATCTTCAACTGTTTTGAAGTTACAGCACTTTTTTCCCCATGATAAACCAATGGGGATTTTTTTAAATTTCAAAAATTCATAAAAAAAAATCAAAAACAATGTTTCTCAATTCTTTGAACAAACTCAGCAGACCTTAGCCCAAAGATGTTCCACAACTAATTTCAAGTCATTGTGCCTAACGGTTTTGGAAAAGAAGATTCTTGAGAAATTTTTTACAGACAGATGACAACTGATACCAATAGCCTATCGGACCCTTTCGGGCCGTTGGACTAAAAAACAAGATTCAAGTCAAGTCTCTTGGGCATGTCATTTACAATTTCATGTACCAACACATAAATTGTCTTGTTGTTTCTAGCAAAGTAACACTGATGAGATGCAAAAAAATGAAAATGCCACCTCATCTTACATTATGTCAGGAAGGAAAGAGTCTTACCTCATGGGACTTGGAGGTCTGGGCCACAAAGCCACCCCCATGAAAGTGGATTAGGAGATAGGGAGATGAGGGGAGGCGCTTCGTCTTCAGCCCCAGTGATAGTGAGATGGCGCCCCCCTCGGAGCGGGAGAGAGACAGCAGAGTCTCACTGTCCTGGAGAGGGTAGTAGAATTAGGAAGGAAGGAAGGAAGGAATAAATAAATAAATGAGGAAACATTCACAAAACAAACACAAATTATAAGACTATGATGAAGACTAAGACTAGATATGACTGTGACAGATAAAAAAAAGAAAAAAAAAACAAAAAAAAACATACACTGTCATAATGTGATGTCTGCACCTCTCTCGTGACTGTCCACAGACTGTATACCCTGCAAACAAAGCTCTGTTTCCATTGCTAATATATTTCATTGCCAGTGTTAGCAACAGGGCTCCTTTGAAAGAAGATTAACTAGCTGTTCTGCAGCAGCTTGCTGCCAGCCCTTCCTGCGCCTGCATGAACGCACACTAATTCCCATTCATTAACAGAAACAAGGAGGGAGGGGAACTGTGGCTGTGAGTGAGGCTTTCCGCTGATGCAGCCTTGTGTTTTGCGACATTAAAAAGGACAGTATTGTTTTGTTGGAGCGTGATCAATGGCTGAAAGTGTTTGCTGATAGCACATCTGGTTAGGTGCCAAGTTACAAAGAAAGGATGGAGAGAGAGTGAGCCTCCCAGGAGAATTACGGAGGGAAGAAGAGCAGAAAAAGTGAGAGTGATACCTATGACAGAGAAAGGGAGATAATGTGAAGAGGATTACGTCTATGAGGATGAGCAAAGGCAGATGTTTACTCAAGCGACTGGGGGAAATAAAACTAATATGCGGAATACTTTTAGATTATGAATAACAATCTGTATGACTGCTATATGCAGGCTGGGTTACAAAGAGCCAGTGTAGAAAAATTGTCAAAGTAGGTCACACAGTGTATTCTTGATATTTAGAAAGGCTATAGAGAACAAATGTAAGGCAAGTTCTGAACAAGTCTAGTTTGCCATCATATGTGAGAGTCCAGAGCTTTTCATGCTGAATTTTTCACTGTGTCGTTATGGTGTAAGATGAATGGTAAATTAAGTACCTGTCCTTCACGCAGGTCATAAGAGAGGAGCCTCATCTGCACAGGAGCGGAGCCAATGTGTGCTGATGGTGGAGCTATAGTTACAGACGCTCTGTGATTGGCCGCCAGGGGAAGGTCAAACGGTACAGGGGGCACGGAGAGAGCACGATTCACCTTGACTTGAGTGGATGTCATACTGGCAAGACTCTGGAGGGAGAGAAACAGTGGAGAGGTGCAGAGGAAGAGGTGAAAACAGTGAGAGAAGAAGTGAGACAGCGAGGTAGACAGTTAAAGAGCGAGTCAGGTCACTGGAGAAAAAGACAAACCAGATGAATAAATCATGATCCCCATTGAATAAATTGAATTCCACTCTATTATTACTAACAGCCTTTAGGCCAAAATGCAAAATGATAGAAAGGTACTTTTACCAGAGAAAAGTAAAATATCCCAGATGCAGTTTTTAAATAAAATTCAAGGCAGCACTTAGAGTATGTGCGGGCATGGGTTAGTGATGGAAAATCACAGATGTGTAAGAGTGTATTTGTATGCGTAAAAAGGAGCATTAGCAGTCTACTCACAGACAGGACCTCAGTCTCAGTAATGTTCCAAAAGGCCTTCCAGAAATGGACATCCAGGTTCTGGGTAATGCGTTCAAATTCTGCCCCTCTCAACTCTGGGTCAATGGCGTACTTCCCTGAGGTAAAGAAAGAGCTGGCTGCAACACCTATGCAAGGGAGGACGGACAACACAATGAGGACCAAGAAAAGGAGGGAGCAGAGTTAAAAGTAAATGAAAAGAAAAGACAAGAGAAAAAAAAAACAAACCTCAAATTCTCAATAATAAAAATGGGAATAATGAATTAATTTGGGGAAAGAAAAAATGTTGTAGGGCCTATCCCATTAAAAAACATTAAAATACAAACTAACAAAGACCAAAAAAAAGCACAATTACATAACAAAAAAAAAAAAGATTGATAAAACAGAGAGCTAAGCACAGCACAACACAACATAGTACAGTACAGCAATAGTTAATCCATGTTTCCAGCACACAGTTCAAGACCCTTTAAGTATAGCACTAACATTCCTGCTATGAAGTGTAAGGATTTCATGTTATAGCTGTGCAATGATGTAACGGTCTACAATCAAATTCAACTTTACTTTCAATGCCCTGAAAAAGCCAAGGACAAGTAGTAGAATAACAAAGACAAAAAATAAAGAGCCATGACTACTGTATGTATACTGTAAAAACTGACAGTTACTACTTAATAATGTAGGAAATACAGCAGCGATTACTTAACAAAAAGACTAAATCTAGTTTTAACATATATTGGGATCAATAAAGTATGTCTATCTCTAGTCACGTATTCAGTCAATTTGAATTACATTCAGTAGCAAAAAAATATAACACTGAGTACCAAGCTGAGTTTAATGAGGAAAAATGAGTGAGAAAATAGATTTATTTTCTTAATTTTAAAATCTGGTTTCAATTATTTTTTATGTATTTATTTTACATAATACTATTGGACCAATACTGTTGCCTATTAGTTTAATGATATATTGATATGCATGGGTGTTTTCTTTATTTGGACATTTCTTGAAAAATGAATAGAATGTACTTTTTCAAAGTAAATTTAACTCCATTATGCCCAGGGATCCAGTAAACAGACATAGAGAGAGACTTAAACAACCAAATTAAAACCGATCTTGAAAAATATCTTATTAGTAGCAGATGTGACTAAATCAAAGATTATTTCTTTAATGATATATTTTATTAGTTTCTGCACCTTAAATTTCCAAAATAATACTAGGACACTTTCCTTCAATAATTCTCTTCAGTAATCAATGATCACATTTTTACAGTGTAACCTAAAATATGAAGGTGTTTAGGATGATAGGTGGTAGATTAATAGGAGCTTCTTCATATAGTGCCTCTCAGTTCACAGAAGGACTATAATGAAGGGGGAGGGAGGGGGGGTAACACACACTCACCGTATGGTGCAATACCTCCTGCCTCCACTGTGATGCAGCACAGAGCACAAAAACCATGATTGCTTATTGACAGTTAAATATTTACGTGAGTGTGTGTGCACAGTGTATGACCTTCTAGCTCTGCTTATCTAATATAAGTTTGTGAATTTTCAAATCATTGTGAAATACAGAGGAAGCGCACCAGCAAGCCCTCAAGTTTCCAGAGGATGAAAGAGCATCTACAATCCAAACACACAACATCAAAAGGTACGCAGTGAGGGGGGCAAGGAGCAATGTAGAAGAGGCATGGGGTGAGTATGGCCTACGAATGACAACGAAGCGGCTAGATAATGAGAGGCCCAGTGGCAAACAAGATGATGCTGACCTATTCCTGACTGATGGCGTTTATAGTTTTCTCCAAACGCCACGAGGCCGATGGCAATAGTTTGAAGACATGGCCGGATGGCTGGAGTGAACTGTGACAAAAGAAACAAAAAGGAGACACAGAGAGTTCAAATTCGGTTCTTGCAATTAAAACAAGAAACAGACATTAATAAAAACTAAACTTATTCAACCAGAGACGGTCAAACATTATAGATGATGGGGTATGAGCTACAAGACATTATAAATTAATATAGACAGTAGTACAGAAATTTAATCATTTTTTCCTCTAAGTTTGATTTTGGCCTCTGTCCAGTGAGGGTTCAGCCTCTCTCATTAAACTCAAATAAGAACAGAAACTGAGGCTGTTCAACAGATCTTGGAGATAGAGGAGAATTCCTTTCATCCACCCAACTGCTTTCCACAGCTCATTTCACCTGTGGGTTTGGAGGACATAAAATATTTGTAGTTCAGGATTCTTTTCCTGGCTTTCATGTTACACTTCTGGCTGCTCATTTTCTCTTTTTTCTCACTCACTCAGTTTATTCTAAGGAGGAATATTCACCATGGTTTGTACAGAGGGCACATACTACCTGCACTTGCCATATGCCTTACAAACAATTTGTTCAACCTTTATTCAAAAATTTCCACAGCTTCCAACTTCCTTAAAGCAACCCTAGAGGAGTGCGTGGGGCTGTTTTTCCTCCATGCTTGGATTTCATTAATAATTTATCTTTTTGTAATAATTTATTTTGTAGTGTGTGCTACAGAATATAATTTTCTTGGTATAAAACACTGGAATTTTAAAGACCTTGTGAACTATCTGACACAGATAATAAAATATGCCACAAGAGGCAATGCAGCCAAAATCTACACAATGTGGCAGCCTGTCTAATCTTGCATTGAAAAGATGGATGCAAACTACTTCTCATTGTAACTAAGGAACCCCCCCCTTTTTTTAAAAATTCATTTATTTTATTTTATTTATTTATGCATTTATTTTGGATGTGTGAGTTTTTATATTTTGGTTGGAGTATGAGGTGCATTAGGGTTGGGACTTTGTTAGAGTGGGGTTAGACAACTATGTTGTAATATATAATGTTCATTAAATTGTACAGTTCTGATTGTTACAATCTAAAATTTTAATAAAAAAAAAAACCTTTAGAGAAAAAAAACTGGAACTCTGGGGAATGACCAACTAAAGAAAATCTTGTTTTGAAATATTTTCATAGTCCATCTTACCTGAAAGCCTAGACAGCGGCCATAGAAGCAGCCCTTGTGCATGGACGCATATTCACGGACAAAACTTTCGCTAAGGCCACTTTCATCTTGGAAAAAGAGGTTGCCATGGCTGTTGTCATGAAGCATACGCCGCGCTAAGTAAAGGAGTGCACGAAGTTGGCATAAGGCGTTGCAGTATGCCTCCATCTCCCCCGCGTTGTGTGCAACTCGAAAAAAGATGCTGCGTCGGTTAACAGTGATGTACCGCCCCTTGTGGATGATGTGGAGAAGGCAGCAACGCACCACCTACAAAAAAAAAAAAAAAAAAAAGAGACAAATTGACAAAATCAAACAAACCGGGGGTAAATTGTTGAGTCATACTGAACTCGATTAAACTAAAATATGACACAGCAAATGTACAATTTTAGTGGAATTATTGAAGAGGCATGACTTAAAGGTCTGCTCAAGTTTTAGCTAAGATCAGTGCAGTATGATTAAAGGAAAACAAAGTGTGATAGCATGTTAGAAAGGGAACATGTGAACAGCTTGCTGCTTCACCAGGGTGTTACAGATTAGTCAGAGTAGCACTGTGGGGATGAGAAGGATTAAACATGTGGAAATTGAGGGGCTGGAAACAAAGAAGTATTCATTTGTTGCTTTGCTGGTTTCATTCATTCACGGTGGGCTGCAGCCACTGAAGGTCATGATGTTTCATCAATAACATAAGATAAAGTACAGTGCGTACAGTAGGGATAGATATTCTGCAGCTAGAGGAATTTATCCAACCTGATTTGCAGCACAAAATCAATCTGTAAAACAAACAGATTGACCTTGAACCAAAGGCAATATCAAGGCAAAGAGGGGCTGGTGAATAGTTTCTCACAGTGTGGTGAGAATATTAATGAGTATGCATTTCTCTACATGGGATTATTAGTCTCAGACCTAGGGTATCAGGACCTGTTGAAAGTATGACACCGGTTCCTCAAATGAAAGATATCAGCTAGACAGAACAGCAACAGAGATTTCAGTGCCTGAATTTGAGATTTAAATACCTGAGGTGTCAGCTGAAATATTTACCCTCTGGCAATAAACATATCTTTTAATGTAAACTTTAACTAGTTAACAGTACAATTATAGTATTTGTAGTCTAGCCTTTATTCATTAAATTATTTTGGCTGGGTTAGTTTATTAAAATGTAAAAGTGCAACATGTAAATTTGGTAAGTATTATTAATGTGTTTTTTTATTTATTTATATTGATACTTTTAAGCATTAAAGGAGTTGTAAGTAGGTTTTGTGGCCAAAACTGGTACTGCAATCACATTCAAATACTGTAGCGCATGGTATCCCCCCCCCCGACTAGGGGTTGCCAGATCCAGCATAAGTGTCTAGTACAAGGAGCTACCATGGCAAGCAACGAGTCATACACCGATATAAATACCAGGCCACGGTCTCTTCACCCAGTGGCTAAGACCGCTGGGCAGTGAGACCACAGGAGAGTCAGGCCCAGTGAGAGCCAGCATCGGTCTTCAAATTCTTCTCCACTTTCAGTTGTCTCCATCTTTCAAAAGCATCTCCTATACTTATCCTTGTTTTGTTTCTCACTTTGTCATGACGTATTTGGGAATAATAAGAGGCCTTTTAAGTTTAGTAACATCAGACATTTGTGATCAGAAATGTTCCAAGATGCAGCTCAGTGTGAACTGGCAACCTGGGTGCTGAAACGCTACTGACTTTGTGATTGGGAGATAGGTGATGGGTGGAGCATCAGACCAAAACACAAAATGACAACATAAACATTAGTTGTGGGCTGCCACTTAGCTTTTCAAATGTGAATATTCTGGCTGGACTACTACTGTCAGTGATATCAGTATTTGAAATGAACATGATTCCTTAATTTGACATTCAGGGCCATTTTATGGTTACTTGGAACATAATTCTTACATGC
Organism: Sphaeramia orbicularis; assembly: GCF_902148855.1. Lineage (NCBI taxonomy): Eukaryota > Metazoa > Chordata > Actinopteri > Kurtiformes > Apogonidae > Sphaeramia > Sphaeramia orbicularis. The sequence goes on along the minus strand of NC_043972.1, from coordinate 37,957,397 downwards.
AGCTCCTTTAAATAATACTGTATATTGACTTTTCTTTGAGGTCATTAGGTATCATCTTCATATATACTACCACAGAGATGCTCAGCTGAAGTGGAGACACAGAAATGAACCTCACCACAGCCAACTGCTTACCTTGACCAGCGAGCGATAACCATTAGCAGGTATATGTGGGTCAAAGTCGAAATGGTGGTAGACTGCAGCAAAGCCAGAGATGACGGGCTCCAGGCTGCGAGCATGTTCCTGGATCAGATTCATGGCGTCCACAAGTCGTCGTGCCGCATCACCCTGCGTCCCCTTGGCTCCTCCAGAGAAGAACGCTACATTCTCCTCGCACACGCTGTAAACAGCTGCAAACACTGCCTTGGTGTCCATCACTAAATACAGGAAGACAATGGAGAAAGGTGAAGATTTCAAGTAAAAAATTCAATAAATAAACAACAGTAATGGGTGAGAGTTACTTTGTGTAATTAAATCTTGATAAGGTGTTTCTTATGTGTTCCAAAGGGGAAATGAGATATTTAGCATGTCTGGTTTTTACTGCTCAGTCCCTCCACTGATCTCACAACCAATTCAACTTCTGTGATCCTAAATGCAAATATAGTGGTAAATCAAAACCATTATGTTCTGTAATGATAAAATCTAGTCTTTCCAGGAATATCCTGTTCCAGTAATGTGAAAAAGGGCACCCTTAGTCTTATTCAGCTCCACATTCATTCGTGATAATCAGCATGTAGACACGGTACCAAGAGGGATATCACTGGGCGTCTCCAACATAATGTTCCCTTACTTCTATTAACTAATCCCCTATAGCCTAGTGCATGGGAGCTCATTGATTGAAAAGTGTTAAGGAAGCCTTGAAATTAAATGATGTAAATCCAGCCTAAGCACCCGAAATCCAGGAAGATCTAGGCAGACATACATGGAACAGGAGCAGAAGGCAGAGGCCCTTTGCTAACATCATGCTGCTGGGAACACTGCAGATTAGTCATAGGCCAGCAAAAACACATAAGCACACACTCACATAAGAGTCCCACAAGGACGTATACAGCGGACAACACACAGCTGTGTGTTTACCAAGTAGACTCGTGTCTCTAGTGTAATGTAGAACAACAAAGATCTAGCACCACATTCCCATGGGATTACTACTGTTACATGAAGTCCATCTGCTGAGTTACCTGAGACCTTTGTTTCCACAACACTGAACTCTTGAGATTAGCGGGAATTTACTGTATAGGTTACCCAGCATGCCGAGAGACAGATATGTGCAATGATCATGATTAATGGATTAAACAAATAAGCATCCTCATAAATAACAGTGAGAAAATACAGAGGAAGCGGATATAGAGAAATAAAATCCTTTCTGTATTATGAACAGGTACTATGAAGCACATTTGGATGTTATGGAAAGATGACTTTGCTTTGTAAAATTATGCATTCCCTACAAACACCAAAATTACTTCAGCTAACCTTGAAATTAGCACAGTGATCCTCAAACTTTTGATATTAACTCATTGAAAATATAAATAAAAAACACACAAGATTTTTTTTTTTTTTTAAACATATTCCCAAAGCACTGTCTTGAGTAGAGCAGAGGTTGCTTGTGCATACTAAAAAGTGGACAGATCCTACTAAAGTGAAATACTGTTTTCAGGGTTAAAGAAATAATGGAGCTTTAATCGCACTATTACTCAGCTATTCCCTGCCATTCTGTAAGAGTAATGGAAGAGGCAATTTTAGTTTGCTGGGAGGAATCACTGCCCCCTGACATCCGGGAAAGAGACATTCATCAGCCAGACGACTTAAAGCAGGCACTGCATGAAAAATCTCTGAAGCTGGAGCCAGGTTCCACATCTTCCTATCTGGTCTCTGCTATTCACATGCTTTCTCTTAAAAGGGAGAAGCAACCACTTCTGTAGGTGCATTTTTCATGATGGAGGCTAATTTATCAACTTTAAATATTTAGTAAGTAACAAATGAATCATGTTCAAAGACTATGAAAATATATGAAACCAGAGTACAATGCATACCCTCCATCATACTACAGCTCTACTTACTGGGCTTCTTTGGTTAAGGTAGGGATGTGTCCTGTTTTATCAGGACCTACTGACTAGCTATTCATTTCACCCGACATCAGAGCTGCAAAAATGGATGCATTTTATTTGGCTCAGGGGTAGACAGAAAGAAATCCGTGGAACCAAAATGTGTAGACTCCACAGAGCACCACTGTAGTGGGGATATGGTTTTGGTTAAAAAGTTCAATCCTATCGATTCTATCTATTCCAACAAAGATTAATGAAGCAGCCTAAGGCCTAATTTCACATCGATTCATCCATGTGAAAGGAATACTCTTATCTGAAATAAGATGATCCCATGACTTCAAGGGACATTCCACACTAAAATTACTTTTAACGCTTCAAATTAGAACGGGGACTGACTTGAAATTCTCCTAATACAGCATACAGAAAAATTTCCAGTTCAGGAGGAACTCTGGGCTCTCAGACTTGTGCATGATCTCTAGTGAGTGTTTTTGATGTGACTGATTAAATGCCATTGAGATAATGCACAACAGCTGGCAATTATTTCAAGAGGCAGGTAAACAAATAATGACATAACTGAAGTGCAGGCAGCAAAGATGAAACCTTTTACAGAAGATTTACTGACGTGGACACACAGCAATAATATGACGCTCGCATTTTAAAGTTGGGACTTTTTTTCTTGCATCTTTTTAAAACTCAACTCTGTCAGAATTATCTTGAACCTTTATTTATCTGACAGAAGTACAGGGAAATTACCTTCCAACATTTTACGTTTTATAAATATCAGATTTAGGGTTTGATGCCTGCAACTCTCTCAAAACTTAAGTCTGACTTGTTGATTTTAAGTCTGCAAAAGTGCAACAATTACTGTCATCATTTCCAAAACAATAATAAGCCATAGTAATAGTAATACAGTTGTAAAGGTGTCTCTGACCCAGCTTCTTTGGAGTGTTACGGGAATCTAAATCTTTTAACGACAAAATAAAATGATCATGGAAATTCTTTGGACTTTTATCAGTTAATTAAATGTTCAAATTAATTAACAAGTTAACAGTGAAGTCATACTCTCTGATGTCAGAGATGTATAACTTCCATTTGAGCAGGAGAGATGGAGATGAATTACCAAAAACTTGATACATGATGTGATGAAAACATGTATTAGTTGAATAACAAATTCATCCTATCATTCAATGAGGGAAACCTACGTACTCTCAACTGTGTGTTATGTGACTATGTTTTGTGTGTTACATGTTATGTCAAACAAAAGACAGCTACCATCACTTTATATATTCTCTCATTCTTTCTCCAGCTATTTCTTGCACCATCTTAACATTTGGCCAAGAACAAGTGGACTACACAGACTGAGTGTCCTAAACCTGAAGACACAGGAAGCTATTAATTTCCAAGAACTCTACAAATTTCAGCTCTGGAAACACCACTACACAAAGAACATTAAAACATTTCAGCGGTTTAGACAGACACACTGGTTGCTTGGGTCAAGCTATGACAACAATGTTAGTGGATCTGCCTAGCTAATGAACTAGTTTGGGAATAAAGCCGAAATTAAAATTGCATTGCTTAATTAGAGTGGGGGGTAAAACTCTCAGAGCAGGCGAAGCCAACTGGGATTATGTTGAGAGAGTGGGCTAGGCGTGAAGTTTAGGAACTCCTGGATCACAATAACGGTTGCTAAAATGTGCTCAGTAATAATGAGGCCAACACACATTCTACTCCTATCTAACTGTGGGGAGCAAATCATATGCAAACGCCTTTCTTATCAGGCTCTCCTGAAATCCAAACATGCCATGGCCCTGTGAAGACTTCACCTTTGTTTGACATAGGCTATTAAACCATCTCAAGCAGACAGACAATAAGGTAGAAAACAGACCCTCTACGGTAGTAACCTGAGGAAAACATGACTCACCTTCTAGCCTTAGCACCTCTGCCCTTTACCATGAGAAAACGTTTACATTTATGGAAGGCCAACTCTACTGATCATCAATACAAGCTTACAGATTGCAGCATCATCCTTTTGTGTGTCGGTGGAACAATTTGTCACTGTAAGCCCACTGCAACCCTTCAGTTGCACCTTGTCTCTCTACATTAAAGATGGATGGCAGTGGGCATTAATAAGTCATGTACAACAACCTGAACCAGTGACATAACAGACATGTAATGACTCCCAAGAGGCAAAGAGACAGTGTGTATGGAAGTCTTGTGTGCAGGTATTTGCAAGCAGCTGCTGACTACTGAGAAAAAAAAAAAAACAGCACTAAAACTAACTACTTAACAAGCTGGAAGAGAAGTAATAAAAGTGTTTACCAGGATCTGAGTTCAAGTCTCTGTCCTTGTCAGTATCCTCTCTTCCTCGAAAGCAATGAGAGCATGGATAAAAAGAAAGAGAGAATGAGAGAGAGAGAGAGAGAGAGAGTGGAGGGGGGGTTGGGGGGGGTAGAGAGGAAAGTGATAGGCTTTTTCCAATTGGTTTTGTTCCCCCTTGCCGCTGTGTTCCGCTCCCTTGTTTGCTATGTTGCGTCTCATGCCATCAGCTTAACCAATAGTACTCGGAAACAATGTGTCCTTTTATTGTCTTTCTGCTCATAAAGGGTAGGGAAACTGTTGACAACCCTATCCCAGTTAACTTTCTCCCTAGAACAGTGGGCTTGCCTTCTCATTTGCGGTAAGGCTTGCAACTCCCAGTGACCTTCAACCTAATTGGAAAAACAAACAAAAAAAAAAAAAACAGAAAACCCACTGGCAGAAACACAACTTTCAGAATTGGACACGTGTGTTTTTTTCTGCATTGTGTCCTTTCCATATTTATTGAGGACATAATATAAATGCAAGCAAAAAGCAAACTCAGTACACACATCTATAGATTATTAACTACTGGTCAACTGCTCAACCAACTGTACACATCATGTTTACATTAGTCTGTTAAGCTTCAAATCCTCTACCTGTAACTGATGATGTTAGGGTGCTATCTTTGTTATACTGAGTCTATTTAGGTAGCGTGTTTGAACATATTTGTGTGTGTTTATAAGGCCGAAATTTACCATACACACCAACTCTTGAGCAATACTAATATTTGGAAATGAATTCAAAACACGGGCATCTTATTCAAGCTCAAACCAGAAGGTGGAAATTTGCCATTTCAGAGAGGAAAACATGACTTATGTTCAGATTCTTTGTTGATGGTCCCAAGGCTCGAGGGAAAAGACATGACCCCTCACCCACTCAGCTGAAATACAGAAAGATGAACCCAAGCTCCTTAAAACATAAAAACACACAGAAGTACGCCAACTGAGAACTTCTGCTGTTAATATTGTTTAAACTTATGTTGTTCTTCATTATGTTGTCAGTTCTATTATAAGGGTCATATTATCAGTCCAAAAGTTTGTATTATCCATTGGCCTAGAGACATATGTACACATCCCAGTAGGAAACAGATAGATGTAAATAATTTAATAGAGGCTGGATTCTATTGAGTTGCCTCAGTATCAAAGCCCTGGTCATTGATGCAACAGATAAGAAATCTCCAGCACAAGGCATAGCGCACGTAGTTACCGTCACCGTGTTAACTATGCACTGAGTTCTATACATATTCTCATTTCATGGCTGTCGGATTCATTAATAGGAAGAAATTAGGAGGCACGATTATATATCAGTAAGAGAAATGTACATCCGTTGTATGTTTTAGAGTATGTGAGCAGTAAAGGAGCTTGTTGCAGTTTACTTAACTCACTTCGCTGCCATCACTGTAAAGTCATGACAGCAGATTTAAAATGAGTTCAGATCACATTCATCTGCTCTATCGAGTGGTCGTGTCCATATTTCTGAATCAATAAATTGAGGACATTTCATGTATTACCTACACGTCTTTTAAGTTGTTATATGTTCTGCTATATCACATTTATTCTTCAGTTTATCATGTTGTAAGTTATATATCTTTATATTGAGCTACCAAAGCTGTGACACAGAAGTAAGTTGCTGGTCTAAAGCAAAGGGCTAAGAATGAATAGATGCTTTACTTTGTGTTCAAAATTAAGGCTTCGTGTGCAAGACATAGCCCACATGTTGTGCAGCTGTTAAAAATGAGAATCTTTTTGCCTCAGGGTTTTTAGTGTGTTATGAGGCAATGGCAGTACAAAACAGTCATTGGTTAGCCTCCACAGTCTATATAATTAATTTTTACGATTATACGACATGGTTTCAGGACCCACGCCATTTTGGGTAACACCATTGCTAAATTGATAATGTTTACTTTAAACATGTAGAGTGCAATAATACTAACTAAATAATGGCTTTAAGATCTGATGTGCATTTGGACACCAGTAAATTTCTTTAGCAGATCATTAAGCTTTTACAACGTCACTTCAACATTCACTACCTGCTTTACTTTCTCCAAATGTTTGTACCTAGTTATGAGACACAGACTGCCTAATCTTACACATATCATCCACATATTTACATTACACTGGAACCTAGATAGCGCTTAAGCCCTCTGATAAACCAAGGAAAATCCATGAGGACAATACCAATATTTTTCCTTAACTACTGCTCTTACAATTATCCCATGGCAATGCTGTTTTATAACAACTGCTTACTTCACCGACAGAAAGTAGACCTTTCCCATACACTCTCAGCTGAGCTCTAAAACCATTAAGGAAAGTGATGGTCTAATCTAATGCTGGGAGGACTTTGAGAAACTTCCTAATGCCAGTATAATTAACTGTTCTGATCTTGTCTAGGCCATTTTGAACAGATGGCACTCTATTTTTTTCTTTAATCAAGCCTAAACAAACCCATTGTGGGGAAAAGTAAAGTTGGGTAAATGCGAGCCATAGAATGCAACACTGTTTCTAAAAGTGGAAGTCAATGTCCAAGGACAGAATGTTCTCTTTTAATGTATTTCTGCAACTAAAGGGTCACAACAGTGGTCATGTGTAGAGACCAGACAGACTTAAAAACTTCAATTCCTAGTTGTTATTCATTTTCATGGAATGCTTTTTTTTTAATCAGTTGTTAAAGCTATCTGGAATGCTTCAAGTCTTGCAAGTCTACTGTTTAGGAAGCAGGCTTTAAAAATAGCAATGCACAAGCAAAAGGAACAGCCAATAACATCAGCTCTGTATGTCATGTTTATGCTGTGACCCCTCTCCCAGACAGAGCTCCTTCATACACACAAGGTCGAACTGAACAACAGGAAATGACCAACAATGAGCTTCCACCCCCCCTGAACACTTGATGCAGAAACCTTTGTTTGAGTTGCATAATGCCACTCCTTTATAGAAACAGAAAATAATTGGACTAATATTAAGATCTGATGAAACGTAAGTCTATGAACAACAAGTACTACTGGTTAAAAAATGTCTAACCTCATTATTTGGTTATTGCATAAGCTTCGACTATTCAATAAACAAATTATTCATGTACGAAGAGTTAATACATCAAACTCTGTATGCAACAACTCCATGTAGCAAATACAGGGGATGACAAAGTAAAAGACAAGAAATCAAACTGTCTTGAATTGGTTTCAATGCACCTGACTACAATGATATTGAATCTAAAAACCTGTGAACCTAATTAGGGCTTTAAAACTACAACTTTAGAAATGGCAAAAAAGCAGCAAGTTAGGGCTGGGCAATCTCATGATTTTAGACTGTCATTAGCTTAATCTTAATTTGCCATATGACAAAATAAAATAAAATAAAAGCAGCGTCAAAAATTTCTACACAGCTAACATTCTTTTTAAATGAACTGTTTAGTAGTGCAATTAAGTATTTTAAAGAGAACATTGCAGTACGGGTTTGTAGTGTTAATGTCACTAGCACTGTTTGCTATGGCTACTGAGTTTCTCTCAGTCCATTTATAGCAACATTTTGGTGTCTGTTTGCGTGTCCAGGTTTAGTCCACAATAGCTTGCAGAGTTCATACAATGTGTTGTCTGCTTCTGCCAAAGAAATAATGATGAAGAATTACCAGTTCTGAATTCTGACATGCAGTGAATCAGATTAACACAGAAGACTTATGCTAGTGTGAAAGTATTTTTGATTTATTACAGAACTATGGCTGGAACATTAGGCCACCACAGTCAGGGTAATTAATGGAAGCACTGCTGTATGTACAGGAAAATGTGGACTCACAGTTTCTTCACCAACATATTGCAAATACTGTTACAATGTGAAGCAAAGCAAAATGAAGCAAAAATGCTGAGTTTTTAGGAACAGGAAAAAAGTAAATATCATACAGACCGGGGCTTCAGAAACCAGAGGAAACTAGAGGAAAGCTGCTTACAGTTTTTGCTCTAACTTGCCTTCATCACTTAGGAGGTGAGAAAATTGTGATCACAGATAGTGATTCTAGGGATTCTCAAAAGGTCATCAGATGATGGTTTGGCGAGATTACCCTCAGCTATTGCAGTTTATAAACCAGATACAGAGGTATTTGGGGTGGTCTAATTGCAGAAATGGAAAAAATACTGAGTGCAAAGGTGCTGTGTAAAACATGTACGATGAGTCACAACAGTTGCTGGTTTGTTGGTGTAATTTGTGATTTTAATTTGACATTTCTTAACGAATAACCTGTGCTCTTTCCTTGCTAACCAAAGAAGAAGGCTCAAATCAAAATCACAATATTGCCTAAAATAATCACAGAAAGACCAAATCTTGTAACCCTGGATGCAGCAGAATTTTTCTAAATATTTCTGTTATTTGGTGTTTTGATTATGGTGGTGGAGAGCACTGTTAAACACATCAGCTCCCAAAATCTCCCATAGGTTGTCAGTAGACTTTTGTCAAAGCAGACACTGAGACTTATTGAGGCAGAAACACACGGTGTAATTGGCATCATTAAAAAACAATTGTATTGTATTTCGATTTATCAGTTTCAGGCCTTGGGATTGTACATCTGCTGGAATTACATCCTTGAGCATCTGAATGGAACAGAAACGTAGTTAATGTGATCAGTAACGCTCATGTCTTGCTTGGTTATTTACAAGTCTGCTATGAAAAAGGTCTATTGGGTTTGGATCTGGTGACTGCCAAGGCCATGGCATATGATTTGTATTTCATCAAATTTTTTGAATGTTCTGCTCATGGTAATGCACTATTTCAAAAACAAAATAAGTGCCTCACCCCCAAAACAGAGCTCTTTTGTACATTTAATTGACAAAATACAGAAGGGAGTAGGAAAGAAAATCTTACTGTGCCTGCTCCTTAATCAATACACCCACAAACGAATAATAAACACATTGTTATATTTAGGAATTCAGTAGTTATGGATAACAGTTATAGTTAGATGCAATGAATGACCTTAAGCCACACATCTGTCAGCTTCATGTTAGCAAATTTTCTTTTTTTTTTCCTTTTTTTTTTTTTTTTTTTTTTTAGAGATTTTTTAACTTACCGGTATTCAAACACAATTTAATCTGCTCCAACTATATATTTTTTTGCATACAGACAATGGGACTTGAATGTTGCACTGCTGCACTTTATCTATTTTTGCATATTGAGTGAGTGATGAGTGTCCCACATCTGCTGCTGCTGCTCTAACAACTGTGTCTGTAATAGGTATTATTGTTGTAAAGTTAAGATGTACTTAACTAATAATGTCTGTAACTCAACTAGATCTTTAAGTTTCAGTTGTTCTTACTTAACCTGTGCTCTGAAATCCCCTTGGTAAATAATTGCATGCTTTTCTGTAATAGGTTTTTTGATGTTGCTCAAGTATGTACAGTCATTGCCAAAATGTTTGGCAATGACACAACTGACTCTGCATAAATGTGAATAATTTAACAAAAAAAAAAAGTCTTTGAAACCTCAGAAACTCTAGGGGGGGGGGGGGGCAGCAAAGTGAGCAAATACAAAATGTGTCACTCTAAAACCTCTTGCTCATAACTGTATTACCCCTCACTGCCACACAGAAGTTAGAAAAAAAGGCAGGATAAGTGAACAGTACTGAAATATTGCTTTAATCCATAACATTCATCATAAACTCCTTCAATCTGGTGAGCTCTCCTGCCCTATGGAGAGGATCACTGTCATCCTGGAAGACACTGCTCATACCTGTTTTTTCCTTTAATTTGTCATCCCTCTGTGTGTTGCAATGCACGGATTGTTTCATTCCTGGCAAAGTTTGGGAAGCCTTTTGAAAGTAGAGTGGTAGGTCTGGACTGGCTGGATTGTTCTAGTTAAAGTTAGACAGTGTCCTAATTAACAAAGCAAAGGAGGGCGTGTGTGCAAATCATCACAGTAGATCTATAAAGCCTGTAGCATCCTGTCAAGCCTGTTACCTTCTTTCACAAGCTGCCCCTTCGTCATCATGCATCAGCCTGCTCTGGCGTCAAATGGGCACAACTCATGACGGCGTCACCACTGAGCCTATCAATTCGCTTAATCGATTTATGCACTGTGCAATGGCAACAACCAACACCCTCCGTACTTTGACGTGCCACCCTTGGAGGTTAATCTAGATAATACTTCCTCCCTCCCTTTGCCCTAGTGCCGGTGTACCTGTTCGAGTGGGTCCAATCGGTGTCAGCAGCTGAACAGAAAACGTGAAAACTCAGTGTTATTCAACCGTGCTGTGTTTTGTTTTGTTTTTTTGTGTTTTTTTTCTGATAACTACAACTCTAAGCCACTACAGTTATGGCATTTCTACATCGCCCTACATAACGGTATCTCACTACAGGAGTTAGGAGATGCTCTGACATGTCACAGGAGGAAACAGAGGCAGTTTCTATCAGCAGTGCTTTTATACATTAGTCTATACATTAGTCAACTGCACCTTCGTTTTAATGTCAGAGAACTTGAACAGCTGGACAGACCCCGGCAGCTTTGAGTCTGTTTTCAATCGAGGCCAGCTACAGTAGCCGCTAAGCAAGCTAGCAAAAGGTGACGAACTCAAAAAGAGGGGGCATTATTATCAGTTAAAGCTCACACTCAAAGCTGTGACGAGGCCGGCACGGCGCGGAAATAACTCACCCACTGGGCCTTCTTTGTGTTTGGACGAACGTCTTCCACTCACACCTTTTTCAAATCGGTTATACCCACTACTCTTCTTATTCGACGCCATCTTCGCCCTCTCTGTTTACGCACCGCCTCTTACATCTCTCATACATACCTGCCTGGAGTACAGAAGCCCCGCCCACTTTAAAATAAAACCAATGAGCGGCGGCGTGCAGATCCGGCAGCCAATCGGGGAAGTCTTCGATCAATATGAGCCCGCCCCGTTTCATTAAGCTTGTACAGTAGAGCAGCCTAATTGACATCTGTACCATGTTTACAACAATTAATTCACATTTAATGAATTTCTATAGCAGTCCTTGTTATTTTCCTCAAGTTTATTTATCGAGCAGCACTCACACAAATGGCAGAAGGTTAATAAACTGAGACGCAAGACATCTAATATGATATCCCTACTCAAAAAGCTCATGACAATATAATCTCATTAACAGTTTTCTTATCCCCATAGAATTATCTGTGTTATGTTCAGTAACTTGGCAGCATCATCAGCTGAGGAAGACAAAGACTGATGACACCAAAAACTCAAGAGGGATCTTTATTTTGCTAGTAGCTCTCTCTATTAATTAGTAATGTAGCATTTAAAAGCAGAATAAGCTGTATGATGTTAGGTATTAAACTGTGACAGCAGGTTATGTAGACAATCCCTCAAAATTCTCCTTCTTCTATGTATTTAAAATAATGAATCTGACACACGATTCTTTCAAAATCGGTTCTCTATATCTGTTGTATTTTCATTTAAGGTTTTTCCAGCTGGATGTTGTCCGCATTCATGTTGCCCACATCTTCATATGGGCCATGTGCCTGTGAGCGTTCAATCTGATCATATGTGGTGCAGCAGTCATCCAAATTGAGCCCCTATAGTTGATGAAGAATAAAGAAAAGCACATAAAAATCAATCACATATATCAGTGGTAGGTGACAACATGTTCATTCAAGTATTACAAGTAGGATTTTGGGACTGTACGTAATCCCAAAGTGAGAGGACTCATTTAAAGTTCACCTGATATATGTTTTCCTCTTCTTTCCTCATTTTCTTCTTCTCCAGTTCACGAATTCGTTTGGACTAAAAGGGAAAATCAGAAGTTGGCAAAACTGTGAGAAACTATGAATTATGACATACACTGAATCATATGTGACAGGAACAGGTGACCTATAACAAACCAGTCATGGATATCATGTGCTGACAGAAAAGGCAAGTTAAAACCACAATTGAGATATTTTGGAAATCAGCCTGCTTGCTTAAGCAGCAGTGCTGCAAGAGGAAGTGGACAGTTGAGTGCAGTTCACAAACAGTGTTAATCAAATGACCTTGCAGAGAAGCGTAACGGAAGGCACCATCACGCACAGTAGGAGTAACACACCCTCGACCGTCAGGATGGTGTTTTTGGTATGTTCACTGAGGTTTATTATCTTCTGCAGTGGCTCTAAGAAAACAAACAAGATTAGGACATAAAACACACTGTGTGCTTGTGCTTTTAGCTACTAACCTACAAGCACTGACTTGTTTTAGTGGAAGTGAAAGTTCACAGAGAAAAAAAACTGAACCAAGAGCAAATGAAAAGAGTCTGGTTAGCTGATTACTTACTGGGACTTATGATGAGATTTAGATTGATTTGTTACATAACTGCAGTATTTATTAATAACCCAGTCTGGCAAACAGTATGAAATAGGTGAATAAACAGTTGAAAGTATTGTTAGGTGGACTAATACAGGTTATCTCACACATAATCCTCCAGAGGAGTTTATGGGCTGTGTTACATTTCCACATCTGCCATGTGCCTTTAATGAGATTATTGAGCAAAATACGTCTAAACTTACACCAGTCTGTTACAATGTGATCTTATCATTGTTCTTTGTATTTAATAGCCGGGCAGCATACAGCATGTATCCATTCCGATGATGTAAAGATAAACTAAGCTTTGATATGCAAGGATGGTGCCACACAGTTCTTGGATAGACTAGGGTTAACAGGATTTATGGCTTATGAGGTGTTAGCCCTATTTAGCACTCACTTGATTCCATCGCTCCCTGTTACAAACACACGTTTGTCTGCTCTAGGACACTATAAACTTATTTAATTTGTTTAATAAAGTTTAGTTCAACATTATTAGTGTTATTATTTATAACCCTTAAAGATCTGTACGTGTATTGACAGATACACAACATTCCCATATAAATACTCGCTTTTTCTAAAACCAGTGAACATTTGTAGTAGTTATTTGTCATTTTTATGCAATTTAAGTGTCAATTTGTCATACTCTGTGACTGTGCAGCCATGGCTGCTGCTCATATATGGTTTCTTTTCTGATTTTTTTTTTTTAAAGTAGTTTTATGCAATTCACAGAAAAACTAAATACATTTAAAGTGGCCAGCCTCGTGGAAAATAAATTTGAGAATATATTTACAAAAACTCAAATGACATGGGAACGCTTTTTTCTAAACACCTTATGTTGTTATATTCATGTAAAGCACAATAAGTAAATGAATTGAAAGATAAAGCATGGTTGGAGAACATATTTTGTAAGTATGTATCAAAATTCATCAAGATAACAATTGTATTACAATATGAGGGAGTACACAACATTCATGTTTGAATATGTGCAGACTCTGACGTCAATAATGCAGACTGAATTAAAACAAACTTCCCTGTATTCCACTCACCACACATTTATTACATGTACATACTTGCAGATTACTTACGGTACACCCGCAGGTAGGTGCCATGTGTGAAGACGCGACTGGCATTGATCCAACACCGGTACAGCCCACGGTCATACACTGTAACCGATGTAAACGTTAGGTTGCTACAGACTTTTTCTCCGTCTTTGTCTATGTTGTTTACCACTACTCGGTCTGAATTGCTCACGAAGGTTGGAGCTTTGGTTCTGGTGCCGTTTTGAACAGTTTTGGTCCACACGCAGTGTTTTGATATGCCATTGGTTTTGTAGCAGCACAGAAGCGTGGCTCGGTGGGACACCTGCACCTTGAGTGAAGGCCTGTCTGCCTCCAAAATCACCTCACACTGAGTAATAACCACTGTGGAAGAAGCAACAATCATATGGAATATTGTTAACTGAATAGTTAAAAAAGACCAAACTGATCAGTGGTTGTGGGATAGATTGTACTAACAGGTTTGCCATACTTCAGTTAATCATCACATTAAGACAAGTGACAATTAATGTTAATGATGTTGAGTATTACATTGAAATGGCATGTTTCAGTGGGTGGGATAAATTAGGCAACAAGTGAACATTTGGACCTGATAGTTGATGCTTTGGAAACAGCAAAACAGGTCAGAGTAAGGGCCACATTGTCATGGCATCACCAGACCTCCTGGTCTTGATAGGTGTTTATTTTTTAATTTTAGTTTATTTGACTGAAGCATCTATAACCTTGGCGAGTGCAATGCCAGATCCTAGCTGGGTTATTACAGTGTATAAAACACAACATGAAAACTATACAAAATGTATACACAATCACAATAGTACACAATTCAATAACAATAAAATGCAACAAAACATGACGGTTTCTTGTTCCAAATCCAGTTATGAATGATTCTGGTCAGTATCCAGGTTGAGTTCTGAAGCCAAAGAGGTGTTCAGTGTCTGCAGTGCTTAGTACCTTAGTATCAATGTAGTGTAAAGAAGGAGAGCTTCATTTCAGTTCAGTCTAATCTGTGGGATGGAGGGCAAACATCACAACTTCCAGGACTTCAGGGTTCTGCAGCCTGGTACCACAGCACAGTTTCTGAGGTGTTGTGGAGTCACCAGACACAATATTAGGTAAGCTGTAATAACGTTATGTTCCCACACATGCCCGACTGGGTTGAAATCTGGTAATCTATCCTTAGACCACTTTTGGTAGGAACTCACCACTGCAAACCAGGAACACATGAACTAAACCTGTAGGTTTGGACATGCTACGACCCAGTCAACACAATCACAATTTGGCCTTTGTCAAAGTTGCTCAGATCCTTACTCTGCCCGTTTTTGCTGCTTCCAATATATCAACATGGGTCATTATGTATCTTAGAGTAATAATAATAATAATAATAATAATAATAATAATAATAATAAAAAAATAAAGACTCATACAGCACAGTACAGTGGACCAAGACAAGAAAAAATAAACAACTTGACATAACGACCACCTGCTTTGACAGGATATGTGGTTCACTGAAGCAGAACTTAAAGGGGGTAAAAATAAAACAAATATACAGAGGCACAAATTAATACACACTGCATATACTGACTTGACTACAGACATATACAAATAACACATTTACACAAAAATCAGTAACATCCATAGAAAAACTAACAATTTAACCCAGATAAATGAGTATAAAATAGAACCCATATATCATCATGTTCCAAAAGGAGTTCAACTCACCAAAACTGCTGCAGAGGAGAAACACGGTCACTGCCCCCATTCTCTTCATTAATGTCTGACCCAAAAATGCGTATTAAAAAGACGACAAAATGAACCAGAAGCCTCACAGCAGCACAGATGTAAGACTTCACCACTGTCGTTTGTTTCTGTCAGAAAGGATGTACGCTCGACTGCTTTTGACCAGGCCCACATTTGCATAAAAGAGTGCAGCATTTAGAAATGGTTTTTACTTTATAAGGCAAGATTATTTCTTAAACATACAAAAGGGACGTAGAAAGGCAGGACACAATTCAGAAAATTAACATGGCAGCTTTTCTTATTGTCAACTCTTAATGCAGCAGTTATTCATTAAAAAAAAAAAAAAAGACGGTATGAAAAGACGAAACAGGAATTTATTTCCCCAATTTATTTAAAAAATGAAGAATTAAAAAACAGAACGTACCACAATTTTCCTTAAGTGTACATCATGAAAGAGCCTCTTACACAATAAAATCAAAACCCAAATACACAGTATAGTTCTTGCATATTCATTGTTTATACATAGACAAAGTGGCAAAAGCATGTATGACAATGAGCAGTGCCTTTTCTACAAAAAACAAAAAAACAGGCCACTGGCTGGCAGAGTTGGTGGAGGGCTCAAATCCTATTGTTGTAATGAAGATGGACTAAGAAGAAACAGTGTTTAGAATGTGTGTGAATGGCTACTCCAGAGTGCAGAATATAGGAGGATAACTTAAACCAATACATAAAACATATTGCTACGAGTGAAACCAATAAGAAACCTGGAAAAGGCTGTCTAAAAAGAAGAAAAAACCTGATCGTGATGGTGTTTTTTTTTACTTGAGAGCCCTTAACGAAGCAAACAACCTTCTCGTCAGAACAAGGCACCACTCCATAAATACATTTTCTATACATCTAGTTATATAGAATACATGAGGAAAAGCATCTGAAGGAGAGAGAGCGAGAAGTGCCGGTAGCAGTCGATCAACCAGTGGGTGTCACTCCCACGCTGGTCTTCACTGTAAATCGAAAATTAGCTCTATCTTGATCAGCCTAATCCCCAAACAAAGCCATTTTACATATTGAGTCGCAAACCATGTCTGTGTAATATTCAATTCACTTAACTTTTGGACAACTTACAGGCTAGTTCTGTCTCTCTCACCTTTTACAGCCAAATGCATAGTATATAATAATTACAAAAGCATCTCTTAAAAATAATGGGAAAAAAATTGACAGTCCTCCCCAATTTGTTTAAGGAAATACACAACAACATGTGGTAAAACTGTGCAGTGGGAAAGGTGATCATGCTATCACAAGAACTGAGGGTGTTATATGACGTGTATGAAACCTAAAAAAAAAAAAAAAAAAAAAAAACACACAAAGCTCTATGTTTTCTTTCCTCAAGCTAATGCTAATGTACAGTTTCTAGAGGAAGACACGGGGAGACATGACAGTAACTCGAACAAAAACTCACAAAAGGACATGTGACCTTTGTAATTTTGCATAATGTCATATGAGAATGCTTGTCAGGAAGTGATCATGATTACAGTACTGGTAACAGCAACAGTTTTCCTTCCTCTAGAGCCTCAGTGTGGCCTTTGGAACGTCATCCGACTCCATTGTCTTTGTTGCCTTTTCCTTTTCGTTCCTGTTGCTGTTGGAACAGGTCCCATGTGTTCACTTTTAGTACCAGTGGCGTGAACAGCGCTGTGCTTGGTCTCCAGTCTTCTATATAGGTCAGAGCGTTACAGCTGTGGCAGTCCAGTCAGCTTTTACCCACACAGAACAAGAGATTGTGACAATTTGCTATTATTTGTTAGCTTTTATAAGTTTGCGTAAATTCTAATTGGGTTTGTTTGTGTTGTAAGACAATCTAATATTCTTCATCTTTGTAATAGCTTCTTACATTCATCAGATTATTAGGTACTTTTTGTAATTTGGGGAAATAAAAAGCAGCTTGTTTCTGCCTGTCGACTGTAGCAATCACTCCTGCATGCATCAGCATTAAAATGCTCATATACAGATAAGGCATGTCGTAAGAATATTACAACTTGCATGAGGATCTAACGGTACTTTGTCTTGTCTTTGGTCCTGTGTGCACCGCCACAGTTATGCCACTACTTTAGAAGTGAAATCATCTTAATTATAATTACAATCAGCTGGTGAATAAAATACAAACATGAGAAAATGTGTGATAAATATTGCTAGGAGGGGAGAAAAGGTCTGTTTTGCTCATAACATGGGGAATTAATGTCCTATAATACAATTTATGACCCCGCACCGAGTCCAGATTTCAGATCAGGAGCTGTGAACTGAAAGATGACACAGCAGAAATGACACATTTTTATCGCACTGGGCCATCCATGTGTGTGTGTTGACTTCCTAACACTACATTTCACTTCTACGGTGAGTGCAAATCCTAATGTTTTTTCTTGTTTTGCTTTTTGTTTCCCCTACACATCATCTCATGGCCAACCACTAAAGCATCAACAGTCTCTAAACTCCTTTCTTCACTTCACTCTCTAACGTCATCTCATCTACTCGTTCCACGTTTCACTTCCACTTCCACGTTACATTACAATCATTAACGGCCCAGCGCTTTTTTTAAACAGTGCGCTAAAACTCACTCAGCCACTCACTGACCGAACAGGACTCGAGAGGAATAAATAAAAGCAGTAAATACAAACACGTCTCCATTATTAACAGCATGATTAGCTATTGTGCCACTATTTATAAATGTTTCTATGTGACCTAATTACAGTAACAACCCTCCAAACAAACAAAAAAGTTCTTAATTAAAAAAGTTTGTAACACACATACACACACTTTACTGCATGCAACTTTCCATTCAGGAACAAAACCTGTAATGAATGTAAAGTTATAGTAATATATTCTGTAAAAAACAGTGCTAGGAAACTAAGTGGGTTGAAATAATTTCATTAGAAAAAAGTGCACGTCTGTTTTACTTTGGCATAGAGTAGAAGTAACACTATAGATCAGCAGTAGTTTTTCAATACGTCTTCAAAAGCTACATTGGCATTCTCCTTAATGGTGCATCTGCTGGCAGTAATGTCAATTACCTTTGCTGGCGTGCATATCTCTAGTATGCGTATGTGTGTTACAGAAAATCGCAATCTCTACATTTTGTTAGGCAGCATCACATATAGGCACAGCAAATATTGCTTCATTTTTTTTTTGGCACCTCTCTGCAAAATAACAACCTCCCACTGAAAAGTAGGATGTCTGTCTGACTTTTTTTCTCCCCATTTCTTCTTCTTTTCTACCAAGCACGCATACAAACAGACACACATGCACAAGCACACATCTCCCATGTTCCATCACTGAACCACCACTGCACCGTGCACAAAGCCCATCCCCCTCCCCACCTTCCACCCTCCTCCTCTTCTTCCTCTGCAAGCAGAACACACTTCCTGCCCTGCTGCAACCAAGGGGTCCAGGTCTCACTGATGAGGGTTTAGGAAATTTCCATGTGGGCCTCTGAAAGTCACTCTCGCACTTCAAACCAGCACCGGGACAACTCTAAACACAGAGGAAGTTTCAATATTTAGTTAGGATGTGCACATTCAATGAGAATTTATTAGCAATCAGGTAAGAGAAGAGGAGCTGAAATGGACAATGTCATGTGTTAGAGATTCTAACACAACTGTTCACAACTAAATGAAGGATAATCCAATAACGTGTGTCTACATGCTCCAAAGTATTCGAGAGAACAGAACTTAAAGGGGTCATATTTTGCTAAGCCCACTTTTATTAGTCTGTGGTGTATTTATTTGTGTATTTGGGGACCATAATAGTTCATACAGTTTGAATTTGAACTCTCCAGGTGCTGCAAAGTTATCTTTATATTCATTTTGGCAAAAATCGAGTGGATTTCTACAACTTGTTTTAATCCCTGCTTAATTTGTTGTGTCTATAACTAGTTACGTCACGACATTTGCACATATAAGGTCCAGACTTCCGACGAACATTTCTCCGAGTATGACATAATTGTTTATCAGCAGCAGCGGTTGTAGTAAAAACTGAAAATATGTCCAAACTTCAAGCCAATTACCTAAAATGCTCAGTTGTTGGCTGAACGGGACAGAACAGCACAGTCGACAACCTGGAGGGGGCGGGGCATGAAGTGGCTCATGTGCATTTAAAGGGCCAGCGCTCAAAACGACCTTTCTAGTGTCATTACTCAGAAATAAGGTTGAAGATGGACCTGTGGAGTTGAATTAATGAAGAATTCAGACCCAAGCATAGCATTTACTGTTTATGTAGACCACAGGGAAATGTTTTAAAATGCATAATTCCATTTTTAAAAAAAGCAAAATATCACTCCTTTAATTTTTTGTGCGTGGATATGAATTATAATTTATGTAAAGCAGTCAGTGAAAGGATTCTTTCTGTGTCTACTGCAATAATATATGAAGTTCCAACTCTAGATTCTAAGGAACTATTTCTGTAATGGAAACCAATAACACCAATATAAATAATTTAGCTGAATTGTTAATTGCTATGTAGTAAGTGTGATAATCTACAGTGGGCTGGTCATCATGGTGAAATAAAGTTTTTCATGGTGATTCTATACCCTCTGCCCTGGATCACCATGTTGGGTTTATTCCACAGTAATGACTAGCTCATTGTAGGTTGTTCTTTACTTGACATGAACAAAATACTTTCACTCATAATCAGCCTGAAATATACTAGAAAATCAAGACTTGTTTTCCAAATTAAAATTATATTTAATCTCTTTCAGTAGTTTTAGATTTGGTCAGTGGTTTGATTTATTCCAACTTTGTTCATGGTCTTTGAACAACTTGTTATTTTGATCTTTTCAACCATTGAGGCATTCAACAATGAGACCTGAGAAGATTTAACCAAACAAAAAAAAAAAAGACAAAGAAAGCCAAGCACAGCCCAGTTTATTTTTACTACTCTGCTTATGACGGTCTTGGAAGGATGTCAAGTCACCTGATGCCTCATGCAGGGCAAAAATACACATCAAGAAATATGAAACTGTAGTAGCTCATGGTGCTACACAGTGTTTGGGATTGTTTTTTGCAGGGTTCCTCCAGGCTTCTACAAGTTAAATTTAAGACTTTTTAAGACCCTTTTAAGACTACTTTGAATAGAATCTAATGCCCATTTCACAGTCTATTTCACAGCCATACTGGCAAAAATGTGTGATTTCTAGAATTCAGGGAAATGTATTTATTTACTCCAGTGTTTTGATTTCATCTGTTCCCAGTCATTTCTCACCGGGTGGGGGGGGGGGGGTTGTAAAGTTAGTGATAATTGGTTCATAATTCCAATATAAATTGTTGGAATGGAACAGATGGAACTGAGTAAAATAACTTTCTTTGCAGCTTAAACACAACACAGGGAACAAATTTCTGACAACATAACTTAAGACCTACCATATCAAAGTCAACACCTTTTAAAGACTTTTTTTAAGGAATTAAATGCAGATTTGTAAATGTAACACTTTTAAGACTTTTTAAGACCCTGCAGGAGCCCTGTTTTGGTTCTTTCTTATTTCCTAACCATGTTATGTCTGGGAAACAAAGAAAATTCAACTGTTTAAGAATGAGCACAAATGCAAACTATACAAATTCATAAAACTACTTGTACTACAACATTAGGCACTGGTATCAGTGAATGTAATCTACAAGGCTGACACCAACCCATCTTGATGTGTGTCCAATAAATCAGTGCATTGCTACAAAAAAATGTATTTATTCCAACCAGAGACAAATGACTGGATTAAGCATTTACACAGTTCATGCTTATTAGTTCCTTATTACGCAGATTATTCAACTAACAGATAAGCTTTCTGATGTGGTCAGACTCTTCTGACAGAGGTGGATCCATGAGGCACTGTTACTCTGATTAGAATGTTCATGCTTTCATGCTGTTCATGCTTTCTTTTCTTATGTTCATCATTTAATAGGTCTTATATATTTTATTTTATTGTAGTTTTGTTTGTTTTTTCTGTCTCTTCTGCCCAGTTCACTCAGTTGTGGTTGTAGTTATTGTTACCATTGCAATTATCACCATGGTTGTAACTGCTTGTATTGCTGATACTTTCTTGTGAGGGTCTTCGCCACCTTTTCCTTTCTTGTTCTCTCCTCTTCAACCACCCCCCCCCCCCCCCCCCCCCCGCCCCAATGTCAGGTCTGGCATCGGAATGTGGTTCAACAAAACTCATAATAAAGACAGTATAATATCAAGGGGCGTTTCATATACTTTCTGAAGTTTCCCTTGACTACCAGCCAGACTACCACTCTGCTCTTATGATGCTGGACAAGACAAGTTAGAAGGAAAAAAAAAAAAAAAGGAATGTTATTCTGATTATTAGTGGAATATTACAGTCCATGAAAATACAGCTATTGATTAAGTATGTGATGAGTGCATCATTCTGAGCATCACTTTATAATATCTGGCTCGGCTGTCTCACCTAGTGGCCAGCAGGTGGCGTGATGGCATCTTAATGGAAGTTCCCCCCCTCCAGCGAGAACTTGGAAAGGGCCTCCTGCAGCTTGTGGTGCTCTTCTTCTATAGCCTATGACACACACAAAATCAATATCACCTTAGGAACCGAGGACAGACAAACACACACACCCCAACCCCACCCCACCGACACACATTTCAACCACCTCCTCTTAACATCCTCTCTTCGTCTCCCTCGCCGCTTCTCTGACACATCCCATTGCAAGCGCTGGACATAATAGCCATTTTCAGAGAAGTCCAATTTCACAAGGCAATTTTCAGCAAAAGCAATAACAGCAGTGGTTAAATGGTTTTCTATTCTCTAGTTTCTCTTTTGTGCCATTTTGGCCCCATTTGTCCAAAGTATAGCACAGCTTGATCCTTACTTAAGTTATCCTCAGTGAAATCCTCAATGCCCAGCTCTGCTTCAGTTTCCAGTCTGATCTTCTTGTCTTTTGTTCTGTCTCTTATCTCTATCTGTCCCCGTCATGGCTGCTCCCCTCACACAGTTTTTGTCTGTATTCTCATGTCTGTACATCTCTGTTCACCTCTCCTCACCTGGAGTCTCTTTAGCTGTTCCTCCAGACTGTGGAGCCTCCTACACACTTCCTCCATCCTCTCCTGGGACAACACCAGGGGCGCACTGATGCTCTCCTCGTCTCCCTTCAGCCCTGTGACGGTCTCATTATCCTCCTCTGCTCCTGTGTTTGTGCTTTGATTTTCTTCTGTGAATGGAAAGTCAGTTGGGTTTTCAGTACATTTGAAGAGTAGAAGTGGTAGATTAAGCCTTGGGCTGTTTGTTTCCATCATTTCAGTGTACTGTTGGATCTGCTAAGTGTTAGCTTAGCCGTGCAAAGTTTGTCATATTGGTCTTTTGTTTATGACATTATTCATGACGTATGCTGGTCTTGGACTGTGAGCTTGAATTCCATCTTTGCCCATTTAAGTGCTTTTTGTGTGAATTGTGCTCCGTCTTCTGAAAATTGGTTTTTTTGTGCTTTTAGCTGGCATCTTCTGGTTATGTACCATAGCAATACCATGGCAACACAGACGGAACCTTTTTACAGACGGAACTAGTTTTAAACACCAGTTAAATTATGGTTCCTATGACTTCCTGTATTTCTCTCTGTTTACGCTCATAATCTCTCACTAAAAGCTTCAATTTGTGAGGTTTGTCCAAGCTTGTGTGTTACTATGAAGTTTGTTTTTTGTCTGTTTTATCCTAGGAACAAGTCATTTGGTGCTGATAGTTACCTATAATAGTCTGTACAGTGACTTCAATATAGAGGACTTAGGTTGTTTTTTCAGTTAAACCCCTCCTCCAGTCATGACAGCTTTTTCTGTTCAACTGTTTTGAAGTTATAGCACTTTGAAATATGTTCCTTTATAAACCAATGGGGATTTGGAAAATTTCAAAAATTCATAAAAAATTCAAAAGTCAATATTTCCCAATTCTTTAATCAAACTTGGTAGACCTTACCCTAAAGATGTTCCACAACAAATATCAAGACATTCTGACTGACTGTTTCAGAGAAGAAGATTCTTGAAAAATTGTTTACAGAGGGATGGACAACGGTAAGGACTGATGTCAACTGATAAATAGTCCATCAGACCATTGGACAAAAAACCAGGATGAAATAATCTTTGCAGAAGGGGCAATGTATTCATGTTTTTTGCATTGAGTTATTTATATTCACCTTAGATAATTTCATTCTAATGAGAGATCTGCTTGCTAACAAGATGAGTGACTCGTCTAATGGTAAAACCCCTATTAACATTGAGGATGATGGTGTGTATCAGAAAGTGATCCAACAAAAATCTTCTATTACAGAATACACCATTTTAAGATAACGGTATATATCATGATACAGCAACTGTCAATTAACCAAGAATCACTTTCATATATACAAGTTTGTGTTGCCTTCATACTAATTTCCTGCCATCTGTGCACAAATGACAAACAGTAACACCATAAAGAGTGATATTTGTGTCATAACAGAAAGAAAAAGAGCCTAATAAGAAATTAAAGATGTTTTTCTGTGATTGCATTGTACAACTGTAGTGGTGTGGATATGTCACTGGATACGCATCACAGTACGTAAGCTTAATATTGAAAATATATGAATAAATTAGGTCTCTTCTGGGTTGCTTAAATGACTCTGTTTAATATTTTTCTCTACAAAATGTTATCTAATTTAAACCTTATTGGAATAATTAGACAGGATATATTACAAAAGTCAAGTCTGTGTAAATTCTCATTTGCCCATGTCATCATTCATCCATAGGTTGTTTTCAAAGTTCAACTGTGCTGGTTTTTGTTCTTCAAAAACAAGTCAACAACTTCTTGACATAGGCTTAGTTGTTACATATTTTAATGCAAATGTTTTAGATACCATAGGTTTAAGTGACATTTTTCAGGTTCTGTACAACATAAGGTGGTATTATCAATGAGTATGACTTAAAAAGGTAAAAACACTGGCTTACCTGCTGACTGACAGCTATCCATTTCCTGACCTGGCCTCTCTGATTGGTCCTCTCCGGTTTTATCTTCAGGGTGTGAGTCTTCTGAGAGACTGATGCTGCCAACTAACAGCCTTTTCAGGGACATAACTAAAGAAAAAAAACAGACAGATTCAGCAGCTTCCCTAGAAAGAAAGGCCAGCTACTGTCAAAGAATGAAAACTTAAAAAAAAAAAAAAAATCTAAGGATGACCCCAGATCACCTTCATCCAAAGCACTGTTGGCCACCTTCTCTACATCACTGTTGGAGTGGCCTATCAAGTCGAAGCCTTTGTCTGACAGGAAATCAATCAGCGAGTGCCTGGGGTCTGAAGACTTCTCATCCGTCAAGCTGTCCTTATCTCGATCTATGGACAGACACAAAGCAAAAAGTTTGACTCAAGTCCTCGGTAAATGTGTAACAATAACCATTTTGTGCCAATTCAACTGATAAAGTGTTGCCGTCTCACCACCGCTGCTTTTCAAACTGCCATTCTCCATTGGGCTCAACGGTGCAGTCAGCCTGAGAAAGAGGAAAATGGAAGAAGAAATTTGATATTTTCATATCAGTGAACTTTGGCAAGCAATGAAACATACAATTAATACTTACGTGGAAGGACTAAAAGGTGGTCCTCCACCTCCAGGAGGCAATGACAGCCTCATGGGTGCTCCGCTCTTCTTCAGATCATCCACTGCGTCCTTTATCACATCAGTCCAGCTTTTAACACAAACACACAAAACTACGGTTAAAATCCACCAGACCCAAAGCAAACTCAATCATAGTCTCTCTCTTTCACACTTACGTTTTCCTCTCACCGACGGATTGAGCTACCAGTTCATAGATCTGAGCCCCGCTGTCCCAAGTAAAGATCACATAGAAGGCCTTTCGATCTGCAAAAACACCAAGTGGGAGGTTTAGTCTGATTCAAACAATGGCCAGTGTTTGCCTTTACGTTTCTGTGTCCAACTAACCTGTGGCCACCTCACGCAGGAACACCGAGTCCAGCTTGATGATAGGGCTCAGCATCTGTTTGCCTTCCTGCGCTGCGATGTTACTCTTGCTCTGGCATTTGAGGACCATCTTATCATCTAACCTCTGTAGCAGCACCAGCAGGTCCCCGAGTAAGACACACTGCACCTCTATCAAAGCCCGAAGGAAACCCAGTGTGGGGAGGAATGGGAGAGAAATCAGATGAAATTAGAAAAAGAAAGCAAACAACAGGATGTGCTACATGTGTGCTTTCAGTTAAGAGTGCCATGGATTTATTTGAAGTGAGGTTGTGTGAGGTACTTGTCAGTGTTTTATGTTCAGTGGATTGCAATCAACATGTCAGCATTTTGGAGAAGCAGACAGGAGTAATGGTATGGAAACTGTGCACTGTCATGGCCAGGAGGAGCAGCAAATTTAGCTTTTAACCTCCTAACTAGCATTAGGGCCCTGCACTCAAATACCTTCATTAACAACTATCACTCATTTCATTTCATTTATTTGGATCTCCATTAGCTTTGGCTTAGGCCATCATTATTCTTCCTGGAGTCCACGCCCAACACAACTGTCTTTATACTGCAATACACAAAATACCAAAAACACCCCCACACAAAACAAAACAAACAACTAAAAACCATTAATCACAATTACAAAAAAAAAACCATTCTGTACATGTTATACAGGACCTCATTCAATTAACAGTACCTCCCAAAAAGTAGTTTTTAGCAAAATTTGTAAATGGTCAGATATATTTCACAGTTATATATCAATGTAATGTCAATCAAGTAAAAATTAGCAGACACCGAGCATTGATTTGCAAATAAATCCTCTTTCAGTAATTCTTTAAATCTGTATTTGTTATTTTCTTGAATGATTTGTCCCAGCAGAGCATTCCATATCACCATGGCTCTATACATCTTAGTACTTTTCATTTTCTTTGTTTTCACTTAAGGTAAAGTAAATCTTCCTTCTGTAGCATGCCTTGTTTTATATAGATGTTCAGCAGAACCGAAGGACAGACGTTCATGTAATACCCTTGGCAATTTAGTCATTGATATTTTCCTAATAAAAACAACTAATGAGGCAATACATCATTCGTATATGCAGTTAAGACGTAGAAGTTACATAAGGGTTTATTTTATTTTATTTAAGTTTATTTCTTGTTGATATTTAGCTCTCACTACACTCCATGTATGAATCCAGTAAACCATTTCCAAAGAAAAGCACATTCAGAATAATTTTACAGATACAAAAGCTGATGAATAATGGATAGAAAAGACATGTCCAGGCGAGGTGAACCTTTGACATTTTATTTATAAAATGTCATAATATCACCATTTCATCCTACTACAATTTTGTATGAATTTTGTAAGAATTATCAGATTAGTTCTTGATTTATGGCCATAAATTAATTATATGGGGCACACACTAGTGGCTTCCCTGGTGAAGCACATGTCATGATTCCAGTCTGAGGCCATTTGCTGCATGTCATTCCCCTCCTCTCTGTTACCCTGATTCCGGACTCTTTTGGTTAAGTATGTTAAATAAAGGCAAAAACCTCCTACACTCTAAAAAATAATTTAGGGCCTTAGTAAAAATCACAATAATAAAAAGGTATACTACCTTAATAAAATCTCTGAAAATCACTTAAGTGCTTATTTGAGTTGGACGTACCAAAATAAATGCTCAAAAATACAACAGTTAATTTTGACTTATATTTACATCTATTATTTAAGTTTATTTCACAAAAAGAAATGAGTATTTGAGTAACAAATAATATTCTTAAGATCCCTAATACTTTCTGTAAATACCAGTGAGAATATTTGCGTATGGAGCACTTATACCGATCAGTTTGAAGAACTATAATTACTACTCTTCATCTGTAACAACAACTTAAGAAAGTGAGTAAGTTTTGTTACGCAGAATGACATGATGTGTGCGTGCAGAGAGAGTGGATTATAACCCGAACCCGAACCTGGAGGTGCAGATTGACATGCACCAGCCAGTGCTTTGCCTTTGGCTCCTACTATAAATTGTCTGGTCAGCTGGATTAGGCAGGGGGGTCATCGAGAAAGTCATAGTCAAAACTAACCCATAACCCATATACTGACCTAAAGTACTCCTAGATTAAAGAGAAAATACAAATGGAACATATTTATTCTGATATTTGATAGTCCAGTATGAATCACATTCTGTTAAAAACATTAAGTAAATGTAGCAGATTTGTTTTGTTTAATAACAATCTAATTTTCAGTTGCATCTACCTAACATTTCAATTATATCTACTCATTTTTTTGGAGTGGTCTGAACTTTGGGTTACTATTGCATAGACTTAAAATTTTAATTATATCAACTCAGTTTTATATGTCATGGTACTCAATGTAGTTATTCAGAATATGCTTCATTTTTTTAATTACATGTACTTAATTCATGAGGTAAAGCTAAATGATTTCAGAGTTCAAATTTGCTCAGTATTTTTATGTGTAAAAATGTTACCCAGATTAAACTGAGTAGAGCCTAGTTAAAGTTCTTAGAGTGTAAAAAAAAGTGACCTTTAACCACCCACTTGTATTCTATTCATCAATCCAAGTAAATATTTGGATCCAATTTGAAGAACTTCTCTTAAGATGTTCTTTAAAAAAAAGATCCACAAGCAACAGCACAGTCTAGGAACCATAATAAGTCTATGCAAAGCCGTAAAAATATTCTAAATATTGCATACACATCATTACATGGGACTTTTTTGTGTGGTAAAAATACATTTTCTGCTGCTGTCTCCATCTGTTGCATTATCTGTGTATAATTTCTGTGCCGATACTACTGTCTGGATGCTGACAGTGATCCACGAAGGACACTAAGGAGACTTTTTGTCTGGCACTGCATTCCATCTTCTTTGTGTAAAAGAAAATCTGCCAAAAAATGTCTTTTTGTGATTTAAAATGTCTTGTATGTCATTACCAATAGCCTTTTCCTTTGTAACTCTCCAAGTCAGAGGGCCTTCAAAAAGCATCTTCTTCTGGGTCAGGTCTATGTTCTGGTGAAAACAAAAGGGAGAATAGTGAGAGACCTTATATTTCAGAGCAAAAATGTACAAGCAATCTGTACATACAACAGTGAGAGCAAACAAACGTCTGGGAGAACTTTACCTTATATTCAGTATAAAGCTCATTACTGGGTTTGAGCCCTGACGTGTCCAGTTTGCGCTGGTATTCCTTCAAAGTCTGGGAACAGAGACAGAGATTAAGGGTTCAGACAGAGGACAGACAGAATGACTCTGGAATAAAAGCGGTCTAACAACCAGAGACCTTCAGAGGTCTCAAAATTAATTCACTACATTCAATTGGTGCTCAATCACTGCACAACAGTGTGTTGAGTGATGGGTTGTGTGTTTCTCACCAATAGGTTCTCCATCACTTTGACCTCCTCATTGACATGGTTGAGGATCCTTCTGCAGCATTCTGCGCTCTGCTGAATCCTCTCCTTCTCTGTCAGGTCCTCTGTGGAGAGAAAGAAAACACACAGTTGAGGAAAATACAGCTTTTACACCAGAGCACAAACAAACGCCATAAATCATGACTGTACACAAGAACCTGTGACAGACAGTAATGGATTGATCAAATGTTTGGCTGCAGTGTTTAAGTTCGTTGTGGAAACAGACTGCATTTATTCTCTGTTCTCTTGTGCATTAGTACAAACGGTTAAAATATCATCCGTGCTTGGATGTGAAAATACAGTACTGCTCTGTGTCTCCAGAATGAATACAAAATATGCATTTCATATGTCTTTCATAATTTACAAGATTTGATAGTAGCTCGCAAAATGTACAAAAACATGCTATACTGCATTACAGGTCTACTAGTGCATAAGATTTTTTTTTTCTTTCTGAACTAACAACTGCACAAACATGGCATGTGATATTTTTTTTAACTTCAAGCTGTCAGGGTCTTCTATAATTCAGTGTTCGGCTCCATCAAAACTGACTAAATGCCTTTCCCCAAATCTAACGGTTGTGCAGTTGAATTTCTCTGCAAGTTTTATTTCTACACTTCTTGAGGAATGCTTATTTACCATCTTGCTAGCTTTTCTGAATTTTTGTACACATATGAATAAATAATAATGGTCAAAATGAAAGGGAATTTAGTTTTTTTAATTAAAAACTGAATATTTTCTTGTGGGAGGAAACCAAAACACCCCATCTGTGCACCTTAGTTTTCCACAAATGTCAAGGACACACTGTAGTTTTTATACATTAAATGTATGTTATATATACTGGTAGTGTTGCAATCAAAGTGTGTTAGATACATACACACCTGTGTTTTTGGCAATGTTCTCCAGCAGCAGCGGGTATTTGGTCAGTCTCTGCATCTCTATGGGAATGATGTCCTTAAGTTGCAGCCTACGGCATTGGGGTTTACTCTCTGCCTCCTGACAGTAACACAAACATACACATTGTCTGAATAAGTGTACTTTTATAAAACTGAGAATTCATTCATATGTGTGTTTTATTTCCAGGCACATTTAGGTGTTCAAGTATGAGTGTATAATACCAGTATGAAGGAGTTAAAGCGTGGTTCTTTCCTCTGCCTGCTCTTAATTTGGTCCAAGGCCCACGACTGGTGACTGCAGAACCGAGCTGTCAGTTTCTGAAACCACTCCCCCTCCGTGCCACCAAACTGCAACACACAGAATTAGTCAAGTCTCACAGTGATTTCAGCTCACCAGAGGTAAAAAAAAATATATATATATGAGTTTAGAAATAAGGAGATTGCAGAGAGCGACAACTGGGATCTGAGGTAATAATATGCTGTCATAGTCAATATCATCATGTTTTATTTCTAGCAAAAATATTAAAAAGCCAAAATTTGTTGATTGGTACTGACAGCAAATATCACCTGGGGTTTACCTAAACACTGCTGGATGGGGTTAAATAGTGGATACTGTGAGAATACAAAATAAAACACAAGATTAAGACAATGTTTACTCACCCTGTTGAGCACTGTGGTGCTGATGGATTTGACTATGTAGCCATCTTCCAAACGCAGTTTCTTCAGATTCTCATAGAAACAATCTAGATTCAGATCCAGAGACAAATAACATATAGTTAGATTTTGAAAACACAGCCAGCATCTTCTTCTACAGTAAAACAATGATCATAGTAGCAACTGATAAGAACTAAGACCAAATGAGATTAAATGAATACTGGGGCTACACAATAGATAGTCAAAATATCATTATTGCGATAACGGAGTGTGCATTATTCATATCGCAAGACATGCAATAATTTATTTTCTTTTTTTTTTTTCATTAACTTTCTGTTTTACACACCATGGGGTACCAGACTGGTTTTCTCTATCACTCTAACATAGTAGTTTTTCTGGCAAAAAAACTGGAGTCATGCTGCTGCTGTGGGTTGAATGCAACTTTACATGTTGTTCATGTTGAAAAGATGTGAATATTTTCAGAGCACAACTTTGAGCAAGGCCTTAACACTTATATTTAAATACAGTAGTTACCAAACCAGGCAAGCAATGGAATAGAGTTTTGTTAAACTCTTACAACGTGGCACTCTGGCACTTCTGTTATTATGAAATCCATCCATGTAATTCACACATTGTTATATGTGAATAAAATGACAAAATATTTGATGATGTTTGTGTCTGAAGGTCTATGGTAGCAGCATCACCAGGTTCTTCGACAGAATTGTGTAATTGATTGTAGTAGTACAGTAATTGGCTTAAATTATAAATGACTCAGAATTCAAACATTTGGCTCATTTTAACATTGTTAAGGAACATTTTTCTTAGTAGATGAAATTGGTATTTCTGTAGGTGAACAAGAAATATCGCAATATTATCGCTGTCGCAATGCTGTACACCCATATCGCAAATTTTGCCAGTATTGTGCAGCCCTAATGAATACCTAATATCAGTAGGTATCAAAATCATCATTTGTATGAGCAGAAATTGTTCTGGCATCTTAAATTATGGATCATTCTTAACTCTACAGATACAGGCACCAGTAGTAAATAAAACAGAATATACACTAGTACACAACAAGCACCAACTATCGACAGTGAATAAGTCATATTTTCCCAGGGTTGTATTCTGATTCATAATGGTCTTTGTCACAGGAAAAGAAACACCAGCTCCTCAGATACTGTGTCTGACTGAAGATAAAAACACTAACAGTGCATTTCAATGATCTCATCCAGGTTGGGGAAGATGGTAGCAAGTTCAGTGGAGGTCAGCAGCTCCTCTCTCTCCAAAGGCTTGGAGAAGACCATCTGAAGGACGCTTAGCATCCGCACATGAGCATGCTCTGTCGCAAACAACTCTGAGAGAAAATGGGGACAGACTAAGGGTAAGTAAAGATATTTAAAAGCGGACTGTTTATTCATCTCATCATCTCCATTCCTCACCGTTAATGACCTCCTGCCTCTTGATTTGCTTCTTACTGAGGCTGGAGAGGGCGTCAGGGGAGGCCAGCTCCCTCCAGTTGGGCGGGTCCTGCTCAAACTCCAGGAGGCGTGGCTCCATCTCCTCCACCTGTGGGGGGGGACCGGTGGGGGAGGGTCCGGGCCCATCTGGAACTGTGACCATTCCCTCAGGACTGGAGAGCAAAGGAAGCGTACGACAGACTCATTTAGATTGGCTGTTACAACTGAGTCTAAACGTTTTCCAGGAGGCTCTGGTGAACTGGTGGACACTGTTGGACATGAATGACTGTTGTTGTACCTTTTGAGCAATTGTTTGCTCAAAAGCAGCCATACCATTACTCCTGTCTGCTCCTCCAAAATGTAGCCATGTTGATTGCAATCCACTGAACATAACACTGACAAGTACCTCGCACAACCTCACTTCAAATAAATCCATCGCACTCTGCATGGACACAAGGGCTACTTTAACAGAATCAGGGTTTCTGCAGGTTTTACCAAATTACATTTCAGACATTTTAGGAAAATTATAGTAATTTCAAAGTTATTTCAGGTCCTGTCGCACTGGAGCTGAGCTTTGATAATGTTCCTGATGTGAATACGTACCAATAATGGCAATGGATGACATTTGCTGGAGGCTTTATTCAGTGACTTCAAAGTTGTTTTTTTTCTAGTGTGCACTTTATTGCCTTTATATCCTGATTTCCACAAAATCCATTCAAAATGTAGGACTTGTCAAAATACCACACCACCTTTTTAACTTTTTAAGGCCTCAAGTTCAAAATAACTGTATTTTAGACATTTTACAGACACCCTAAGAATAGATGCTTGTTAAATAGCCAGAGATTCTGGAAGATCAACTTTACTGTCTTGTACCTGCAAGCTTTGTTTTTCTAATTAACCAGGTGAATTGCTATAACTGGCTTTGAAAATTTAAAGCTACAGTACGAAGAGGTCAAAGGAAGAAACACCAGAATTTTCCTCCAGTAGCTTTCTCCTCTCTAGCCCTCAAAACAGACTCAGTATAAAGATAAATGATTCATCCTGCTTTTCCAGTGAGTTGCAGAGGTTGTGCAATAGAGATACATATTGACAGTGATTGGTCATTACGTTCTTAGACCCCGCCCCTTTGAAAAGACTCTAGACGCTTTAAAACAAGTCAGGAGGAGGTGGTTTTCAAACCTCTTGAGTTGTCATAAACTGAAAAGATATCATGAAATTTATGCCCAATGTCACCAAAATATTCTGCCTACTGAAGTTTTAATGGTTTAGGTTATTTAACATCATCTTAAGGCTTTTCCAAGTATAAAGTCTTTCCATAAAAAACAAGTGGTGCCAGGCACAACAAACCCTGCCCCTCGCACATATTGTAACTTATTGTGGCATCAATCCAGCTGACGTCATTATATCTATGCGTGTGCTGATGTCAGCATATCAATTGCCTCTATATATGTGCCAAGTCTGAAGTAAATTGAAACAAAATTTATGTTTTTATAGACATTTGAAATTTCGCCCATTATAAGTAAATGGGAGAAGAAAAAAGATTTTAAAAATCCATAAAAAATTTGAACTGTGACCTACTTATCCCAAAATGTAATCACATCTATTCTGCATCACTGGCAAACTATAAACTCAATTTGGTATGAATTCAACCAATAGTTTTGCTGCCACAGACATGTGAAATTTCGCCCATTATAAGAAAATGGGGAAAAAAAGATTTTAAAAATTCATAAAAAAATTGTAACTTTGACCTACTTTTCCCAAAATGGAATCAGATCTATTCTGGGTCACTGGCAATCTATAAACTAAATCAGGTATGAATTCAACAAATAGTTTTGCAAACAAAGAAACAAACTGAACCAAAAACAATGCCCCTTTCCTCCCCTTTGGGGGGCGGGGCAATAAAGGACAGAATAAAATGACAGCAGAAACGTATGCTTACAGCTGGGTGAATGAACCATCTCATTACACAGGAAAATACATCAGTTGAAATATAGTGACTTCTCTGAAAGCTGTTGACTTCAGTTGCCTTCCTTAGGACTAATCCTCTTGAAAGGTTCCCCTCTGACTCCTGACAAAGCACATCTTTCATTATTTACAGGATTCACTGCTGACAAACAGCAAGTCAACTAACACTTAATAAAGGGCTGGCACTTAATGTATCCCCTAAGGTCAATACTGATGTAACTCAATAATGATCCCTACTTAAAGAGCTGAGAGAGTGTCTGACCTCTCAGTGAAAAGTGGAGTGATGTTTGACTTTTACTTACTCCCTGTCATTCACAACACAGATTAACTGAGAGAAAAGATCTGTCTTACGGTCAATAGTAAGTCAGTAAAGCTGTCGGGCAGATTGATATGTTTAGTATGTCTCTGCAAAAGACTGCAGACACGTTCCCTTTGAATCTGACCTCCGTTAAAACACATTAACCTTTATTTCTTTTAACAAATAATTAAATAAGAGCCCTTGTGTAAGTTTCCCTGAAATTAAAAACGATCCGAGTTATTCAATATTGTCATTGACCTAAGGGTACTTCTGTATAAAAAAAAAAAAAAAAAAAAAAAAAGAATGAATTCAGGCTCTGAAATTAACTCTGCAGAAAAGTAAGAAATTAACATTGTTTATGTGTCTTTTCAGCTTTTACCTTGTTTTTCCATCTCATTTCGTCTTTTACTTAGTTTTTCATCTTCATTATATTTACTAAGTTGGTTTTGTCTTTTTGAATTAGAATTTGGTTCATGGCCATATTTTGATTTAATGCTGCAAAAGTCAGTGAGTAAAAATTTCAGCAGAAATTACCACAAAATGATCTTTGTTTTCATCTTGTTGAATCTTTCGTCATTTTCATTTAATTACATCTTTTACATTGCTTTCATCTTGTTATGCCTTTTACATAATTTTCTATTAGATAATTTTTGACTTAATAGATCTTTTTTCATCTTACATCTTTGACGTCATCTTTTCTTGATACGTCATTTCTACCTAGTCTCATTTTCATTTCATGTTTGTTGCGTGTCATATGCACTGATAGATACACCAAGAATAATCCTTTCTCTATATATTACTGTTCCATCCATTTTGCATGAAATAAGTCTTTATGTTGCCTTAATGCAACATAAAATTAACCAATAATTCCCCTTATATGCCCTAAAACTAAAGGTTGATTGAAAGTACTTGTCTGTTTAGAAAATGCTGGAGGAAGAATGTACAAATACTTATGTTAAAATATTGGAATTAGACTAAAAAGTTGCAGAGAGCATAAATATTCTTCTACAGATAACTCGAAAGAGATAATTCCCACCTCTGAGTATATGATGCTGTATCTGTCAAACTACTGTCATCTGCCGCAGTGTTTCTTTTTTTTAATCCAATATTTGTCGGTGTTACTACAGCCTGTCTGTCCCTGCTGTGAGCCTCTGTGTGAGGGGTTTATGGGAAGGAATGCCCATCTTACGGAGCTAGGTGCTGGGGGCTGAGCGGGGCAGGTGATGATGATGATGTGGTAGAAGGTGGTTGGAGGTCCACGTCGCTACGGGAGCGAGACTGTTTGGCTCTGGAAGAGCCACGGCGCCGAGAGGAGTGCCGGTCCACGCGAGCACTCTCACTCCGCGCCACTTTCCTAATGTGGGGAGGGAAAGATGGGTAAAAAGGGGGAGGGGGGAGGAGGTTCACAGAATGAAGGAAAAGAGCAGAAAAGACAGGTTTGTAGAAGGAAAGGTGATGAGATGGGAAAAAGGAAATGCCAAAAACAAAGTGATAAAGGGATAGCCATTAAAAAGAGGGAGAAATTGAAAAAAAAGTAAAAAGAAGTATGAAAGTCAAAGTCAGTGTAGACAGACATTAGTGTTAATTGAGGTTTGGAGAAGGAAAAATTAGTTATGGTGTATCAAGAAAGATTTACACAAGAAAAGAAAAAATAGCATTAATTAAAAGAGAAAATGAGTGATTTGGGTAAGTAAATATGCATGAAATACATGCATGCATATTTATGCACATACAGTACATATGTGATGAAATACAAAGAGTACGGTCCGTAAACTGAACGCACTTCAATACCAGGACTCAGTACAGAGACTTAGCATCAGGTTTTAGGAACCAATCACCAAAAGCCATGCACTGCTTCTGCATAGTGTCTATATCAGGAGTTTTCATTTATTTAGCTCTCATGTATTTTTTTCCCAGTAATCCTCTAATTTAACACAATGAGCAAACATCCACTAAAACAATCCAACGCTTCCCAACAGTTAGGCTAATCCAAACAGGTTAAAATACTTAGCCAGTAGTTGTGTTATGAATCAGTATGGGTGTGGTGTTGAATGTGTGTGAGTGTTTAGTATAAGGCCTGCAGCATGTCCATGACTCTGTCAAGGCGAGGACACCCACCTTGTCTTCCGTCTGTAAAAACACGGGACACCACACTGTTACACAACTATCGTACGCTATGATAACCACAACATGCAGATGCACAGTCAAAGTTGAAAAGCTAAATAATTTATGATAAAGCTAAAAGGTTTATAACCACTGTCAGTGTAGCATGCTAAAGCTCCTGGTTCAACATGGAACTGCACACAATGAGGACAGGCAGGACGAGGGACTGACCCTGGGCACGACAAGACGTAGACACCTTCAAAAGCACACAGGACGTGCAGCGAAAACACACCTTAGAATTTCTCAATAGCTAAACTTTCTTAAATTTTAACAGTAGACCATGTTGGATGTTTTTGACAAAGCTTATGGAAAACATATCTACAACATGTGTACATTCAACATAAAATCCCCAAGTTAAACATCTGCAGAAGCTCATCAATAATCATTGCCATATAACAACAACAACTATGCAAATCCCTTAGACTAGCAGATGTAAGCAGTGTAATAACCAACATTTACCTGAATCCATAAAAAACAAGAGCCAGAATTTGCACAGATGACACCTATTTGCAACAAGAACTGCACACAAGCTTTTCTGTAAACATCAGGAAATGCACATAGACACACAAAAGACCATGAATGGAACACTGATGTCCAGAAAAGATGCATGCTGTTGTGAGCAGGAAAGAGAGAAAAGATGTTTTAAAAAAAAAAAAAGGAGAGAGAGAGAGATGCAGGAGTGGGAGGGAAGGCAGGGGGTTGGAAGGGAAAACTGGATTCCGAGTTCACCTGGTCAGGATCCTTCACAAAACTCCAGGTTCTGTTAGCTAGCGAGCAAACGGGCAGCATGACAAAAGCTTGCACACAGCAGGGACAGACCGCTGAGGGAGTCTTACCACGCTCCCTCAACCTGAACACCGCACGCTTTCATGAGCCCTCAAACTGACGTGGGACACTGGATTTATAACAGTCTTTATACAGAACACAGTCTAAGTATAATCTGATTGTAATCTCTGCCTCCCTAATCCTCTAACTGCTTGTTCTCTCTTATTGAGTCTGCACTTATAAGATGAGCTCGCTGCTCGCCTCTTCTGTCCTCACCTGTCTTTCTCCAGATTCTCCTCTGTGGGGGTGTCGCTCGGTGAGAGGGTCTCCCCTATGGTCAGACCACCACCCTGTCCGACGGGTGACATCTCAGCCCCGTCTGGCAGGATGGGAGGCTCTAAGTGTTTGCTTGAGAGACCTGGAAAAAATAAATAATAAGTGAGTGAACAAATGAAACTGTTTTGTGTAAAGTCATTTATACAGTTGTGCATTTGTAACACAGGGAAAACGGAAAATGCTTCTCATGTTGTAGCATCTATGAAGAAATAATGGAGCATTAGTTAAATAAATAGCTCATATCTCTAAAACACAAACAAATGAAATATTTTCTCTCTCTCTCTCTTTTTTTTTAACAACTGTCGATATATCAAAGATACTAAATATCTAAGGATTGTTAACTATCCTGAAGTGCATATTATTTGTGTGGCCAGAATATCTCATTTTGTATCATTTCTGCCATTAGGGGTCTTTCATGAAAACAATAAAAGACACAATAAAGCAGGGATGTCAAACTCATATTCTTTCAGGGGCCACATTCAGCTCAATTTGATCTCCAGTGGGTCAGACAAGTACAACAATAGTATAACAACCTATAAATAATGACAACTTCCTTTGTGTTTTAGTGCAAAAAAACCCCCCAAAACATTAAATTATGAAAATATTTATGTTTACAAACTATCCAGGCAAAAAAAGTTGCGAATAACCTGAAAAAAATCAAATTTGTTAAGAAAAGTAAGTGCAATTTTAACAATATTATGCCTTAACTTATCATTTATACATGTGCATTATGGATCAGATCTACAAAGGCACAAAACATTTAGTAACAGGCAGAATATTTTTGAAATTACACTTAATTTTCTTTATATTTGTTCAGGTTATTCACATTTTCTTGTTAAAGGAAAGTTTGTAAATGTAAATATTTTCATAATTTTTTGCACTAAAACAAACAAAAAACTTGGAGTTGTCATTATTTAAAGGCATAATGTAGTGTTATTTTTGTCACATTAAACCAAGGACAAAATTCAGTCATTATTTACAGGTTAATGCGTTATTATTTGATCATATTGGTCTGTATGTGGCCCCTGAACTAAAACCACCCCTGGCTGTTAATATCTTCCATGTAATTTTTTCACTTTGCAAATTCATCCCGTGGGCTGGATCGGACCCTTTGGTGGGCTGTCGTAGAGAGAGTGTCATGCACCTTTTTCTATTACAATTTTTCTTTGACTAGTTTTTATTGCTTTATTTATTAACCCTTTAACCCCTGACATGTCTGTGGTGAGTATTCTGAATGTATATACTTTTTTTTAAAATATTCCTAAAAATTGTACCGTTACCTCAAAAGGAAAAATTTCAAAACGAGCTGATAGAATAGACCTTGTTCTTTCCATAGACATCTGAACATGCTCAGTGCAGCCCCCACTGCTTGTGTAATGGGGGGCAAAACACAGAGCAGTGAGTGAGACCGACTTGCTATAAAAATAGATGAAAATGATAGACATTTTCCTCATCATTTTTTGTTTTTATTGTTGTTTGCAGTGTCGTTGTGATTTTCCTTTATTTATTTATTTTACTATTTATTTACTGTGTTTTTACTGAGTTTTGACTATGTAACTGCTTTATGGAGTTGAACCAGGTGCCACAAAAGCAGCTGGACTGATTGAGAAAAAAAGAGCCCCAAAACAAAAACTACTGGACTAAAATTCAAATACTTGTTGTTCAGTGTGTTTCAGTTCACAGTTCATGTTGAACATCCTTAATCTCTTATTGATGTACATTCTGAGTGCCTCATTTAGTAAAAACCTTCAAAAATTCAATTTCTCTCATCTATTTCTCTTATTGGACCCTGTTTTGACCTAAAACACACAGTAAAGCAAAACCACTGAAGAAAAGGAACATAAGCCCCTACTCACAGCAGCTTTTGTGACACTGAAACAGATGCTAATTCACAGCAGCTCAGGGGTTAACGGGTAAACTAAAATAATGCTACAGTGGTTGTCTATAACTAGTCCCCTGGTGTAGTTTAGACTATATTCAGAGTCTGTAGTTTGAGTCCAGGCTTACCATCAGTGTGCAGAGACTCTGGACTGTTGACCATGCTGCTGTTGTTGCCCGAGGCATCGCTGACCTCCAGCCCCGGACCCTGAATGACAGGACTACTGGAGACAGACTTCCTGCTGGGGATGGAAGCGGCTGCAGGTTCGGTCAAGGAGCCTCTGCCGGGAGTCGGACCCTTACGCTCCTGATTCACTTTCTCCTTTTCCGCTACAGAGGAGGGAGGAGCACGACAGGAGATGATTTAATACGTTTAACAGCAGATGCAGAAAGAACATCAGCACTTTAATCAGTGAAAAACACAGAGGACACAAGGGGCAAACACACAGTATAAGTATCGTGCAATCAGAGGTGCTGTTGTAAACGAGCGGGTTAGTTTGGTCACAGTGTTCGTCTGTATCTGACAGATGTGTAACATGAGAGGGTGTCACTAAACCTTCAAACCAACCCCATTACAACACAGCATCGACTAACCAACAGCCCACCCGCATCATTCCCATCATGATTGGGGACATGCAGACATGCTTATGGTTTGATTAGTAGTTACAGGGTCATTCTACACATAAAGACGGAGGGCGACTCTGGGCGACTAGTACCTTCAACGTCCAGTTTAGGTTTGCCTTCAGCTGTAACAGGAAAGAAGGGCAGGACAAGATGTTCTCATATAATATTCTATATAACTTCAATACATATTTAATATTGTGCACATTTTGTATCAGATTTGGAAAGGCTAAGGAAATAAAATACTAGAAAAAGTTAGATTGTGTGTGGGCTCATAAGAGGTGACTGTATAGATATAAAGACAGGTACATACTGTTTCCACCAATCCAGCTGGGTATACTAGGGAACGGTCTGGTCCTGCTCTTTGAGGTGTCATCCTTCTTTGCCTGGAGAGATAACATTGGTATAAGAACAACATGACCCATAAATGCTGCAGAAACACAAATGCTGTCCCTGTGCAGCACATTTATACACCTGTTAAGCTGCCTTCAGGATATACAGGGTGTCCATAAAGTCTCTCTTATTACAAAAGCAACTGATGAGATATGTTAATCAGATTTGTTCTATGTAATCAATGGTTGTCATAGTTTTTATCACAATGCATTTGTGTATTTCAGGTACCTGTTGATGAAATAGGTTCTGTTAAATAAACTCCTCAAGAAAAGGCACAATGTGTATTGTGGTTTATTGACACAAAATCGGATACGCAGACTCAGTGAAACAACACGATTAATTATGGGAGACATCCACTGTTAAGTCTGTCATTTTGTGTATGGCACATGAAACTTGTGGAGACAGAGACAGTGTTGGATAAAGGGAGGAGTGGGCGACCAAGAACATCTTCCATCTTGATGTCCTTTGTGCATCTAATGGTGTCCATATAGAGGCTGGGGTGCTGCTAGCAATTGTGGGTCCCATGAAAGCTAAACGTTGTGGGCTTTTTATAAAATTCAGTATCTTATTAATTTGTCGGACCTTGGGGGGGCATATGTACGAGGGGTAGAGGCAGAAGTTATACAGGGTGGGGAAGCAACATTTACAATGAACATTTAGTTGTTTTTTCTCAGCAGGCACTACGTCAATTGTTTTGAAACCAAACATATATTGATGTCATAATCATACCTAACACTATTATCCATACCTTTTCAGAAACTTTTGCCCATATGAGTAATCAGGAAAGCAAACGTCAAAGAGTGTGTGATTTGCTGAATGCACTCGTCACACCAAAGGAGATTTCAAAAATAGTTGGAGTGTCCATAAAGACTGTTTATAATGGAAAGAAGAGAATGACTATGAGCAAAACTATTACGAGAAAGTCTGGAAGATACTATTAAAGAAGAATGGGAGAAGTTGTCACCCGAATATTTGAGGAACACTTGCGCAAGTTTCAGGAAGCGTGTGAAGGCAGTTATTGAGAAAGGAGGACACATAGAATAAAAACATTTTCTATTATGTAAATTTTCTTGTGGCAAATAAATTCTCATGACTTTCAATAAACTAATTGGTCATACACTGTCTTTCAATCCCTGCCTCAAAATATTGTAAATTTTGCTTCCCCACCCTGTATATGTGGGAGTGCAGTCCATTACTAACGTACCTAATACTGGTGTGAACTGAAAGTGAAACTTAAAGGTCCCGTATTATGCAAATCTCACTTTGTGACAGTTTTCTTATAGTAGTGTGTGTTGCAGTAGCCTCATTATGAGGTTGGAATTTGAAAACTGTCTGTTTCCTCCCTGCCTTGCTACACCACAGTTTGTGAAAATGCCTGCTCAAACGAGCGAGTTTGAGTTGGCTCCGTTTATGACGACATAAGCGGATTTAACTCCTCCCCCTGACTGTGCCCCCACTCTGGCAAAGCGAGCCCCGCCCTGGCATAGTACCTCTTGGACAACAAACATGGCGAAGGCGAGACACGCAAGTTGTGGTGTTGTTGGCTGCACACACCAACACCATAGTTTATTTTTGCTCCCCACTTCCGAGCCTCTCCGTAAAAAGTGTCTGGATTCTATCTGTGATGGTCATGTACCAAACAACATTCCCAAACGCTTGTATGTGTGTGCCCGGCATTTCACGGACGAGTGTTTTTCGAACATGGGCCCATACAGCTCCGGCTTAGCACAAAGACTCCGAATCAAGAAGGACGCAGTACCAACGCTTCGTGACCCAAGTACAAGTGTGGGAGATGTAAGTTCTGATCATTTGTTTGTATCTTTACTGCATAACCCTACATTACGGATAAGCTGGTGGGTGTTGATGTGTACATTTAAGGGTAGCATGGCAGCTAACATAGCTCGGTTACTGCTGCTAACGTTTGCGTCCCCGTTAACATGCAAGAGCTGATAATATCCAGAGACATTCAACAGAACTCCTTTGAACACGGGCCTTTTGTGGTTGGCATCAGTATAGTTAGCCTCAAGCTTGTTAGCAGCTGCCTGCATTAGTGGCAGCAGGCGTCTTTCCGTGTCAGGTCCACGAACCCGACACAACACCACCGTTTTCCGTCGGGGCTCAATCACGCCTCAAGGCAAAGAAAGCCAGTGTTTGGAAAGACGTTCTGTCTGAGACATGTGTATTGTAGACGAGAGAGCCATGGCTTCAGTCAACATTAGCGCGTAGTACCGCTAGCAGAAGCCGCGTCCTCTCCCAGAGAGGGGAGGGGGAGTGGGCGTGGACAGATGCATTCATTTGCATACCCGGAAGCAGGCCCAGAAACAGCCTGTTTTGAGGAGGGCTGGTGAGAGTGACTTTTTCGACCGCTGAAACTCCGAACAAAGGATGATTTTGGGGCGAACAAACTTAAATACTATGTTTTTGGGCTTCTGAGACCTATATGACGTGACTGAAAAATAGCATAATACGGGACCTTTAACATGCTTTCAACGTCCAACTCCCGGCTTCTATGCCTCTATTATACTGTGGACCTTTCATGAAATTTTCACAACTTCTTACCTGTATCTACTGGAACCCCTCCACCGCTCTATGGGCCCACCAGAAATGCTTGGACCCATGAATTTGTCACGTTTATCCCCCTTTACGGCACCCCAGTATAGAGGTGTATTAAATCCAGCAAAAAAAAAAAAAAAAAAAAACTTCAATATCCCCTTTTCGTTATGTAATAATTTCTACAGTCTATCAATTTGCTTTTCTAAGAAATTTGTTGAATTGTAAAGAAACTTTATGGACACCAGTTCTGTTGACTTATACTGCAGTGGTTTACCTTTCCAAGTGGTATCCTGAAGAAGCCTCCTCTTGACTTCTTACTGTCCACAGCCCTGGTCTTAACTCCCAGGTGCTTCATGTAGAAGGCCACCGCTGAGAAAATGGATTGGCTGCAGGAAAAGCCAGAAAAATGTGTAAAATAATAGTAGCCGGAGTAGATAGGCTTTTATTTTGGCATTATTGGGAAAAACCCCTATTTATCGTAAAACATAACTCATTTTTACCCATGGGATCTATTTTTACATACTAGTAGAATTGCAACCAGATAAGATAGAGCAATAATTATCTTTTGCAGGTGTTGCTACATTTACATATCAAACATTCAAATGTCACAGAGTGCTGTTTCCTTCCACTAATGGGTTTGCTGATATCCAAAAAACAAAAACCACACCCAACAAAAAACAGTAGAATCCTGACAGCATGTAGTTCACAGATCTGCCCTGATGTTCTTAGCACTACCTATGTTGAAATATATAATATATATAACATTTTGAGCATGAACTATCCAGTGATTTTCTTGTGTGTCACTACTATTACTACTACTACAATAACTAGCAACGTGGCTTGAAAGGATTTTGTGCATCCTTTTTTTTTTCCATTTATAATTTATAGGAATACAGCTATGACATTTCTGTATTCAGGAAAATATGTGTAAAAAAAACTTTTTTCATTTTTTATGTGGTTTACTGTACTTTTTAGGAATTTGTTTAGTCAATATGGATTTATTACAAAAAAAAAAAATTATTTAAATTTAGCATATGAGGCTTGTATTAATGTATAGTAAAGTAAACTACTCTCCCAAAAAAAGACATGGCATGTAAAAATGTAAATATATGCTCTAGTGGGCTTCTTCAATGGTAGATATCATAAAGTGTTAGTGGTTTTAGATACAAAAAGGCCTCTGCACCTATGATAAGCTCTGTTTTCAAACTTTAAAATTCTAGCCAGAATCTTTTGCTCATCTGATTTGGATTTAGTGATTTATTCATACACATACAATGAACATACAATGAAATTTAACATATATGTGAACAAGTAAAACAAATAATAATACAAAAATCAACAATCAAGGCAATCTTAGACATGCTTGCAAAGGGGTGGGAAGAAGTGCAACTTAAAATGAAGTGAAAGAAAAAATATTTTGGGCATTTCCTGATTTTAACCTGGTGCAAATGTAAATAAATACATACAGACCTTCATTAAATGTATGTCAAATAACAAACACTTTTCAATAATTAAAATGGTTTTAATATCTCTAAAACATTTGCTCCAACAGTGTATTGGTATAGTCTCTGCTAAGAGTCTGGCATGAAATGTCTCGTCCACATATGGGAGGACGATGAGGACGAAAATGACAGATTCAGTCGAGGGAAAAGGGAGGTGGAGAATCTGAGACGTCCGGAGGGAGAGGAGGAGTTCAAAAGACGGGACAGTAGAGAGGGAAAAGAAAAAAAAGATCTAGCTCAAAAAGAAAAAAGGAGGAGTTGATGAGGAGAAATAAGAGGAGGAGGCAGTGAATGAGGAGAAAGGGAGGAGCCTCTGGGGAGGTGCGAATAACAAAAGCAACAGTCTGTGCATCACTTGTCACAGTTGTACTGAGCTCAGAGACTGACTGTAACTTAAATCACAGAGGAACAGAAGAACGCTGGAGACAAGGATAACGAATATAATCCATGCATGACTGGGTTTAACAATTTATGTGCAACAGATTAATGAAGAAATGGAGATTTTTAGAGTGTATGGAGAAATC
The DNA here is from genome assembly GCF_902148855.1 of Sphaeramia orbicularis. Classification (NCBI taxonomy): domain Eukaryota; kingdom Metazoa; phylum Chordata; class Actinopteri; order Kurtiformes; family Apogonidae; genus Sphaeramia; species Sphaeramia orbicularis. Next base: position 37,912,530 of record NC_043972.1, on the reverse strand, counting down.
TCTGTCAATAATGTCCTATTAAAAGTTTAGTACACGCAGCAATTTGTAGTGACATTATTAAAAAGTTGTATAAAATATAAAGAGATACGTGACAAGGTCAGTTTAGGATAACAAGAATCTAACACTCTTGAGCCAGTTTCTACATTCTTATGGTCTGACCACACCCAGTCTTAGATAAAAGCATGCAGAGATTACATTAAATTATACAAACACATCATCTGGACATGCATTGCAATCTTGTATTTAAAACATTAACTCACCATTTTTCCTCATCCAAGACAATTGTTGGTCTGAAAGAAGAGAGAGATGTTAGTGACGTCACTTAAACAGATGTTTGAGAAGCAGAAGAAAGTCATCTCATAAAGCCAAACTCACCTCTTCCTTTTAGGTAGCATTTTTCCTCTCTCTTGCTCGACTGATAACTAACTGTGTTTTAGGCCGATGGAATCTGAAGTGACTATACTTTCCCTGATCCGACTCAAAGCTGACTGTAGTGATTTTGTGTTCAGAGCAGAAGCTATTGAACATATTCTAATATTTGCAAAAAAAAAGAAGAAAAAAAAAATAAAAAAAACAAAAAAAAAATCAAAAAAATGAAAGATGCATTAAAAGCTGCACCTTTGCTTGCTGCTGAGTTTTTAAAAAGTTAACATGCACTGTAGAAAACCTGCAAAACAAGTCCTGCTAAACCACTCTGTCTGAAGTAAATCACTCAAAGTTTTGTCTCTGTCTTCTATCCGTCTGCACAACTAGCAACCCGAAGTCTGAAACAATCCAGCACAGCGGAAATGGCTATTTAACCATGTTTTTGTCTGATGCAACATGCAGGCAAGACTGGAAATTGGATACTCATGTTTTGCTATGAACATAAAGGGTGGGAGGGGTTTCCCTGGGATTTCCCTGCATAATCCAATCAAATGCTCTGGTTTTCCTGTTTATATCAACAGTGTGGCCAATGGGAAACATATGGGGCAGGGTCGCTGTTTTGTGGCCAAGTGATGGATGGGGTGTGTGTGGTGGTGGTGGTGGGGGGGGGGGGGTGACTGAGTGCAAGTGTTGCAGGCTGCAGCAGTGAAGGGAATAGAGAGATGATTGTTGAGGGGTATGAATGGAGTTCAAATGAATAGATGGTCTGTGCAGCGGAGATAGAGATCCGACTGTGTGATAGTAACGGAGTGAGTCCGGAGCTGCATTATCACGTCTTTAATGGGCTTTTTGTGTCCTCTCCATTGACAGCAGGTTTAGATTCACAGGTTGTGCGGTCTGTGCACTGTGCATCTCCTCACATTTCTTGCAGTTCACTTTCTTCCCTTTCTCTTCTGACATGATGAAGTTGGACAGTCTCCTGCCCTCTTCCTGGCCTCCTCTCCTGCTCTGTCTGACTTGCTTCTTGAAGAGGATAACACATTGTAGACGGCCACAGGGTCAAGGATAGATTAACTTTCCCCCAGATCTTTTCACTTTCTCTCTTTCTTTAACGGTGTCTAGGGCTAAAGCCGCCCGGCATCGATAACCCTCTGGCCCCCTCTCTCCCCTTCCTCTTGGTAACCCCTCCACCATTCCCACCCCTCTCTTGAGCTGGCAAAATGCCAGGGGAGATCCTTCCTGCCAACGTGGCACTGCTGACTCCATCTTTTCCTTTCTGCTTCCTCATTTCCTTCCTCTTCCATTCACTGTTGCGACTTCTCCATCTCTGATTACAGTTGTCTCGTTCTTTACTCTGCCATAAATCCACATCTTAACGCCATCTCCATCCAAGTTTATAAGTCCAGTTTCCCCCACCAGTTATTAGAACTGAAGAAGTCTCTTGGGTGAGAGACGAAACGTTTTCAAAAGAGCTAAAGCGAGAAGAACTACCAAGAAGAACCATTTCCATCATTGTAGAACATTTCAGGAACAGTTTTTAACATTTCTTTCTAGTATTATCAATAAAGTGTAATGTGTTGAGGGAGAGGAATCAAGCATATTCCCAAATGCCTGATTATTATTATTGAAGTCTAAGAATGTGAGGATCACTCTGCAAATCTACAGAACGGTTTGACTCTACGATTACTTGCACAATATTTAACTTTCTTTCTTAAACTACCTCATTTTATTCAGCCTGTTATGAAAAATTGCCTTAAATAGCACAATACCCATGAGTCCCAAGCTCAGCTGCTTGAAACCTGTTTGAGGCTCAAATAAAAGCTGCAGCAAATTGTCATCTGTTGTTCTGTCACTGCAATTGGAAACACACTCCAGTCACTGAGGTGATTTGACCACAGCACACAGACCTGACTTCTTTATTTACAAAATCTTCCCTGGGGGTTTGTAGTTGACCCTTCTTCTAAAGTGTTTATGTACTTTTTACTTGACTTCTAAATCACAGAGGTTGACATTTTCCAAAGCAGCAGCTCAACGTCTACGCTGAAGATTCAACAGAGGGAGATTCAACCAGATATAAAAGGAGCTAAAACGTGAGTCATTTGAGTTGGACCTCATAAACGCTGTAACTCCTACTATTGCGATTCTGTAGAAGGCAGACAATACTACTGCCAGTGTCAACAAAAACTCGTCCTAACAGGCACATGTTAATGTTCACTGTCAATATTTTTAAAGCGAAAGACAAACATGCACTGACTGTGTCTCAGACATCTTGTCCAGCAGGTTCTCGGCTACAGATTTCTCCTTCATCTCCATTGGGATGCGGTCGGTGGGGTAGTGGTTCTCCACGTCGATCAGCTCCGCTTCATTGGGGGTCATACCCATCATCCTCTTCTGCCTGTGGAAACATTTGCAAAATTCTAATTAATCCTGCATAAACATCCACATTTCTTGACTGGTTTGATAGGTCAATCTAGGGCAAGGGTGTCAAATTCATTTCAGTTCAGGGGCCACATTCTGCCCAGTTTGATCTCAAGCAGGTTAGCCCAGTAAAATAATAACAAAATAAACTATAAATAATGACCACTCCAAATTTTTCTCTTTGTTATAGTGCAAAAACCCCCCAAAACATTACATTATGAAACTTATTACATTTACAAACTGTCTTTTCACAAAAAAAAAAAAAGATGTGAATACCCTGAAAAACCTGAAACTTTGTAAGAAAATAAGTGCAATTTTGACAAAATTATGCCACAACTTATCATTTCTGTGTATACATTATCCATCAGATCTACACAGGCACAAAACATTATGTAAAAGGCATTATATTGTTAAAATGTTGGAGTTTGAAACTAAAATACAAACAATTTCAAAAATGTTATGTCTCTGCTTATTAACACAACTTACAAATCACAGTGGATCTACAAATGCACAAAACATTTGGCATCAGGCCTAATATTGATAAAAATTGCACTTAACTCCCTTTAGATATTTCAGGTTGTTCATATTTGTTCGGGTTATTCACATTTTATTGTTAAAGGATAGTTTGTGAATGTAAATATTTTCATAATGTAATTTTTTTTTTTTTTTTTTTACATTAAACAAAGAAGAAGATTTAGAATTGTCATTCTTTATTTTACTTTAGATCTTTGTCTGTATGTGACCCCTGAACTAAAATGAGTTTGACAACCTTGTGTGTTAATATCATCAGTGTAATTGTTGAACTTTGCAAATCCATTCTTTTTAGCCTGCTGGCTGCATGTTTGACACCCTTGTTCAAGAGTTATTTCCTCAAATGATCTTTAATTCATATTAGAAAATCTTGGTATTGGTGTCAAAAAGACACTTGTTCCTGTTGCTAATATTTATGACAAATACCTTTTCACAGAAAGACACAGATGTTAGAATAGATTTTCTTTAGCTAAGTTGGACATAACAACACTATAACGTTATCAGGGGCCTGTACTATGAAGCATCATTACAGAACCCAATAAAACCAAAACAAAATAAGGTTGTAATCGACTTGTACTACCAACCCAGTGTTTCTGATTCTAGTTACGAGTGTGCTACATCAAAAAGGAACAGAGTTGGCCGCAGTTGTTGATCACAAACATGAACAGGTCTAAATCAACCCCATGTTCTTCACAAGAACAACAAATTCTGATTTTATACAGTATCTTATGTTTGCAAGGTAAGCTATCACAGCGCTTTACCCCTTCAGTAGTAAACCATCATTGTTCTACTGGAAACAGAGTTGTCCATTGTGTATCCCTCTAATTTACTACCTCTGGGGACCCTTGAGTCAAAAATGGACACAAAACCTGTTATAAAATCATCATGCATCAATATTTTTTTCTCCATTAATGTCTCAAACCACTTCAACTCTGCTCAAAACTAACAAAAGTACAATAATTTTCTGAATTTTAGTTTAACCCATAAAGACCCAAACAGCCACTAGCGACCAAAATCTAGTTTGGTTTAGTTTATTTCGAATATGCAACAAAACAAAATAATCCTACTTAGTCCTTATAAATAAAACAGATTATAAGAAAACAAAAATCATCTACTGATCTAAAACGTTTAATACCTGTTGATCCACTAATTCTATCAATACACGTAAATAATTGGTGTAAAATGCAGTTTGTCATCTTTTCATGGTCATCAGATATGACCCATTTTGATGTTAAGAGGCTCCATAGTTACCATGGAAACACCATCATCTTCTACAACATTGATTCACCAGTAAAACCCATGGAGTTTGATAACTGACAGAGGATGGAGAAACTTGTTTTTACGTTCAGTTTTTGATATCTTTGCTGAAAAAGTCACATTTTCTTCAGTTTTCTCTGTTTCTGTTATAATAACCCTCAACTTTAATCTGAGGTTTTATGAATATCTGCATCATCAATCAATTAAATACAGAAAAATACATGACTTACACTGAAAAAAAACGCAAAATAAGGAGGAAAATATTACAATCAATGGTGATAAATCACCTAAAAAAGGTTGAATATAGAGAAAAATTCTTTTGGGAACCACCACAAAAGTAACACTGGGTCTTTATGGGTTAATGTAATGAACTTTTTGTGGGGGTTTTTGTTCACAAATTAGATTATTTTCTATACAATGGATTGTGGGAGGTGGGGGATTGCTGGTGATTAGAGTCTTGGACATGTCAAAAAGTAGCAACACCAATAATTTCATAGCATTATTATGCCATGGGGGTCCACTGCACAAACACCACTAGTGCACTGAAATCAGAGTTATTGCTAATCTTTGTCATGTCCAAGACTCTGATATAAAATAATGTCTCATCCCTGCACCATGCATTATATGGAAAATATCTTATACTTTGTGTTTTTGTTATTTTTAATAAAACAAAGAGTGTCACATATTTAAACGGGCATTTAAAGGGTTAAAATACTGAAAATTATTGAACATTTGGTAGTTTTGAACAGAGCTGAAGTGGTTTAAGAGATTTATGAAAAAAAGCCACAAAAAAAAAAAAGGCAGAAAAATACATTGATGTAATATATACAGTGCCAACGGTTTTTAATAGACCTGTACAATAAATTACAATAAATTAAAAAAATATGCAATATTATGTGTATGTGTTATATGTATATAAGAAACATCCATGACATAAGCTGAAACACAGCCATAATGATCACTAAATCAAAACGAAATGTACAAAAATGGCCTGAGAGGTCTCTGTACTCCTTTAATACAGCTTCATGTTGCAGGCCCCAAATGCACTGGCTGAAATGTTAGCAAAAAGCTTATTCACAACAGCTTTTCTACAAATTACACAAGAAAAAGACCAAAAGTTAAACTGCTCCAAGAGTAAGACAGGTAAAACATCCACAACACAGTCTCAGTATTGTCGTACGTATACAGGACATCGCTGCTCCTCCTTTAGCTGTAACTTTCCACCTCTATAACAAACATTCAACAAAACAAATCCATTAATTTAGTCCTTTGCAAAATTGTTTTCCAGATGATACTTTGTTCATCCAAATTTGACAAGTACCATTTCTTGAAGCCTGTGCACTCAGTCCTCTAGAGTGTTTATGTCTTAAGCGGTGAACACAGGGCTGTGATTGTGAAGGTGTGCTAAGGAAGTCAGTAATAAGTGGTGGTCGTTATGGTCATAGTCGAAGTAAACTCAGCAATGTCGAAGCACGAGCTGTAGGTAACATATCAATGTGCATAAAACGAACAAAACGTTTAGTTATTGTATGTCGGTTTTACTTTTCACAGAAATTCTCTTTATCTTTTAACCCCAGTTAAATATTATTTCTTGAATCTAAACTACGGTAATTGACTAAAAAAATTAACGAAGAATCGGCACAATTTGTTGTAAATAATCATGATTAGACCAACATAAGCCTAAAACTTATTATAATTGATATTTAAATATGACAATCACTCTATATATGTAGAGTCAGTACAAAAAACATTTACATACTTAATTCCTATTGTTTAATGTAATGTGATGTAATCTTTAAACACAGATACTCTACCATGACTGACATATTTAAATAAAAGCGCTGCACTAAAAAGGAACCAAACCTAGATCTACACGTTAAAGTGTAGTTTTAATTGCAAACCCATCAAATCCATCAGTTTAGAAGGCAATAATATGCTTATGCACCAAGAAAGTAATTAAAAGTAAAAATGTTTCACGTGCAAGAGCCAACTGAATCTCCACAAAAGCCCAGAAAACAAAAAAACAAGACATTCAGCTAAACTTCAGAATAATACATTTTTTGTTTCTCTTTTTTTTTGCGTCCATACAGACTGTTGTCATGTGGCCATCATACGAAACAGCTTTGACATATGCTTCTCTCAGCTCTTTACATGTCAGTGTGTGGCTGTACAATCACATAAAACACTCATAATTTCATTTATTTTAGACCATAGACTGTAAATATTCTAAATTTCCCCAAAGAAGAAAAGTCACTGCAAGACAGAAAAAGCATATGGAGCAGTGATTGTCAAATGATGCAAGGGAGAAAGAATATAAAAAGAACACTTTATTTTCTGACCGTTCTACAGCTTTTACTGTTGAAAAACCAGTAAACACACCCACTCCTTTGCATAACCTGAAGTAACGCTGTCCAACATGGATCACAGTTCAGCCCCACAAGTAAACAAAACTGTGTTGATTTCATTTCAAAAAGTTGTGATCCATTCATTACTTTTCAGTTACTCATAGAATTAATGTGTTCATTTTGACAGTTCTAATATAAACTAAACTTTACTTTCAAAGAACTTTTTTAGATTTAAAGATATTTAGGTTGAAAAAAGGTCAAAGTGTGGGACTCTTACCTGAAATCTTCCAGCTGTTTGGCCACTTCCGCAACTTGCAAACTCTGAATTTCCTGAGCAAAACGTCTTTGAGCTTCTTCAGTGAGCAACTCTGGACGGGTTCGGTCTGAAGGACAAACAAAAGAAAGCAAAAGCAAAAGCGAGTAAGAGAAGTGACAGAGGGAGAAAGAGACAGGATGCCTTATGGAGGTGTGTATATATAACAATAATTAGGTGGTAAGACACACTGGGACAAAAATAACTCACCTAAATCAGAGGCTGGTACTCTGAGAATCTGTCGAAAAACAAAAGACAAAGCAAGAGTCATAAGAATAGTAAATACACAGAATATATGGCACAAATAAACTATATTCCTAAAAATGATCCCTCTTTTCCTTGCTCAACACATGTATTTTATTGCCTGTTTGAAACCAAAGAAAAAACACACAAAGCTACAGATTCAATGACAGTGTTGCAGTATCTGGACATCACCACTAGGGGTCATTGTAAGACCAGGAATAAGACAATGAGCCCATGTTACCAATGGGACATACTTTGTACTGACATTAAACTGATCACATGGGCCAGTTTTGAGGCAGTGGGTTTATTAAAGAGAGGGGGGTTCAGACGGAATCATCCTTTCAGCTCCTCTTTTTCTAAAGGACTTTCCCACGATCCTGACAGGAAGCTGTGGGGACGGACAGACAGATGGACAGAGATAGACAGACAGGCCCACTGACAGGCTGACAGACCAAACTGCAGAACAAGACAGCTGAGCTGACAGACAAGAAGAAGGAAACAAACACAGAGGTGGCAGAGGCCAGGTGGGAAGGAAATCATGGTGGACAAAGACAGACACTGAAGCAGACAAGAGTCCAGACAAGAGCAAACAGACACAGCCACGCATTCACAAACAAAACAAACGCACACTATGTACTGGCTGCTTCTCAGTCCGATCTATAAACTACAGCTGAGCAGCATATTAAAGCAGAACACAGAACATGAAGCCAAACACTGAAGAAAGTAAGAAAAATGTTAAGTGGGTGATGCAACATTCCAAAGCAAAAACATTCACAAATACTGAAGAAGCAAAGGGAATAATGTGCTCTGCTGACTGTCTAAAGTGAGCTTTTGGCATCTAGTCTAAACTTATGGGATGACTGAAAGGGCTCCAAACCACAAAACAAAACAAACATACATTTGATATTAAAGTCATGGAACATCTGCTGGGTCTGTTAATGCTATCACTATGGAGTGATGTGTTCCAAACCAGTGAGAGGTCTGCACCTGACCAAAAAAACTGTAAACCAAAACCACTATAACCACTATAGGAACTGTAATGATATTGATGAGTATGACGTTTTTATAATCCCTGTAACATGATGGGTGCTGATGATATCATTGGAGGCAAGGGGTATTGTTTTTGGTTCAGTTTGTTTCTTTGTTAACACTCTAGGAGCAAAACTATTGGTTGAATTCATACCAGATTGGGTTTATAGATCACCAGTGACCCAGAATAGATCTGATTCCATTTTGGGAACAGTGGGTCATAGTTCAGATTTTTTATGAATTTTTACAATCTTTTTTTCCCCCATTTACTTATAATGGGTGAAATTTCAAATGTCTGTAGCAGCAAAACTATTGGTTGAATTTATACCACATTGCATTTAGAGATTGTCAGTGACCCAGAATACATGGCATTACATTTTGGGAAAAGTAGGTCTAAGTTTAAATTTTTTATAAATTTTTTAATTCTTGTTTTTTTCCCCGTTTACTTATAATGAACGAAATTTCAAATGTCTATAAAAACATCAATTTTGTTTCAATTGACTTCAAACTTGGCACATATATAGAGGTAATTGATATGCTGACATCACCGCATGCATAGACCTGATGACATCAGCTGGATCTAGCTAAAATACGTGCGAGGGGCGGGGTTTGTTGTGCCTGGCACCACTTGTTTGTGTTCCTTTCAGATCATGTTGAGCGATCAGTTGAGAATAATTCTGGATTTGCAGGATTTCACTCTAAAACACCTCGCTGATTTAGCTTTTATTTATCCTAGCCTTATTAATATGGATCATATGTGATGGTGCTGAGCAATTATAAGCAGTCAGCAGCAGCGGTAGGACGTCAGTTTGCCAACACTGCTGTAGAATATATTGGCCTTTGTGTTTTTGTACGAGCGAATGTCAATTAATAACTCCTTTTTTTGTTTTTTGTACTGTGTAAGCTCTGCGGGTAAAACCTAAGAAATGCACTGACTTGAAATTCGCCCTCTACACTCTGTTTATAACCTATAACAGGAGAACAATATTCATTTCAGAGCTCAAACACAGGTAGAGTTCACAGTGTTTACAGAAGATTATCATTCACAACATGGATGCACACAACGTTATTGGTCTGTTTACAGTTATCGCTATTGGTGTGGACATGTTTATGAGATACTTACTGCACCCTTGTCCAAGAAGGTGTTGTAAAACTCCACCAATTGTTTCTTGGTCTCTTTGGTACTGAGGTTCTTGAAGAGGTCTGCATGGAGGTAACACAGCTGAGGAGACACAGACAGATTAGAGAGGCCTGGCAATGTCTAATAACCTCTAAATCCTGGTATGCTATAGAAATGCACTGCATACCAGAGCACAAAAAAACTCACTTAACTTTCTGGCGTATTTAAAGGTCATAAATACGTCCAAATAAAAAGGGTCATTACTTTGTGTATAACATCAATGGGTGGGAAGCGGCTTTACGAAGAATTCCTCGGCTGATTTTTTTTTTTTAAACCCAACACAATTAAAAAGCTTTTCTGTTTACACACTACATTACTCATGTTTCCACTGACATCTATCGGACACCCATGAGGAAAAGGGGATAAGGGAGTGGGTGTCATGGCTGTGGAAGGTGAAACAGTACCTGGGTGGGTCGTGGTGTATGTGAGAACAAAGCAGAACAAAGGGGACAGATATGCATTCTTTATATTCAGAGTTCACACACATTTTTAAGGTCAAATTCAAGCACTTTTAAGAGCCATTTTCAAATTTTTCCAGCACAGCAACTTAAAGCACCTGGAGTAAAATACATATCTACAGGAATACATATACAAAGGATTATTTTTCGTCCCTTTTTATCACAATGAGGTACATTGTATTATGCTATAAACATCTAAAATTATGTTTCATAATAGCAAAAAGTTTAGAAATTAAAAGAAAACAGTCCAAAAAACAGGATTCAAAAAACAGCTCAATTTAAGAGTTTTTAAGACATTTTAAAGATTATTTAGAATATAATTTAATGCCCATTTCACAGCCATACTGGCAAAAAAGTGTGACTTGTAAAATTTAGGAAAATATATTTATTTACTCCCACCGTTCTGAGTCATTTCTCACCGGGGGCTGCAAAGTTAGCAATAACTGGTTCTTAATTTCAGTATAAATTAGCGGATGGAACTGAGTAGATTAACATTATTTTGGACATTTCCCAGACACACTTAAACACAACACTGCAAATAGGTTTATGGCAACATAACTTAAGACCTTTTGTATCAAATTTAATACCTTTTAAAGACTTTTTTAGGTCATTAAATGCAGATTTGTTAATACAAGCCTTTTAAGACTTTTTAAGACCCCCCAGGAACCCTGAAAAAACAGGGAAGCTACTTGCCCCTCTGCAGACACACTGAAACCAAGCCAAAGATTAAATAAGTTAAATTTTGCTAAATCCACTTTTATTAGTCTTTGGTACATTTATTTGTGTATTTGGGAGCGACCTTTCTGGTGTCATTACTCAGAAATGGAGTTGAAGATGGGCCTGTGGAGTTCAATTAATGAAGAATTCAGACCCAAGCATAGAAATTACAGTTTATGTAGACCACAGGGAAATGTTAAAAATGCATAATTCCATTTAAAATAAGCAAAATATCACTCCTTTAAAGATAAAAATGTACCTGGAGTCGACCTGTGAGCACATGGCAATTTCTTTTTTTAATTTTTCAAAATGTATCAACTCTCTGTAAGTAGCTTTGGCTTGTTATCTAACCTGGCAGAGTTAATTAAAAAAAATAAAATAAATCACATCACAGAGTTATAATTGTGAGCGTTTCAACTAAAATTCAAGCACTTTTCAGACCTTGAAAACACAACATTAAAACTCAAGCACTTTCAAGGATTCAAGAACCCATATGAACCCTGTATATTATCACAGACACATATACAGTATATGCACACATGAGCAAAAATGGCTAATCTTACACTGGACACATCAGTCTAAAAACACAGAAGGTGCCATTTCACACAATCTCTATACAACAAATGATCATCCTGAATATTGTTATTATATAAGCAGACACTACTTCAACTCTTGAGTGATCATATATTTGGTTTAGGATTCTGGCTGCAGGCAGATCACAGACATGTAATGCCAGTACAGACATAAAGAGCATTGTTAGTGTTTGCATTATGACTAACCTGCCTGACTACATGTGTTATCACTGACTCTGGAAATGACATGTTTGAATATAATGAAAATAAGAACCATGATGTTATAATAAAAGGAAATGTCCTATGTTGAATAAAATTATATCCTAGGAAAAAATAGAGAAATAACCATGATCTAAATTCAATCTTTTTTTAATGTTCTTTATTTATCCAATTTCACCTGTGACTGAGACAGCATTAAAAGTCTGAAAATGATTTGACTTTTCTGAACATTAAGTCGAGCTGAGCAAGATTTTTTTTCACTGTTGAGGACAATTTTTGATTTTAATTCACCATTTTCTGGCTACATGAACTGAAAACGAAACATGATTCTAAACGCTTGCTCTTTATAAAACAACACCGATCAGCCATAACATTAAGTCTGACAGATGAAGTGGTAATAATGTTGATTATATCCTTACACTGCCGTCTTTGATGTTGATGCGTTGGAAGCAGCAAAATGGGCATCATAAGGGTCTTTGTCGAGGAAGAAGAGCGTGGGTCAGAGCATCTCCAAACTGCAGGTCTTATTGGGTGTTTCCTGTCTGCACCTATTTGCACTGGCTTTTAACAAGTGTGTGACTTTTACTTGTTTTATCTTCTGGTTGTGTTTTTAGCTGTTTATCTTATTACTATGTATCTGTTTTTGATCAGTTTTAGTATGTCTTGCATTTATTCTTATTTTACTAGTTTTTATAATATATCTTGCATTTGAATCTGCAGATTTGTACAGCACTTTGCATTGTTTTAAATGTGCTATATAAAGAAACTTGACCTTGATGTGGTTAGAACTCTACCAACGTTGGTTTAATAAAGTACAATTTATTTTTACTTTTTTTTTTTTTTTTTTTTTTTTTTTACATTTTTAGTCCAACTGAGGATCTATGAGAGGTGCTGGACAAGCAAATCAGATCCACAGCGGCCCCATTTCACAGCTTACCGGACTTAAAGGATCTACTGCTGCCGTCTTGGTGCCAGATACTACAGAAAACCTCCTGAGATCTTGTGGAGTCCAGATGTCGGATTAGTGCTGTTAGTTCTACAGTCTGGAGATGCTCTGACCCAACCACTTAGTCATCACAATCTGGCCCTTGTCTCTCAGATCCTAACATTTACCCATTTTGCTGCTTCCAACAAGTCGGCATCAGGGACTAAATGCTCACTTGCTGCCAAATATACACCACACACTGAGCTAACCAACATTATTATGGCTGAAAAATGCATATGCTACATATGTATAAAAGGAGAAACACCTTCAGGATTACCATTACAAGAAGCAAACAAGTTGCTTTAAATAATAAAATTGAGAACATGTAAGAATGTTCACGATTTTATGATTTAAGTATTTTTCTTGATTTTGCAAAACCAAAATCCTTATTAATTACATTATTTTGATATATTGCCAAACCCTAACACCACGGATCCAATTCAAAAGACAAAGAAGTACGACAAGAAATTTCCCTGAACCAGTTTTGATTGAATTCAGGAAGTTATTCAATCCCGATATCAAGCAATCAGTCCTTTCTATAGAAAAACTGTGTTGGATTACGTACAGGGGGTATGGAATACCTATTATAATTCATTGCAGCCGAGTACATTTGTCAGTTGCATAAAATGTTGTTGAAGTTGACCATAACTGACTGAACCTATTCATTTGGGAAAAACACTCCATTAACTGTATCTGACCACTCCTCTACGGTGGTGGAGTCAGAAAGTAGCCAGGAAGTTGTTAAAGTTACATATCATATCACCAAATAAATATTTGTTCAAGTGCCAAAAGTGAAAGTCGACTCTCCCCAAGATAAAAGAGCAAACCTGGAAAGCATTGTTAGTACTCCATATGCCTTCCAGTGCTTTGTACATCTCTGACAGAGAAATATCTTATTAATTACTGGGCATTCCTAAAAATATGTGCCAGCGATTGGCATCCTGGCTTCTACACTGACTGTGTTCACATGCACCAAATACTCCTGTGTATGTTCTTTGTTGGAAAAGAAAAAAATCACAATAAGATGCTTTAAACACCAAAATGAAAAGAAAAACCCTGCTAATATCCCTGTTATGTTCAGATGTGCAGCCTATACCTCCTTTAAAAACAGTCATCCCTATAGTTTTCTTCCAGTGGCAGGTGTTCCACTGTGTAAACTATGCCTCCCTATTTTGTTCCTTCAAAGTCCTTCTGCTCAACTTTTCAATATTTGCTCATTTCAATAAATCACTTGATATGCTCTATCACAATTTTTGACAGGAGGCCTGTTTTTCCCTCCGATCCGAAATATGGATTTTTCATCCGTCTCTACCAGAGAGGATCTTTGTCTTTACTCCCACTGAGTTTAAAACAGGTGCTGTAAAACTATGTAAAATTCTATATGTGTATAAAGAATCCTCATAAAAACAGAAAAATATCTGCGTATCAAACATGTTTGAGTCAGAAAATGCTCCATTCACTAAAAAGGCCTGATCAGAACATGCCTTTTACACAACACCTGTGAAATTCAAAATGTTATCGTCTTTAGAATAACAGTGTAAACTATCTCCAGCTCTTTCAATCCTCTCCTCTAAAGTGTGCTCTATGCAGTTATTTGATATTTCCACCCAAATTACCACCCTGTATGGAACATGGTACACTTCCACTGAAAGTAACAGTAACTGTAGTGTTGCTCTTCTAAAATCTCAAACCTACCTTATTTTTCTCTTTTTTTTTTCAGCTCTATTAGGTCTATACCTCTTTCTAACTAAAACCAACAGGCTCCTAAAACTCCTTCCAACAACAGATCATCCACATCTAGTGAATCATGTTAACAACTTGGTTAAAGCAATGAAGTAATTGTAAAGAATTATAAAAGTCACAAATTCATCTTAAGGACATCGTCACACACATTAGTAATACACCAGAAACACTCCCAACACCTACACTGACCAATACCAACCTTAAAAAACCCAAATAAATTAATCAATAAATAATTTTTCAGTCAAATGTTTTTAATGATTAATCAATGATGTTTAGGCCTTTCTGCACTGCTGCTGAGTGCACTCCAGACACTCGGATGCTTAGACCTGATCAGGTGTAGTTCTCACCAGTGGAGCCGGGTCAAACTGTAGGATGACATGTTGGATGAAGACCAGCAAGTGGGCCGGCCGCTCCTTCAGTACCTCTATAGAGCTGAAGCATGTGCACTGGTCTTCCCCCACCTGAGACAGTAAGAGCACATTAGTCTGGGCCACAATATGGCTTAAGGAAGAGTTTATTATAGTAAGAAAAACAAGAACAAAACTACAACTACATGTGAGGACTGAGATTAAAACAAATGTTTGTTAAAAACAAAAACTAAATAAAACCTACAATGAAAAATGGAATGAAAATGGATCAAAAAGAAAAGAAAATTGCTGGTAAAATCAGCTTTCTTTTCATTTTCCCTCAATTGTTAAAATGGTACATGGTGTGCAAGAGCAGCATGTCTTTGCACAATATGGGAGCTTAAATAAACAATAGTTTTGTAAATCATATTGATGTCATGCATTCTTTCTGCTTAACTTGCTCAGCTTCATAAATCAAGGCTTTCCTCATAATAACTGAGAAACTAGCATTGAGTAAGGGATAATGTACAGACTGAGAGCAGGTCATTATTGTGAAATTACCCCAGACCTGGTGCTGCAGAATGAAGTTCATTTCACTAAAATCAGCTAGCTGCACATTACCTCATCTGTTACATGGTTACTTATTAAAGAGAGAAATATTTTGAGTAAAAAAATGGATCAAAAATATTTTTAACTAGTGTTACAATCCTGTCAGGTGTTGAGGTGAGCCAAGTGTAATGACATGAGAAAGAGTTAGGAAGGCAAGGGTGTAATTTGTAAATAAATTTTTAAAAAAATGGTACAAAGCAAAGTAGAGGTGAAGTAACAAATCAACTGACACACTCAGTCCATCAAAATAAAACAAATTATGCACTTGTAAAAACTGTAAAAATCCAAACTGAGAGACTGCAAAATTAAAAACTAACGAAAAAGTATTTATTATTTTTGTGCCATTTTGCAGTTACACGTTATCATCTTAAAACCAGTTTATTTCACTCACTTCATTGAGGTCATTCTCGAAATCCTCATCCTCAGCCCCGATGATGCTCATGGCTGGGTTAGAGCACTGAGCCCCAAACACACCCCGCTACAAAGGAGGAAAAAACAAGACAATTAGGAAACATTACAGGCTATACTTTGAACCAGTGGGCTATCTCTTTGACGTCCTGAACCCCCTCCCCCTGTCTGCTAAACACAGCCAGACATAAAGCCACATTAGAGTTTGGACACAGTGAACGTTCCCAGCATAAAATGACATCAAGCGGAAAGAAGGAAAAAAAAAACATCCACTTCCACCACCTGGAGAGACAAACAAGCCTGATGTGTTAGAATTCTGATGAGTTAGAAAGCGTTTCAGCATAAGCAGCACTAGGAGCCGATAAACACGATGTAAGGAAATAAAAAAAATATCAGCTGAAGTCAAATGAGTTTTCTTGTACTTAAAATTCTGCACTGACCACCAGTTATCAGTGCAGAATTTTATTCCGAAAGGTTTCACAGTCGAGCCAATACAGCTGATGTGTATGTGGCCGGTGCTTTATTCCCAACACTAGTTTCTTGAATCATATTATGACGCAAGTGGTGACTGGACACTGTTAATAAAAAGCAATTCAAAATGGTTTAACTAAATGATTTTAAGTATTTTATCAAGACAGAGCTGACCCCCAGGTCACTATTAAACATTAAAAACTATTATATACTATAATATACACCAGGGGTTCATAAGTGGGGTACACATACCCCCAGGGGTAGTTGGCAGAAGCCCAGGGGGTACTTGAAATTTTTTGGAAAAAACAAAATAAAATAACTCATCATGTACCAAACACAAAATAAATAATAAGAATTAACGCAATAAATACATTCATATAATAGTTTTATTGTCAATCATCTTGTTTAAGCTTTGTAACATTTTAAGAACTTTTCTATTTCATATTATTCAAAATGAGTTTGAGTGGCTAAGTAATTATTTTTTGTTGTTGAAAGGTTCATGTATTCATTAATTTGTCTTATCAATGAAAGAGGGCACTTTCAGTTTATATTTTGCACACAATTTAGTTAAAAAAATGTTATTTTCTTATATATTATAGTTAAATATATGCTGTTTGTTAACAAAGTTTTGAAAATATAAATTGACACCTTTGGCACAGGAACAATTTTGCCTAATTTTTTCCAATCAAAAATGCTAAAGCGAGAGTTGGGGGTACTTGGCTAAAAAAGTATATGTCAGGGGGTACTCCACTGTAAAAAGTTTGAGAACCACTGATATATACTATACACTTTATACTATAACTAAACTATTAAACATTATTAAACAGTCCTTGTCTGAAGGGCCGGGGTGTGTTGGATTTATTGCCTTGAGATTTTTATTTATTTATTTTTACTGCTGATTTCAGTAAACTCAGCAAAAGGTTCTCCTGTGGACGCCATGATGTAACCCTTCACATCTAAGTATGTACTCTGATCTGAGGGTGAGGGCCAATACCAATCCTTGCATTTGAAATCCATGAATGGAAAAAAAAACCTTGGAACTGGCGACCAATTTTTACCCCCCCCCCCCCCCCCCCCCCTCCCCACTTTTTACCCATCACGCCCCACACCACTTCCCCTTTACAGGCATGTACACACCCAAAACACACAAACAACGCACACACATATACAGCCCTTGTATTCTGTCCTCTGAAGGCTGCAGACCCTTAGCCGCCACCAGGGAACACCCAAATGCTCACTTGGAGAAACACAACAACACACATCAAACAGCCAAAAGCTACACAGAACAACACCTACCATTGTCCAGTGTTAGTCCAAGACATGGCTCTGGACCTGGTGTTCTCCCAGAGCCAGAGAAGTGTAAAAATGAGGCAAAGTAAAGAGAGGAAAAAGTGTGTCCTAAAGCTCTAGTAGGAAAAAAATAATCAAAAGCTTACTTATATTTTAGTGTCATGAATTCTGTCTTCAAATATCCAACACCCTTGTCACGTATTTATTTACACTGGGAAAGGTCAGGAACAGCCCTGGGTATTGTGCACACACTGGCACAGTTTTCAACCAGACTGCTTCATAGGAAAAATGGATTTACAGGATTGTGATGAAACAACTTAACATTTTTTGTAATTAACAGGATCTGTTTATGGTCATTTTATCTAGAAATGTGAATTACTATAATTATTATGCAACATGTTCATAGCAGTGGACATTTAACCTTTAATTTTACCTTTGGCTGTGAATTAGCATCATCAAAGCCGGTGTTTTTGCTAATCATATCCCACCATCATTTCATATATTAGTCAGATTAATTTCCCCATGGGGATCAGTAAAGTTCATCTGTATCTGTATATGAAAAATAATTCCTGTTTGGTGGGGGTTTTCCATAAAAACAAACTGGTGTGAGGTATGATGAGGAATTAAGTAAAATATTTTTACTTAGTTACAGTAGGAAATAATATTAATATACTTTTATTGCAGCTTTTGTGACATGGACATGTTTGCACCTACTAGAGGTGCAGTGATTATTGAAAAAATAATAATTCTATGATTGCAGCTTCATATATGTGCTTATTTTATGGTTTCATTCTGTTGTTATAACAAGATGATTACACATTACATTTGATTACATTTTTTCACTGTTTTCTGTCCATTTAAAGGCAAAATTATGGATTAATTGAGAAAATAAGTCGCAGAAAAATAGACAATAAAATTCATCATTAGTTGTAACCCCACTCCTTAATGACATAAAAAATATTTTTCATTGACAAGGGTCAAAGGTTGAATTTTTTTTTTGTTACTTTATTTTATTGTTTGATTTCTGTACAATACAAACATGAGAGACATTTGGGATGCACTGACTATCAAAAAACCTGTGTGACTAACAATTGGTTTTAGTAATGTGACGCTGAAATGAAAATTGTCCATTTCTCCCATTTATCATGACACTGCTCTTCTTAAGTCTCCAATCTATGGGTCAGAATCTCCATCTCAAATATTCCATTCACAATTTGTAGCCAGTCATGAGCTGTAGGTGGTTCTAATCTGCACCATGTTTTAGGGATTACATAACCCAGTGTCTTGGTTAAAGGTTAAATATTTTGTGCTTATGTGGGGTGTGTTGGAGTCTGTCCTGTACTGAGAGCTGGTCATTTGTTGAATTTCTCCAACTCCATTTCTACACTAATAGTAGCTGGTGTTGCTGCTGTAAAGGAGTAGAAGACACTAAAAACCATGGAGGGACCATTAGGATTTTCCAGGGAAAAACCTGCCATTCCTCTAAATGGAAATCATTGTAGAGGCTGTTATCATGGATCTAGGCAACACAAACAGTTGTTTAGAAATGAAGTCCAGAAATGCTAACAATCACAAGCACCACACAGACACCAACACACACTCCATGTAAGCACGTGATCATGTGCAAATTTTATGTGTTGAACCTTTTAGTCAGTAGCTTTAGCTGATTAATGTACTGTGAAATCGTCTTGGAACATATAATAAAAGTCACTGAGGTGTACAAAATGATATGCAGACTTAAAAATTAATATTAGCTTCTGCATTTCATTGTACAGTTTATCTAACTACAGATCTGAATTTGTGGCTATGCACGCTGTCACCGTGTTATTAGAAGGAACTGAGAAATCACTTAGCGGTCAGGGTTTTGTAGGGAAATGCAGCAGTGTAAACAGCTACAGCTCACCGCCTGAATACAGTCTGTGTGTTCAGTGGAAGGTAGGGGAGTTAAAAAATGCTTTGAGGTCAAGGTAAGCTCTTGTAGAACGACAGAAAGAGAGAGAGACAAAGAGCCGGTAGAGCTGGAGAGAGAGATAGCGAGTGAAACTGAGATAGGCCGAGGAAGAGAATGTGGTCATTCATGGTCGTATACAGTGGGCTGTGGGCTGAGAAAGGCCAGTGTTAGGGCAACATGTGTAGGAGGGGTTAGCAAAACAGAGACCCACTGGGCTGTCCGGGGCCAGGAACACACATCTGCAACAACACACAAACACAGAAACATACCTGCACTATTTCACATGCTCACCCTCCCACCAAACCCACCCCTCACCAGAGACACACCACCAAAACCACCACGCCAAGACACAGTTATGCTGCTATGACAACAACAGACGAAACTAAATAACGCCGCACAAGTCAACACAAAAGATAACACTTCTAGAGTCTAGTGTAAACTACATCAATGTTCTTAAGGTCTTGATGATAGGTGCAGAACATAAAAAAAACAGACAAAGAATGATGTGGAAAAAGAAAGTAGAAACAATACTAGAGGCTCAAATTACTTAGTCATACACATAAGTTATTAGACAATTTACTGAAGCATTTTACCAAATAAATGTTCCATCATTATAGCTGTAAAGACCAGTCTGCATAGTTTAGTATAAATCCAATGATTTTAAGCATCTATTGCATTAAACTGATAAATGATCAGTTTATTGGTGCTGCTGTTTCACAAACTCCACGGAAGTTAGCTGAAGTATGGCCAATGACTGCAGAGCCTGCAACACTCAATACATGTTACATGATAACACATATACTCATAAAACTGGAACTGCCTACAGTAACTACCTTTTTCGCATTGAGGCTGTGATACTTTAGATTTAAATAAAGGTCAACATCATCATATAACTTACGAACCTGCTAAGTTTGTTGGTTAAAACAGATACCTGTGGCTCTGCCAGATTATTTAGGTATTTATTACTGAAAACTGATGTTAAGTTTAACACTAATCCAAATTTTATAACCCGTCCAACATTTGCAAACACATTCACTTTTATCAATTTTCAGAGACACGTGCATTTTTCTATTGCAACTAAGTAGACAACGTCATTCGTTTTGACAAAATAAATATATAAATGTGGAGATACTGGTACAAAAATCTTAATTATTAATCTGTCACCTTAGACAATAACACATTTTGCCTAAGGTATTTTTGTACCAATATCTGTAGTTATATATTTCTTTGATCAAAATAAATTGCATAATATTAAATTACCTGGTTTGTTCCATATATAAAAAATAGGAGCATGCACATGTCTCTTATAAACAATAAACAGGGCTCCTACAGGTTTCTACAAATTAAATTTAAGACTTTTTAAAATTACTTAGAACAGAATTTAATGCTCATTTCAGCCATACTGGCAAAAATGTATGACTCCTAGAATTTAGGAAAACATTTATTTACATCAGCAGAGACTGAATATTACATACATACTGTGCACAGAACTGAATGTCCTATGATCATTTCTCACTGGGGGGCTGCAAAGTTGGCAATAATTGGTTCCTATAAATTGTTGGGTTGGAACAGGTGGAACTGAGTCGACTAACAGTTTCTTTGCAGCTTGGGCATTTAACAGACACATTTTAAGACAACACAGCAAACCACGTTATGGCAACACAACTTAAGACCTACCATGTCCAGTTTAATACCTTTTAAAGACTTTTCTGAGGTATTAAATGCAGATTTGTACATTCAAGACTTTTAAGAATTTTAAGATTTTTTAAGACCCTGTGGGAACCCTGATCAAAGACTAGGTGTTTACAAACCTTTAACAGGCACTGTTAAGTCACAGACTGTGCCTTTCCAACACCGTTAATCTTTCTATAAATGCTTTTCCATTGACCCTCAAATTGCGCAAATATAACTTGCACATAAAAATTTACCTACTGGAAAAACGACAATTTCGCCAAAACTCTCGTTTTGGATTAAAAGCTTTTTCGGACATAGCACAATCGGTATATCATACAAAACTGCAATGGAAAGACCTTTTTCTGTAACTAGAGTCACATGAATAAAAAACCCGGATGTTGACGGACGTTACAACAAGCAAAGAAGAAGAGTTTTAAAAGAAACATGGAGGTGTATGTGTGGACACACCAGGAAACCAAATCATTTTTATTTTTTATTTAGTGCAGGATAGAGAGATAATATATAATAATAATGAATATATGTGTAAATCAACACCATATTTATGTTGGTCGCCATGTTTATGCAATGACTTCTCATGCCATCTCGCAATAATAAATAAATAAATCATCGCATTTGTGATTTAATGGAAAAACCGACATTACACATTTCTGTTTTTTTGACATTTAGTAATGTTTAGTAAAGTTTTGCGCAGATGTCCAATGGAAAAGCCACTTATGAGATGTAAGAGCGCTAGACAGCAAATAATTAAATAATTTAGTTCCTATAAATACTAATTAACAATAATTTATTAAAGCTTAAATTGATGCCAGTAGTTAAAAACCTATGAGAAGTTAAAACTAATAGAGGGTTGACCCATTTTCTTACACCAAACTTAATTAAATATTACAATAAAAGCAGCTCAGACCAAACCTTTGATAGACCCTTTTACACTTATTTGCTTAGAATTGTCTGCATGTTATTTGACGGTCACCCCTCTGATAAATAATGTGGATGATTTGCGTTTCATTTACAGGTAACTGTTCTAGTTCAACTAAGAGGCAAAAGAATGTCAGCCTTCTCATTAAAGGTGATGCAGAAGCCATTGTTTCCCTACCATTATGTGTTTATGTTTGTAATGTTTATATTCTTAACAGATGTACAGGAACAGTGAGGGAGGGGGAAGATAATTGAAGTTACACAGGCAGAAGTAGGGGAGGTCACTTCTGCTCCTGACTCAGAGGGTGGGAGTTTTTTTTTTTTGCCCAGGAGGAGCCAAATGGTGCATTCCAGCATATGGCACAGTTCAGTCAACAAATGGAGACCGTCTGAGGGTCTCAAGACTAAATGCAGCCTTCATTCATGGTGCGATATCTGGCATAAGGTTTTTCCCAAATACCACTGATATGGATGCGTCACGTGGTAAGAAAAGGCGACGGGTTTGAAGTTTTAGCCCTCAAAGAGCAGAGATCAGCTCTGGTGCTCCTGAGACCACCCCCCACCCATCCCACCCGACCCTCCTCTCCCTCCCATCACATTCCAGTACTAACTAAGTGTCAGGTGGCATCAATCTAATGATAGCCATCAAGCGTACGTGCTTTTGTGTGTGTGTGGGTTAAGACTGAGCACGTATGTGGGAGGGGGCCATTCCTATGTGATTGTGGGGAGCTGCCGGTGTGTGTGTGTGTGTGTGTGTGTGTGTGTGTGTGTGTGTGTGTGTGTTCAATGACAACTGGTCTTTACAGCACCATTCCACTCAGTCCCTGAGTGGGCTGACTTTTAATACTGTACATTAGCAACAGTGAAAAAAAAACAAAACACAGCACCTGTTTCATCAGACCTCTTGAACATTGAGACAAAGCCGTTGAGCAATTAATATTTACGCCAGCTCAACAACAGGTTTCACTGCAGTCTAATAACTGAGTCACCATTATGTCAGCTCTTATGCAAACCCAACATCCATTGTGAAAATGTCAAAATAGTCAGCCGTTAGTCCCTCGGAGCGAAAAGAGAGGAGTCGTCCGACTGTGACCTCACCCCGAAGAGGGCATCTTCAGCATCCATACCGCAACCAGAGGGGCCCGCACCTGTCAATCAAGCTCCTGCAATAACATGACGGTGACTGTCAGAGAAGAGTTTAGTGGAACTCATCCAAGACTAGCTTTTGCAGCTTCTAATAAATGATTGACAAATGGCAGTCAAGAGCGCTTGGATCAATCTGCTGACACAGAATCAGTGCATAAAGGTCATCATTCAGTAGCTTTGGCAACAATAAACATAATCAAATGCACTTGTGACCACAGGTTACATTTTGCATTGTTGTCTTTGTTGTCACCCTAGTCATATACACAGCACAGTGTGAGGAAATTGCATGTTTTTAGGACCACAGTGTGACATTCAAGCAGATAACATGAAGTGCAAACAGACATGACAGTAAATAGACGGTCCACAGCGCAGCAGGTCAGTTTAACATTAGACTGGTGGTAATAGCTACAAAATGATGTTAGGTTTAAAGCACCAGAAAGAGGTACTAATACAGGTGCTACTGGTGTAACTCAAGTAATAAGCTTGTGCACATTTAGATCAAAGAGGTACCATACAGTGACAATCGATGTGGAATTTGATCCGACAGTGTTTCTCTGATCTCAGTGCTGGGAAGTCGGCTCAAATAGGTTACAGTCTACTTTTTGAAGTCATACTTTATAAATACACCCTGATGTGAAAAGGTATAACTATTTAGACACTGGAGGCTGCAGCAGACACCAAAGTAAAACTCATTATTACAAATCTGAAAAAGTCTATAGACACACATGAACAAAAGGAAATAAATTAAACATTACAGCAGCAAATTACAGGACAAACAGTGTAAGGACACCTACAGCCTGTGATGGTAACACAGCATGACGAAGCAAAGCAGCAAATGTATGCATGCTTATTGAAAACAAGATCTGCATGACATTTGTATGTTCTTCACCTTAGTTTGGCTAGTTGGCACTAGGGGACTAAGCCAGTACCGATTACATGTACTCAAGGTATACACTGATATACATTTTTACACAAGTAACCATAACATTATCTCAAAGCAAGATAAAATTAAAAAGTGGGGCAATTCTGCATTTTACCCATCCTGACACACACACAAAACCTGGCATTAGCATCTGCATTAGCACATTAGGAGGAATGAGCTGCCATTGAAGGTGCTTGGGGAACAACTCCAGATGTTCATCAGCGCCATGGTCAGGAGAATTAACCTGTACCTGTTTTTAATGGCGGGGGAAACTGCAGCGAACCCGTGGAGCATGGAAAGAACAAACAAACTCAACACAGATTTGCCAGATGTGCCAGACATTCACAGCAGCATGTCTTACAAAGTAAAATGACCAAATTTAATGACCAAACTAGAGCTCTGAAATTTTCTAGAGTTAAAAAAGTAACTGATGAGTGCAGCATATCTTTGCAGTTCACTTATATTGTTAAATTCACTGTGTTATTTAACCACTCCTAGAGCCATTTTAAGGAGCAGAGAGCAACTACTATGTGGAGCCTGAGGACAAAGAAAAATTCATCTTGAACATGATCGGCTTCACCAAATGTCATGACGATCCATCCCACAGTTGCAGGGGTATTTAACGGTGGACCAAACAACTGACAAACTGAAAGGCATGGAGCTACAGAAGGAATTTCACTGTATTCAAAACTTAAAATTAGACTTCACTCCTTCACAGTTACTTGGTGCACCTGGACACAGTATTAAACCATTGTATGGACGTGGGTCAGCGTCCCCTTCTCACAGCTGGTCACAATAGGCTGTGTCCTGTCCCCTATATGCTATGAGGGCAGCGTCCAAAAATAGCCCAGCAGCTAATGGCTATAGCTTGCTGTGTTTGTGCTGCTGTTTATCTGGCTCTCTCATCAGGCCACAGTGCCATTAGCAGTGACTGGGGGATTCCTAGCAGGACCACTGCCCTTTTAGCCCCTGTTCACGGAGGCGCCTGAGCAAAAAGGAGGAGAAAAAAAACTGGAGGAGCACAAGGTGGCAAATGGGGAGGCATACAGACAGGAAGTGGGTGTAATTTCCTCAGGAAGCTATCAGAACCGTTTCCTGTTGGACCTATCAGATGAAGAGAAAGACAGAATGAGACAGAGAGGAAAGAAGACAGACAGAGCAAGAAAAGTGAAAATCATACCATTTTTAAGTGTGAGGTGCCATGCAAAAACATGCATCAAACAAATCTTGCATGCCATGCTCTGCTAAGTTCACGTGGGAGCCATAAAAGGAAGTTACCACAAAGCATGAAGAAGGCTGGTGATAACAAATGAGGAACGAAAAGCGCAAGAGAACAGATGTATAAGGAGGAGAGCATGACCTAAAGCTGCAGAGTTGGAGCTGAAGGCACCAGCATTACTCTTGAGTTTTAGACACAGTTCAGATCATGACTAAGTAGAGTCAATGCATCATCTGAGCAGTTATTTTCTATGGATTTTAAAATAAAACCATTGAAAATTCTCCGAGTGTGCAATTTACTTTTGGTTTTGCTGACTTTTCCAGACCTGAATTCACAATCTCGTATTTCTGCAACAACAAAACAGTACTGTAACTGCAAGCACCAACCTCTATGGACCCTATAGACTAAACACAGAAAAAACCAAGGGGCCTCGCAAAGAGGGAGGAGGAGCATGGAGAAGAAATTAAAAGAAGGGACACAGCAGCAGGAAATGAAGAACAAGGCGGTAACAGTGGAAAAAAATGGGAAAAAAGACGCTGGAAAACAGAGCTGTGAGAAACTGTGGAAAGTTTAACAAATACACAAGTGTCTAGGAGGTGTGCTTGAGAAGAGTTAGACTAGAAAATGAAAGCTGTTGTGAAGGTAAAATCTGACAAATGTTGTCTTAGAGGTGTGTTAGATTAGACTGCAGACATTAGATGAGACCCCAGGGGTTGAGGCATTTCCAGAGAACAAGGCTAATTCAGCGGAGGAAATGCATTGTATGTTTTTGTAGTTGTATATAGCTAGGGAATAAAACAATGACAATTACCACAATAAAACTTGAAATAAATAAAATATCATTATTGTGATAAATGTCTGTAGGGTTCAAGTTGTTTTACTTTTTTTTGCTCCAACATTTTGTTGCTGAACACTCTTTTGTGTGAGCTTGGAATGAATTCGGAAGTGTTCTGCTATCTGGAGATTGTCTGATGATCTGATCATAATGTCAATATTTCAAAACCACATTTAACAGTCTATTGTGTTGTTTTTGCGTTGCTGTGCATTTTCTGCCATTCTTATCTTGTTGCACTCAGGTCCATCTGCGCCTAAAACTCACAATCTACAGCACAGTACGGCTTAAAATGTTTACACAAGACAAGTTTCTTCCATATTTCAGTCACTCTTAAAAGACAAGGATTACAGAATATACAGCTATATCCTATAATATGGCCAAAACACAGTCACATACTCTAATGTTTGTGGAACTGCCTTTGGCTTTGATTACACACATATTCGCTGTGGAATTGTTTTGATAAATGTATGCAATGTCACAATTAGGGATGTAACGATGTGAAAATTTCATATCACGGTTATTGTGACCAAAATTATCACGGTTGTCATTATTATCACAGTATCGTTGAAATGTGCTCGAAATGTTCAAAAAGTTCTTGTCTTACACAAAACCTGAAATAATTTAACCAAGTTGTATTTTGAAAAAAAAACCAAAACAAATAAAATAATAGGCACAATGTACGTTCAAACGTTCAAATATTAACAAGTAAACATCAAACATACAAATGTGCATTAAAGATGAAACCTTATAGCCATTGTTTGCCATTTTCCATATCAAGTTTGTGTGGAAAGTGCGGTAATCAAACACGGTTATCATGATAATTAGAATTTAAACGGTAATATTAACCGTCAGGAATTTTACCGTGGTTTATCGTTATACCGGTAATCGTTACATCCCTAGTCACAACAATCATATCCATCATTTTTAGACACAAAACATTGGTGAACCCAAACCAGATCATAACACTGCCCCCAGGGGCTTGTACTGTAGGCACTAGGCTTGATGGGTAATCACTTCATCCATCTCTTTTCTCACCCAAATGTGCCCATCACTCTGGAACTGCCCTGTCAATCTGGAGTCAGACCATATGACCTTTATCCATTGATCCACAGTCCAACCTTGATGCTTGTTTAAGAAATTAAAAGCTGCTCACTACATCAGTTAGGGTTCAATAACCAGCAGGTTGACAGAGCAATAAAACATTGGTGTGAGGCAAAGTTACCTCAGGAATCTCATCACTGCACTGACAGCAGGGAAACAGTAGAGCAGAACAGTGTGTACAGTGTTAGTGTGTACAAGGAAATGTCATTAATGTATGTGAGGGAGTGGTTCATCTGCGGTGTAAGTGTAAGGTGAAGCCCTAAGAAACATTTTCCTGCTTTCTTTTGTCAACTCTTTTCCTGTAACCTTTCATCATCACTCCCATTTCTTGTTTCATTTTCCTTTCACTCTCTGTAAACTTGCCTCCTTATTCTCCACCTTTAGCCTAAAATAAAGCGGCCCCTTGTACAATCGCCCCAAGACAGCCAGTGCATTCATGGCGGGTAGACAAGGGCCAATTATGTAATTTAACAACCATTACGTAGTGGCTAAAATAAGATTATGGCCAAGAGCGCGGAGAAAACACAGGCAGGTCTTTTCATTGCTTCACAGGACAGTACCTTACAAGCTGTTCATTTTGTCGACTCTTGGCATTTAATTGAATCTCTTTGTGTTTTTAGTTGGATGACTTACAACAGCAACGACAAAAAAAAAAAAAATAAAATAATTGACCTTCTTTTTCATATGTTTTCAGTTGAGTAGACAGGGTTTTTAATGGCAACGTCTACAACATCCTTTTTTAAAATGATGTTAACAAGGTATCCCACATAACAAACTACTGCTGAACCTCCCCCTTCTCTTGGTTTTCTCTGTTCCCTTTGCTCATGTTCCTTCGAGCCAAAGTACACTTCACTCTCCTGCTCCAACAAACTGCCACACCCACCCAAAACCCACCCAACCCCCCCTTCCATCCTCCATCCTCTCCCTGTCCCCATATAGAGGTCACTGGCTTCATGGAAACATTTGATAGGCCAGGGCCAATCGACTGGCATGGATTGGCAGTTCAGAGTGAACCTCCAGCTTGGCCTAACTGCTTCCATGTGTGTGTGTGTGTGTGTGTGTGTGTGTGTGTGTGTGTGTATGTGTGTGAGAGAGAGAGAGAGAGAGCAAGAGGATGGAGCAGTAATTGCTGAGGCCAAACAGAATCCTCTGATTAGCATTTGGGACAAGAACTGCTGCTTGTTCCTTCCTACATTTGTTACGAGCATTTGTTTATCGACTGTTTATTTGCAACTCATCTTAAGCGAATACCAAACACAGCAGCAGCAACACCGATCTGAAGTTGAATATTTTGGAAAGAATTTTTTGCCGACAAAGAATTGAAGCATTTGGCTTAACATTGCCCAAAAATGCCTTTGTACTTGCACACAAGCACACCTTGGTTCAGGATGTTAACCTCAAGCCAGCACTGTTCAGTCCAGATAACATTCTTCTCTCTTTTAGGACAGGTTTATTAATAAGGTATTGATGGATCGGTCAATCCTTATCCCCAGCTGTTCTCTTCATCGACAATAATCACTGTGATGACATGAACAGCCAAGGGAATTGACCAGGTTTTGTCCTGAGTCAAAATGAAGCAAAGGCTTAACCTGGCTCAAGCAAACACTTTCTACAAGCAACATAGCTCAGTAGTTTAACTAGTTATATGAGTAAGGGAACTGAACTTAAAGCAGGAGAATGTTATGATTTCCTGGTGTAAAGCTTAGACAGTTTCAAGCTTAAAGAAATTGTTAAAAAAATAAAATAAAAAATTCTAAATATCTGCCGCTAAGGTGTGTTACTGCAATGGTCGGGCATTTTAATTACTTTTTGAAGGCTGATGTTCAAGCCAACTGTAGTCAGTTAGTTGTGATGTCATCTTTAATGCATGTCATCTAGCCAAAACAAAATGTTGGGAAAAACCCTGATCGACAACCGGTTCCCATGCCTCCAAGTTTAGAAGTTCCTTTAGTTGATGCCAATGTGTTTTTTTGACAGGTCTATATTTTGCAAAACAGTGACATCAAACTAACGAACCAATGCTATGGGAAGTTGTAACAAGAAGGACTCTTAGCGGTTGTAATGTCATGTTAAGTAGGTTGGACACACTGGTAATATGCTGAAACATCTGTTCTAGTGATATGGGCTTCAATTCCACGAATGCCATGCATTTGATACGCACAAGTACCACTCCTGTCCAAACCAAGCAGCACGTCCATTACCAGTGGGTTTCCATAAAAATATAGAACATGTTTTAATCAGCGTCAAGTGCAGTCTCCTCATTGGTCCATGTGCAATCTTCACTAAAACGATTTCCTTTTGCATTTACCCTAACTAAAACCCCAGCACATACTGTAGAAAGGAGAATGAATGAGGATTTCAAACATTCTAAGACTTTAACATTTTATCAGTTTTCATGCTTTAACAATTAGCATCTATCTTCAATAAATGCAGCCAATACATCAAAGCCAAGAAAGCCTAAAGTGTGACTAATATTAAATGAGGTTCCATAATGCATTAGTATTATTATCAGTACCAAACTACTTTAAAAGTAGAGGTCACGCAATTATTTATCACACACACGAGATTTTCTCAGTATCAGTTTATCTTAACTGAGTTATCGTTTGGTCTCATTAAGCTCAAAAAGGCTAAAAAAATTGCCACATTTTCCATATGGAACCGCACAGAGTCCAAATAGACCCAATCCACAGTGATAACAGAGAACAACACACTTCACATTGATATTTTTGAAGCATCACACTTGGAAATTTCATTGAGAAAACAACCTTAAAGGTGCCCTACCACACAAAACCATTTTTACTTGTATTTATTGAAATATGTTTGGTCCATAGGTGTTTGTGTTATGTAGTGAATGTGAAAATGAACCACAACCTCCTCTGTCTGCTATTGCCACTGAAAAGAAAAAAGGAGAGAATCAGGCCAATTAGGAAAGCTGGTCAGTGTGACGTGTTAATGCCTGAGCTCATTCCTATTCATGAGCTTGCCCAGGTGAGACCATGCCCACTGAATTCATCTAGCTCAGTGACAGTTCTCGTATACAGCAAGAATGGGTGAACGCCAACGTTCTTGTGCGCTATGCTCGAACAGAATTTAAACAATGTACGTTGGCCAAGAACCCAGAGTTGAGGATAAAATGGCTTCAGTTTATTTTTTGGAACAATGCCACAACACTACAATTCAAAATCAACTCTCTGTTCCTCACATTTTGAAGAGAGTGACTTCATCAACTTTGGCCAGTTGAGCAGAGGCTTCACTATAAGGTTGCTGTTGAAGCCTGGAACAGTACCATTGCAGTAGTCTACTGAAAAGCCAGGCTCTGATTGGCTAGCTGTTAGCCAATCAGAGTCAAGCAGATTAGCATGTTGAATATTCATGAGAACTGGCAGAATCGAGCTGAGTCTTCCAGCAGGCTTTCTATATCACCTTAGAATGGCTTGAAACTTGGTAGCCAAGGCATTTTTTCCACAAAAAATGTTAGAGTCCGTGGTAGAACTTCAGACATTACCAACAAAGTAATGAAATACTTGTGGCAGGGCACCTTGCAAATCCGTTACCAAAAAACAATGTTTACGACAAACACATAGAACGGATTTACAGTTGAAGTCCTATGTGAATTTTGCACAAGTAGACGTGATGCAGGGATGACAGCTGCTGTGATGAAAGTCAAGAAAACATAAGGATTTCACAAAAGCACCATCATCATGTTTACATAGTGTTACGACATTCTAAATATGACAAATAGAGTTCCCTCTTTGTTTACCAAGTCCTGAGTGTATTCACACAGTGAGGAGCCTGTCCATGAACACCCACTTACTCACACTGAGGACCTTTCACCCCTCCAGACCCTCCATCTCTCACTCCTCGAGAGTAAACATCATCTATGGAGGCTAGCCTCGCTTTTTCCACTCCTGACCCCGAAATGAAAGAGCTCATTCTGTTTCCTGTCTTGTACTCTCTCTCTTTCACTCACTCACTCACTCTGTCACATCAGCTTTCCAGACGTCCCTGTGACTCACATTCGGTCAGACGCTCACAGCTATTTCCATTTTCTACCTTTTTTCAGAGCTGCTGCAGCCCACGAGAAACCTGCACAAAATCTGCTTAGCGTTTCGTGAGGTAACGCCATTCAGCCGGCTTCATTCATTCTCTGGGTCGCTCAGTTGTGTGTGTGGGGGGGGTGTCACCGCTGCACACATGACACACATGCCTAGTCCATGTACACCCTTAAATGACAGAGAGCGAGAAGCCTCGTCTAGTTTGACTGCAGCGCGTGAAGCAATCTGGGATGAGAATGTGACAGATGACAGAGATTGGCAGGTGAAAACACAAACCATCTAGTGTTTGCATTAAAGTACCTGTGAGACGTAAACTGCTAGAAAACACACACCCTAATCCAACGAAGCTACTGTGACATACAAGATTCTCAGAGAACCACAGAACAACAAAAAAGGGAAGGAGGATAACTTCTAGACAGTGTCATTATGTAAATATAGTAACACTTGGTCAAACTGTATGTGTGAACTTGTAATAATCAAATGGAGAAGTCCTGCTCACTAACAAAAACACCACCTGCGAAACACAGACTTAATTTAACTGCGATTTAGCCATCACGATGTGGGCTTTTTGAAGACACTAGTGACTGTATTTGGACAAAAGGTTCAGAGCTACGAGAACTCTAGGGGTCAGAGGTGAACTAATGCCAAGAGCTAGCTTAGGTCTTATATATATACACACACACACAGATGAAAGAGATCCATTTCTTTTTCATTTGAAAAGTTTACCGTAACTATCATCTCAATAAATGTGTGTGTTAGTGTTGCAACGACAAATCGATTAAATCGATCCAAATCAATTCTTAAAAGAGTTGGCAATGAACTCGGCAGTTGAATAATTTGGTCTTGAGCATGTTAGTATTGAGGCATGCCTGCACGTTGTATAGTGTAACAGAGGAAAACACAGAGCAGCATGGCTGAGGCTTCGAATGCCGGCCAGCCCGTTTGACCAAAATGTAGTGCGCCATTTATGAAACAAAACTTGAATATGGAGGAAAAAAATGGCCAAAATCCCAAAGCACACTACGTTTTGAGCAAATGAGGCTCCCATGGCCACCACAAACATTATGTAAACTTAGCTTAAGATAGCCTACATGTAGTGATTACTTTAGCCGGCAAGCTAGTTAGACACTATTGTCTATAATTATAATGTTTTCATTCATCTCCGTTTATCAGGCCACCAGACTAATGTTACCTATTGTTGACTGGAACGAATACATACAACGCTAGTTTGATAGCCTATAAACAGAGCTGGTTGAAGACTATAACTTGCTAGTCTCTAGCCACAACAAGTCTAGGTAGTGGGCTAGTGCTCACTAACTATATCCGAAGCTATTGCAGGAATGTAATCATTAGTGACTTGTCTGCAGCCTATAGGCCTATTGCTCTGGGTTAAATAATGATCTTTGAGAATTTAGTCTTTTGTGTTCATCCAATGAATCAATTAGTTATTAAAATAATCTACAGATTAATTAATTAATAAAATCATGGTTAGTTGCAGCCCTAGTGTGTGTCCACACAAAACCACTGAAAATGCTGCTAGACATGCTAGGCCTGTAAGTGGCGTTGTAATGGTGCCACAAATACACCAACAATGGAGGAGAACACATGCTACATGGACATAACCTTGTGCGAACATGAACGCAACACTGTAATTCATCATTGTTGCTGTTTTTGGTGGCTTGGTTAAGAGAAAGGCGGGGCTATGGCATCACCGTTTCCTGACACATACGTATGGGTAGTAAACACAAAAATGCAAGGGTGTTTGTTTTGAGATTTCTTCACTCTGGGACTTGGTTTAAAAAATGATCGACTTCAGCCTCCCAAAACACTGGTTCCATGTGGATGAAATACTCATGTGGAAGTCCCTTCAGTGACTTCTGTTTAACAAAGCCATTACAGTTTTGTTAGTGGAACCTGTTAATCACAACAACAGTCAATCTGTCAGGAAAAAAATGCCTTCAATTAAATTAACATAACCTCAGAAAGTCCATGTAAGTTTAAGTGAGTGTGCTGTAGTATACACCTGTCAATCAATGTTCAACACAGCAGACATCAAATCTTACTTGACACAAGATATAATTAACAAAGAAAAAACTAAAGATGGACCATCACATCACTTATTAGATGCTCCAAAATAAAAAAAGATGAAACTAGAATGAGTCCTGGGAAACATTGACTTGATATTTCCACAGCGGAGTTCAGGTCTTTTTGGAGCCAACCCTAGTGGCCATCAGCGGTATTACAACTTCAAGATACTTCAGCGTTGGCTTAATTTTGTAGCTGAGGTCCTTGGCTCTCAATTCAGGGTCATACTTCACCTTCCTTTTTGGTGAATGTTGTCATTACATTCAAGGAAACATGAGGTCAAACAGCTGATAATCATAACACAGTTCCATTCTTTAAACAAATACAGTTTATATGTTCACGTCTGCATTATTCTCTTTGAAATTCTAAATTCACTTAATTCTCATAAGCCTCTGGACTAAAACAAAGCGCAAAAGCAAAGCCACACCTAAACAGACTATGCACAGAAATGAGGCTCTGTGATACACCAGGTAAACCAGTATATCAGCTTTAATTTCCTCTGAGGTATGAATTTTTCATATAATTTCCATGTGCTGCAAAAGTATCACAACAGAAACAATAGTTTTAAGACTTTAGTAAAAAGCAAATTATGTAATATTGAAACTCTGTGAGCTGCAGAGTGTATGTACCGTGCGTCCCCTTCTTATGAACAAATAGAACTTAATACCACAGTAACAGATACTACTATTACTGTAATAGTAGTAACTGTATCATCTTAGCGTGTGTGATAACTCAAACGCCTGGAGTTTCAAAGTGTTACTCTCAGGTTTAACACTTTCAGCATATTCAAAACATATCCCACGCCTGCATTTCTGGATGATTTGTGAGAATACTGAAGACTAGAGAAGAGCTACAACACCTTCTGACCTGGGCCTGAACTGTGCATGAAAAGACTGATCAGATCTGTTAGAGAATGAGATCTGGTTGAAGCCACAGAAGATTTACTATTGGTAAACAGCTCATATTTTGGAAATAAAAAAATGATCTGCTGCTCACATTGTTATGTTTATAGGCAACATTATATAGATTTTTCTTAATTTTTGATGGAGGACAACCAAAGCACATGTCCTACCAATTAATGTGGATGTGGTCTTTGCATTCCAACTGAAATCTACACTTGTGTATTCTATGCACAGTAGTCCTGACAGTAGAGGAAATGACATACAGATTTACTCAATATTCTACTTTCGACATCCATTTCATGCTGTGAGAAAATAAAGGTAGAACTATCTTTAGGGTGCCATTTTTATTAGAGGAGGATTTTTTAAAAGCCAACTAAATGCATGCCATAAACTAAAAGCAGTGTAAATAAGAATCATTTTATTTTTTAATTTTTATTTTTTACTGGTTTTCAATCTAACCTCATGCTGCAGAGAATAAAAAGGTCAAAGGTCATCATTATTGCGGCTAAACATCTCCACATACTTATGTCTTACATCTCTACAGTAACTTTTCTTATACATTATTTGTGAGTCCTGGGTTCATTCATGAAGTGAGATGTAATAACAATGTAAATCAATGTTGAAGTAATCTAAAACTACTCACTTTGAGCAGTATAATAGATTATGTTACATCTGCTTTGTAGAGCTTTTTTCTAAAATGTGAACTTTAGTGCAGCATTGTTACACATAATCCCCTGAGAGGTGTGGTATTTGCTTCATACTATGCCTACATCAAACATAATCCCAAGAATAGCAGGAAATCCTCATATTTCTAAAGCTCCATCCATCAAATCTTTGGTATTTCATGATTCAATGACTCAAGTTTACTATTTACAAGCATAGTTTATCTGATGATCTGATGACGGCCTTTTTGTTTTAGGCAGACATGCAGCAGGTTGCCGGTTGCTGCAGGAAACCAAACATTTGATTGACAGGCGATAGGCCAGGGTAATATTGAAGCATAAATACCACTCAGAGTGTGTTAAATATGGATTTTTGTCTAGCAACAATACAAACAAACTGAAACTCCAGGGCGCGATATGTTGTCAACTCATAACGCAGCAAGAAACCATTAAAACTGAAAGTCTGAAAGTTTTGTGTGTAAACAGATTGAGACTGATCTCATGAAATCGCGTTGTATGTCACGCCAGTTCTTATGGCATTTGGTGTGCAACACGTATGCATTAGGGCTGCATGATATTGGAAACTGGTGATTTTTTTTAACCCTGCGATATATATTGCGATATGAAAAACTCCTCAGGACATTATAATAGCTGTGCTGTGCTGACGTAAATGGTCAAACAAATTAGTTGTGTTTCCTCTCATTGTGGCGACAGGCGCAAGACACCATCGACACAAAACACGTACTTTAATACGATCCTTCTTGTAGCTGAAATTCAGGTTTTGCACATATGTCACATGATCACGTGGTTGTCTGTTTACGACGCCATATTGGTAGGCAAGCTTTCCTTGGATCGTACAATTGCCCATTGTTGGTGATATTTATCTTTCTTCTGTGTAGATCTACAATAACATAAAGCTTTAAGCAGTGTGATCTGTTCTTTTCTGCTGACCGCTGTTAATAGTTATAACCGCGGTTAGCGTAGCTTCTCAGTATAGTTAGCCTGTGTGCCTGTTGCACTTAGCGGCATGGAAAAAAAGAATTGTCATCATGTGGTCCGGTGATGAAGACCCCTTTGAACCTACCAGGAGGGCTTCCCCTGACCTATCACCCTATAGAGAGAGAGTGATTGTGGATCTACCTGCTGCCTTTGCCGGCGACGGCAGCCAGTTTCCTCAGCTGGAAGTGGCAGTCGCAGCTATGGCGGGCAACACCGGTGAGTTCAGCTGGAGCTGGTGAGAATACTCCCCACCCATCTGAGCAAGTCGGCTTTTCTACTATGGGACAGCCTTCCCAATGTGGTCAAGTCAAATTATGCGGCCGTGAAAGAGAAGATGGGATCAGCTTTTGGACAGAGACAGTTCATGGACCATTTTAGAGCTAACATATCGGCTCGTTCACGAGTTCCGGGAGGTGTACGTGGCTGATGTGAGCCGGCTGGAGCTGGTACTCGTGTTTTTGACTCCGAGTTGCGTGCGCATCACTGTTGTTAGTAAACATTGAAACTCATCAATGGTGCCTTTATCACAAGCAGACATACTCACAAATAACAAAACACGCAAACACAAGTCCAAAGAAAAACATGATATAGAGCAACAGTTCTGACTTTCTGGATCCAGACAGCGTGCCTACCAATATGGCGGTGTAAACAACAATCACATGACCAGTGACGTCAGCTGCAAGTCCTGAATAATTCCAGATAACTGACAGTGGTTTTTTTTTTGGCACCAACTCTTTGTTTTCGGTGATTTTCTTTTGTTTGTTTCTCAGTTTTCAATGTTGTTACTAGTGACTCACTGCACGTGCAGGAGTGTGGGCTGTTTAGGCAAACTGATTAAGGAACAATTGTGATTGGTGGATCACTGCGCCCAGTGTGGTTCAGGTACCCTTGAAATTAGATGAGAACATATTGAGTTCATTTGCCTCCAACATCGCAGGACTAGCAATGTGAATACTGCGCACGTGTACATCATGATGAAAATGGTCAAACAATATATTGTGCAGCTCTAGTATGCATTTCCATCCTTTCGAGTATTATTAAACGCTATTTGATCGTGTGTCAATTTACACCGAGAACTCAGGCTCACATAACCCTAACCTGAACCCTAACCCTCAGTGCGTGGAATTTGACGTGGTGTGAACATTCACATGTAAAGCTTATAATACGTACAGATAACACGCCAGTTAACAGCCATTAAAAGTGGTGTGTATATTTACTTGAGTCATGAAATCACATTAACAGATTAATGCAGCTGTTCATTCCATTCACTTTCATTGGAATGAGCAGATCCAGTTATGATGTCCACTCAGTTGAATGTGCTCTGAATAAAAGGATGAAAATGTGTTAAAAAATTATAACCATTACTACTTCCGTTTTTATTTAATTCTATACAAGTGTACTGCTGTTTAATGACCATGGGAAGCTGTGTGTCCCAGAACTGAGAAGTTCAAGTTCCTTCTTTTTTATTGGTTCATTTTGTTCATGGGAAATTGGACGTTTATGCCATACATGCAAAAAAAAAAAGTCCCGACAACACATAGTGTCACCTTGGAGCCTGGGTGCACAGATAAGATGTGGTTTTGGGTACAACCCTGTTACACACCTACACACACACACACATACGTACACACACACACACACACACATATACATATATATATATATATATATATATATATATATATATATATATAGTTCATCTACACAACTCCTCAGATCCTGAGCTCATTCAGGAGGAATCAGAAGGTTTCACTGCTGACCAACAGACAGAACCAGAGCAGCCCGGTCTGCTCTGTCTTTCATTATCTGCTGCCTGTGCGTCAATCTGACTGCAGCCAGAGAAGAATACCTGTGTTCCCTTTGAAGTCCGAGCCTGGCTACAGTAAATTATCAGCTTGCCTGCTTCGACACAGCTTCAGGCCCTTAGGACACCCCCTGGCCGTTGCACAGTGGGTGCCATTACCTGTCATCCCTTCTGTCGGGTATCTCTTATGGAGGCTAACAACACCTGTTACAACCCGCGATACGAGTTTATCTCCTCAGACAATAGTGGATGCGGGTGAATTTATGTAGGGTTATAACAACAGAGAGACTGAGAGACAAGGGAGGGAGAGAGAGCGGCACAGCAACTCTGATTAAATAGCCAACATTCCTTTAAAAGGAAGAGAAGGTAGCCTTTGGGCTCCAGACAAGCCTGCACTTGTAAAATGTAGAGAGAGAGAGAGAAAGAGAGAGAGGGAGAGTGAGATGACAAGTGCAGTGCTCCTCTCGTCTAGCAGAGCGTAACAGGAAGTGGCAGGGCCTGCTTCACATGGGGCCTCTGGGGTGCAGCGGCAGGCTGGGAAAACGTCACCGTCCCCTGAAACCGCCAGCTGCAACCGCCCTTCATAAACACGCCGACTTTTTACGAACAATTACAAATCCTAATCGTCCTGACTTCACCGACTTAAACCCTGCAGGAAAGAAAGTTACAGAAAAGGGGGAGAAAAAAGAAAGACATGAACTGGCTTGGTGAGCTGGCAAAAAGTTGTTTTTCTTTGGGGGGTGATTAATGAAAACATGACGGCTTACTGGCACAGCTCACCGTTCCAGGATCCTATCTTTACTTAATAATGGCTACGCTGAGATAATGAAGCCTAAGCGCTACATGTACAGTAATTGCAGTTTCCTGAGAACACAGGAAACGCTCCTCTACGCTGCACAGACATTGTCCTCTGGTTCACAAGGCAAAAATCATCATGGCTAATCAATTATATGCAGACACTAATTATTGAACTGTCTGTACTAAAGCACCCACTCTATATGGGCTGTGAGACGGCTGAGTGGGAAAGGAGAGAGGACGGAGGGGGCAGGGGTGATTATACTGTACAGCAAGTATAACTACACAACTGTAGACAAATGCTCATGAACATGAAGAGGATGAACAATATGGAAGGGATGAATTGCCATGGTTTACCTTGTCAGAGTCAGTCTTTTGTTGTTTTATCTAATTTTATTCCTGTATATCTTATTGTTGAAACATCATTAGTTGTTCTACATTTGTGAAAAGCTCCATTGTTTGGTAAGAATCCTTCACTTTCTGACCATACGGAGCACAAATACCAGTCTTATTACACAATGCTGAAGAGGAAATCACGCTTTTGTTTATGTTGATCACAATGTCATGAGTGTGTTCTTGTCTTCGTTACATTTTTGGTCTTTTACGTTTTGTCTTGATTCAACTCAAAAGTCTTGTTTTATCTGTTATATCATTTGCGCCTTTATGTAATTATCATTTTATTGCGTCTTTACATTATTATATTATATTGATGTATCTTTTACCTCATTCTCATCTTGTTGCACCTTTGTCTTTCACGTCATTTTCATCCTCACGCATCTTAGGTAAATTCTGTTTTGTTGCATCTTTTTACGTCACTTTTCTCTTGAGTCTCATTTCCATCTTGTTGCATCTTTTCTGACATTAGTCACTAATAGTTGCGAATATAACTTGCGCAAAAAAATTTGCCTGATGGAAAAATTACAAATTCGCCAAAATTCTCGTTATTCGATAAAAATTTGTTTGTGCTGGCAAGAGGTGGTTTTTCGGGCATAGCGAAATTGGTATATCACGCAAAACTGCAATGGAAAGACCAATTTCAGCAACTACAGTCAAGTGAATTAAAAAAAACGGATGTTGATGGATGTTACAACAAGCAAAGTTTTAAAAGAAACATGGCGCAGTATGTGTGGACACAACAGGAAACTGAATAATTTTTGAAATTAGTATGGGATAGAGGGGTAATATATAATAATAATGAATATATCTGTAAATCACTGTGATATTTATGTTCGTCGCCATGTTTATGGAATGACTTCTCATGTCATCTCGCAATAATAAACATATCATTGCATTTGTGATTTAATGGAAAAACCAATATTAGGCACTTTTGATTTTTCAACATTTAGTAAATATCTATTTGTTATCTGTAATTTCCCAGTTTGTGATAAATAAAGTACATCCGTCCATCCATCTAAATATCGGTAGTTTTGCACAGATGTCCAATGGAAAAGCCACTATTGTCATCTTACTGTAACTTTTGTATCACTTTCATCTTTTCATGTCTTTTAAGTAACATTCTTGCCCATATGACCCAGCCCCAAAACAGAGCCATTCAAACTGTCAAAAGTTTCTTTTTGTCTTTTACATCCATTTCGTCTTGTTTCGTCTTTCACGTCATTTTCATCCTGTAGTGGCTTTTGCGTCAATATCATCTTGTTGCATCTTTATATTGTTTTCATCGTCGTATGTTTTACGTCATTCTCATGTTGTTGCATCTTTTACACAATTTTCATCTTCCTGCAGCTTTTACAAGTACTTTAAACACACAAATAACAATCTGGCATCTTCCACTTCCACTCAACACCAAAACTCAGCCTTAAACTTCAAAGGAATAAAAATTTCATGCATATTATGACACTGACATCAACTGATAATCAATTTTTTTGCGCATAGTGTGAAACCATGATACAAAACCATTCAAAATGACCATCAAAAGTCTTGTTTTGTCTGTTACATCACTGTCATCTTGTTGCATCTTGTCCATCATTTTGCATCATTTACATCTTTTTCATCATTCTCACTGTACTGCATCTTTTACCTCATTTTCATCTAGTCGTGTCTTTAATGTCGTTCACATGTTGCGGCGCCTTTCATGTCATTTTGATCATGTTAAATCTTTTACATCTTCTTTCATCATTCTCAGCACAGGTGTCAAACATGCGGCCTGGGGGCCAAATCCGGCCCACCAAAGGGTCCAATCTGGCCCGCGGGATCAATTTGTCTAATGCAAGAATTACACTGATGATATTAGCAATCAATGGTGTTAAAATCATTTTAGGTCATTTCAATCTAAAGTGGATCCGACCAGGAAAATACTATCATAATAACCTATAAAAAATGACAACTGCAAATATTCCTCTTTGTTTTAGTGTTAAAAAAAAAAAGTAAAATTACACAAAAGTGGTAACATTTACAGATTGGCCTTTTACAAAAATTTCTGAAATGTGGAATTTTAACAATATTCTGCCTCTTACTAAATTTTTTCTGTGTATTTGTAGATCCACTGTGATCTGTAAGTTGTGCATACATGTATAAATGATAAATTAAGGCGTAATATCATTAACATTGCACTTATTTTTTGTAAGATTTTCAGGTTGTTCATATTTGTTCATGTTATGTTCAAGTACAGTTTGTAGATGTAAACATTTTCATGACAGAATTTTACTTTCTTCACTCAAAAACATAGATTTATAAGTTATTTGATAAATTCTTATCCTATTATTTGTATTATTTTACTGGTCCGGCCCAGTTTGTATCATATGAGGCTGTATGTGGCCCCTGAACTAAAATGAGTTTGACACCCCTGTCTTATTGCATCTTTTATGTCGTTTTGACCTTGTTGCATCTTTCACGATTTCCACCTATATCCAGCTTTTTTTTTTTTTTTTAACACTTTCTTCTTATAGTTCCTTTGCTAAGAACATGTAGTAGATATGGACATACAGAAGGAGGACAAAAATACTAAAGAAATACAAACCTCAAAAGAAAAGGAACATAGTGGACTTTTATCCAGCTTTTACACGCACTTTAAACCCCCCAAAAAATAACCACTTAGCATCTTCAACTTTATCTCAAGACCAAACCTCAAAGACATAAAACTCAAGATATTGGCATCCACTGACATTTTTACCCATAATGCTTTGCCCTTTATCCAAACCCAAGTTTTCAGCATTAACAGCTCTATGTAGTCTTTGCCTAAAACTGATCAGAGCTGAACAGAAAATACATTTTCAGCTGTAAACATTCTCCAGCTGATCAGAAACAACCAGGACACCTCTGGGACATATTTCAGAAGGATCCTCTCAGTGCAAAGAAGATCAAATTCCACAAGGTCACCAGCTATAAAGTCTGAACTCACTGCCAATGACACACATAACTCCCCCTGAGAATATTAAAGTGATTTGCAGTTTGGGATAGGACCTAAACAAGTCTGCTGGTAAAAAATCCTGGATGACTTTGGCAGAAAATAACCCAAGATGCACCTCTGTTTGCGACACTTGTACACAGAGAACTGCACCGTCTGTGGCTGCGGTGGATGCGTAAAGTACAAAATATAAACAAATAAATAAATAAAATAAAGTCCCGGTGTTGTATGAATAAAACAGAAGGTGGAATGAAAGTGAAGCACACACAGACAGACAGACCGACATTCCTGTATGTGGAGGCTACAGTCTGCTGCTGCTGCTGGACGAAAGGGGATAAAGCCGTTTCTGTCGATAAAACTCACCAACACAACCGAGTTCAAAACCCGCAAAAATAAAAACAAACTCCAAGCATTCCCGTCGTCCGTGTGCGGAAAAGGTGAAATGTCATACTCACCCGTAAATACAGAGAAAAACGACAGGTAGAGGCGTCTGAGAGAGGTTTCCTGCTCGAAAGTTGCCGTGTGTCAGTGGAGAAAAAACATTGTACGCGGAAGTGCACGTCAAAAAAAAAAAAAAAAAAAAAAAAAAAAGCACGAACGGTGACTTCAACTTCAGCTTACTGATGAATCTCCAAAACCTTGAACAAAACGCAAAAAACTAACCCCCTGCACCTCGAACCTTCTTAAAATGTCACTTTATATCACCTTTAACTCCTTCACTGTCAGCTTTAAAGGTGAAAAAAACAAACAAAAAAAAAAAAACTAAACTACTTGTTTCCGCGCTGTGTTACACAGTAACCCGTCCCCTGTCTGCCACAGAATGAACCATTTCATAGAAATCCACCGGCATTCAACTCCAAACCACCTATTTACTACCAGACCCCATGGGAGATATCTAACAGCCTTTAGCTTTTCTTCCCATTGGACTGAGAATGATGAAGCCTTTCCCTGCTTTAACTCCACAGCAGACATGTTACACAACTGTGTGTGTTATCCTCAGCCCTGCTCAAATAATGGTGCCTCTTACATTCCCACAAGTGCAAAAATTCCACAGTCTTGAATTGAATTAAGAAAAAATAAATAAATAAATAATATATATATATATGTATATATATATATATATATATATATATATATATATATATATATATATATATATATATATACATATATATATATATATAGCTTGAATTAAGCCAAAAAAAAAAAAAATCTTCAATTAAGCCAAAAAAATCTTCAATTAAGTAAAAAAAATCTTCAATTAAAATTCAATTTAAAAAAAAAAATCTCAAATTTAGCAAAAGATCTTGAATTATGAAAAAAAAATCTTCAATTAAGTAAAAAAAAAATCTTGAATTAAGACAAAAAAAAATCCTTAATTAAGTAAAAAAATATATATATCTTGAATTAAGCCGGAAAAAAAAAAAAAAATCTTCAATTAAGTAAAAAAAATCTTCAATTAAGCAAAAAAAATCTCAAATTTAGCAAAAACTCTTGAATTAAGCCAAAAAATAAAATAAAATAAAATCTTCAATTAAGTAAAAAAAAAAAAAAAGAAAATCTTGAATTAAGCCAAAAAAATACAAAAAATCTTCAATTAAGTAAAAAAAATAAATAAATAAAAATTCTTGAATTAAGCCAAAAAAAAGTTTTCAGTTAAGTAAAAAAAATCTTGAATTAAGCCAAAAAAAAAAAAAGCATGGACAGTGACTTCAACTTCAGCTTACTGATGAATCTCCAAAACCTTGAACAAAACGCAAAAAACTAACCCCCTGCACCTCAAACCTTCTTAAAATGTCACTTTATATCACCTTTAACTCCTTCACTGTCAGCTTCAAAGGCGAAAAAAACAAAAAAAAACCTAAACTACTTTTTTCCGCGCTGTGTTACACAGTAACCCGTCCCCTGTCTGCCACAGAATGAACCATTTCATAGAAATCCACCGGCATTCAACTCCAAACCACCTATTTACTACCAGACCCCATGGGAGATATCTAACAGCCTTTAGCTTTTCTTCCATTGGACTGAGAATGATGAAGCCTTTCCCTGCTTTATCTCCACAGCAGACATGTTACACAACTGTGTGTGTTATCCTCAGCCCTGCTCAAATAATGGTGCCTCTTATTTTCTCATAAAAAAAACCTGCACTTCATTCATTCACAACCAACAGCCTCATCATTCCTCACTTTTTAAAACTTTTTGCAGCTCTTTTTTACTGTTGTAATTATAATAATAACTGTAATGTAAAGCAGGGGTGTCAAACATGCGGCCCAGGGGCCAAATGCGGGTCCAGTTCGGCCCCTGGGATGTTTTTGCCAAGTGCAAAAATTCCACAGTCTTGAATTGAATTAAACAAAAAAAAAAAAAAAAAAAAAAAAA
This sequence comes from Sphaeramia orbicularis, assembly GCF_902148855.1. NCBI lineage: Eukaryota > Metazoa > Chordata > Actinopteri > Kurtiformes > Apogonidae > Sphaeramia > Sphaeramia orbicularis. The sequence goes on along the minus strand of NC_043972.1, from coordinate 37,868,200 downwards.
AAAAAAAAAAGCTTGAATTAAGTAAAAAATGTTGAATTAAGCAAAAGCAAAAAATAAAATAAAAAATTCTTTATTTAAGCAAAAAAAAAATCTTCAATTAAGCAAAAAAATTCTCAAATTTAGCAAAAAATCTTAAATTAAGCCAAAAAAATCTTGAATTAAGTAAAAAAAAAAAAAAAAAATCTTGAATTAAGCAAAAAAAAAAATAAAAAAAAAAAAATCTTGAATTATGTAAAAAAAAAAAAAAAAATCTTCAATTAAGTAAAAAAAATCTTCAATTAAGCCAAAAAAAAAAAATCTTCAATTAAGTAAAAAAATCTTCAATTAAGCAAAAAAAATCTCAAATTTAGCAAAAAATCTTGAATTAAGCCAAAAAAACCCCAACAACTTCAATTCAGTAAAAAAAAAAAAAAAAAAAAAAAATCTTGAAGCAAAAAAAAAAAAAAAACTTCACTTAAGTATAAAAAATCTTGAATTAAGCAAAAATAAATAAATAAATAAATAATCTTCAATTAAGTAAAAAAAAAAAAAAATCTTGAATTAAGCCATCCAAAGACATGCACTGATAATGGTTAATCTAAATTGCCCATAGGTGTGAATGTGAGAGTGATTGTTTGTCTCTATATGTTCAGCCCTGCGATGAACTGGCGAAATGTCCAGGGTGTACCCCACCTTCGCCCCTATGTAGCTGGGATGGGCTCCAAGCGACCCCCGTGACCCTAGTGAGGATAAAGCAGGTTCAGAAAATGAATGAATGAATTAAGCCAAAAAAAAAAAAAAAAAAAAAATCTAGAATTAACAATTTAATTTTTTTCCTTTGTTTTAATGGAAAAAATAACATTAAATTATGAAAATATTTACAAACTATCCTGTAACACTAAATGTGAATAATCTGAACAAATATGAACAACCTGAAATGTCTAAAGAAAATTCAGCCCAATTTGAATAACTTTTCTGCCTGTTCCTCAGTGTTTAGTGTCTTTGTAGATCTGATCCGTAATGCACATATAGAAATGATAAGTTGAGGAATAATATTGCTAAAATCGGACTAAATTTTCTAAGGTTTTTTTTACTTTAAATTTCATTTTTTTCTTTTTCTTTTTTTTTTTTTTGATAGTTTATAAAAGTAAGTATTTCCATAATTTAATGTTGTTGTTTTTTTTTTTACACTAAAACAAAGACAAAAATTTGGAGTTGTCATTATTTATAGGTTATTCTGTTATTATTTTACTGGTCTGGCCCACTGGAGATCAAATTTAGCTGAATATGGCCCCTGAACTAAACTGACTTTGATGTAAAGTATTTGCCCATGAATAACCTGCAGACCACCATGGAGTCAGTCTGAACAGAAGAGGTGCCATAAAGAACATCTGTCTGTCGTGAAATCAAAGCAGCTGTTTACTGATAGTCCAGCGTGTTCATGTCCAACTTCATTCCTTCATCCTGGTCATGGAAGGGTTTTTACTGCTGTTGTCTGGGTTCCAGCTGCCACCTGGTGGTCAAATATGGACACTGCATGCTCTGTTTACTGCAAAAAAATCTATTCAAAACTCAAAGGTTGTTTAGTCTGGATTTAACTTAACCCTTTCATGCATACTGGTCACTACAGTGGACTGCTATTCTACATCTGTTCTCTAATATATTCATGGGTTTTGTTGTTTTAGTTCCATATCAGCCAACACAGTGGACGCTTATGCACCATCCCATACACTGACATTTAGACCATTACTATAACTTTGCTGTTCTTGATAAATCTGATCTGCAGTGACATGTTTGAGTGTAAATCAATTGCTAATAAAAATTGGGACTATGATCAAATGTGAGAAAACATCAGATTAGCTGCATTAAAAATGTTTTGATTTTATAGCTTTCACACAGTATATCACTTTCTGATATTGCATTCCTTCCTTCAAAAATTAAACACATGGAGTGGAGCGGAGTGGACATTTTTGGAAGTCCACAAAAACTGATGAAGGTAGATTTGTTTCTTTATTGCTTTAACCAAAAAAATAGATTTTTATTTAAAAAAAAAAAAAAAATCACTTCAATCAAAGAAGAAAAGTGTTCAAATGCAATTTTTTGGGTTGTAATTTTTTTTTTTTTTTTTTTTTTTTCTCATTCAAACACTTATTTTTATTGAATTTTTTTTTTTTTTTTTTAGTTAAAGCAATAAAGAAACAAATCTACCTTCATAAAAAAAAAAAAAAAAAAAAACAGGTTTATTAAAAAAAATTCAGTTGCATTGTTTTTTCCTGCCCAAAGAGGAATAAAAACACTCAGGAAATAATCTTGACTAAGGTTCTCATAATTCATGCATGAAAGGGTTAAATGTTCAGAGCCCAGGGCAGGAGTGTTGAAGTCATTGTAGATCAGGGTTCACATCCAAATAGGATCAAAAACAGGCCAGACCAGTAAAATAATGGCATAACAGCCCATAAATAATGATTGTTTTAGTGCAACAACTATTCTTTTACAAAATATGTGAATAATTTGAAAAACCTGGAGTTTCTTAAGCAAAATAAATGCAGTTTTTAACAATTTTTTTTTTTTTTTTTAAGTCTGAATTTAATGGACAGAAGCTGCAAAAATAACTGCATTTACATATTGTCTGTTTCTGTTGCATCCATGTTAAATCGACAAGGCAAACTCAAGTTAAACTGGTGTGATACTCCTCTAGTTTTGTTTAACCCATAAAGACCCACATATACACCAGTGACCAAAAGCATCCACTGATGTAAAATGTTTAATACCTGTTGATCCACTAATCCTATCAACACATGTAAATAATAAGTGTAAAATACCATCATCTTTTCGTGGTCATCAGATATGACCCATTTGGACGTTCAGAGGCTCCGTAGTGAACGTGGAAACACTATCATCTTCTACAACATTGATTCACCAGTAAAACCTATGGAGTTGAATCAATGACAGTGAATGGAGACACTTGGATTATGTTCAGTTTATGACATATTTTACTGAAAAGGTCTCTCTTTGCCCCAGTTTTTGGTGTGATAATTCTCAAATGTAATAGCATAATGATTAAAATACATGATCAGTAAAATAAATATAGGAAATACCTGATTTTCACCAAAGAAAATGCAAAATAGAGAGTATAATATCATGATAAATGGTGATAAATCACTTTGAAAAGCTTAAATAGAGAGAAATATTAATTTGGGAATCAACACAAAAGTAGCACTGGGTCTTTATGGGTTAATGCAAAACGACTATAAATAACATACTGTTTGAAGTTGTGTGAGGGTCTGTTTAGGCCTTTTTTGTTGTCATTATTTTCCATTTTCATTTGGATTATGTTTTCAATGTATGACATGTTTTGTATGCTGTATATATATATTTACTCTTGTATTTATACATGCATCTGATACTGTTTTTGGAGTGTCTATGATGAATTTCCCTGTGGAATTAACAAACTATCCCGATAGTGTCTGTCTGTGGTTCTGAACACAGATACATTCCTGGTTATGATCATGCATGTATTAGTCTGGAGCATTAAATGTCTTGCCACAAGGTTCATATTGATCTTAAGCGTAAAATAATTAGGAACTGGCACTTTTTTTTTTTTTTTTTTTACTGTGGACCCTCTTGGCTCTTCTCTGCTTTCCTGTCAGGTTTACTCCTTATTGCTTGGATCAATACCATCAGGTTTATAAAATGAGTTATGTACTTTTTTTTTTGGAGCTGTGGAAATGCAATAGTGTGCTCTGGTCATTATGTGAACTGTCAAAAATGAGCAATCCTTAAATTGTGTTTTAAGGTTTTATGCATTCTGCATATTTGAAGTGGTCTGATGCTTTGTGTGGTGATGTGCTGCATAGTGATGTCTATTTTCTGGAAGTACTGATGATGCACCCACCGAGTAAACTATCCCTCCCTGTTCAGATGAGTAAATGCTCCCAGCTTGGTTATAAATCCACACTTGTGTTTGCTTTTATTACAGCTGTTTGTGTAATTCTTATACAGTAAAAGGGATTTCTAATGGTAGATATTATAAAGCATCTGCAGTTACAGCTACATTTGGTGAACACTACTATTCCTACTTTCTAAATGGAACTGTGGTCTTATGATAAAACTGGAGTCCAAGGCATTTTGTATCAGTCAATGTCTGAGCTGTGTTAAAATTTCACATCAAATTGCCATAATGTGAAACTTTCACGAATGCAAATCCTTTCACAGCATACCTCTACCTTACACTAGAGACCGAGTTCAATACTGAATGTGATGTAGAAGCTGAAACACATTGATTTAAGTCGACAAAAGCAGCCCGTCTTACCTTTAGTTCCTTGCTGTCGCGCAGTGAATCCAAAAGGCTGACAAAATGACAGTCCACTATCCAGAATATTGTTTATTGCTTTTGAAGATATTAATCTTTTTTCTTCTTTTTTGCACTTTCCATTTTTCCTCTTTACAGTAAAACAAAGAGAGATGACAGGTAAATCCACTGCATTTGTCATTTTTGGATGTGTACACACACATACACACACAAAGGAAACAGTATTTACAGCTGTTCATGAACTCCACATGGAGGTGACTGTAGGCCTTTCCTGTAGCAACTCAACAAACATAGAGCTTTACATTAACTTTACAATAGAGCTTTCACAACTAATCGTATACCGCCACTGTTTGACGAACCGTAGGCTATAAAGGCTATGAAGCTGTACAGAATGGTCTAGTGTTCACTTTGTGCTGAGAAACTGGGATGTTGAGAAGATGTGGGCCATTGGATCTGGGTGAAGTAAACAGTTTCTGAATATATATATATATATATATACACACACACATATATATATATGTATGTATATATATATATATATATATATATATATAAAATAAAAATTTTTTGCATCTGTTTAATGTCCTCAGCAAACCAATTGCCCTGCTGCTGGCATGGACAAAAAGCATTGATTGAAAAATAATCAAAACACATTTTGGGGGGAGAATTTAAAAAGAAATCCCATATTATTCACATTTGACTAATTACAGTACAGTTACACTGGATGAATGCTAACTATAAAAATAAGTCTACTGGCAAATTTTGAACCCAAAGGGTTTGTACGTTGGGCATCTGGCAAAAAAATGACCAAAGGGCACAATTAACTGGGGCTGAGAAAATCTGACACAATTCCCAGTGTGAACTCTGTCCTCATCATAGAAAAACATCTTCAGAGTGCAGATCTTCTGCCATTAATAATTTAAACTTTGATACACCTAAGCTTATAATTTTCCAACATGTTAAATACTGAATTAAATCACAACAATACAGCTAAATTTATCATAGTGATAATAATTAAATGTAATGTACACAATAATAAAATATATACACAGAAATATTCATACAAATTCTAGATTGGTCCAGCTCTTTGTTCTCTTTTTCTTTCCTTTTAGAAAATAATGTGCAGGAAATACTTCAACCACAGGACAAAATAAATATTCACAGTCTACCACATTTGACACTATTAGAAATATGTATTAACATTTAAATAAATCTGTAGGAAACAATATAATACAAAAGTGAAAATTAAACTTGGAACTTGGGAGGAGGACGTTTCAACCACAAAGAAATAACGATCAGAAATTTCAACGAAGCAGATGTGTTCTGAAACGGCCACTAGGTGGTAGTATTTGACCACATCTCAACAGTCAAATATATATATATATATATATATATATATATATATATATATATATATATATATATATATATTAGTAGAAATCTCGAGAATTACAGGATAAATCTGTAAAATTGGATCGATTTGACCATTACTTGTTGTTCTGATCTGTTAGTATAGGGATGTTGTTTGTTAATGTTTGTCAAGACAGGCAGTGCTGTGTTGTAATTTACCACCTCACTGCCTTCTATCATAGCTCGGCGGTGGACAGCAAATTGTAGAGTGCGGCACAAAACAAGCCTACAAAACATGGAGCGATCATTTGGTGTGAGAGATCAAAACACACAAAGGACGAGATGGCTACATAGGAAGCCGAAACCCTAAAAACTGTACGCCTTGTGTTTTCCAAGACGTTAAGTCAGAAGTGAAATGGACTGTAGCCAAGTTAAAACTCACACAAACAGGGAAATAGTCATTGTAGAAGTATAGAACATTACTTGAAAAAGTGTCAATCAAAGACGATCATTTAAAGCAGGACAGCGTCTTCAACAAAGAAAAAGGAGAGAAAAAGAGAGTTGCTCAGAGCAAAGACTGGCAAGATGGTGGATGAAGAAGAAAAAGTATTAGCTGTGTATCATTTTGAGAGTCTCTGTCTCCCTGTGTCTTTCATGCAGAGCCATGGAGGGGGAAAGTGATGGAGGCAGGGACGGGGGAGGGGGGGTGATGGGCATCATGTTCTTCAGAGGATGGGGGGACACTGGTGGGGGGAGAGAGGAGATGGGTGGCAGGGCCCCCCCCTTCTTTCCATCCAACATGATCTGTGATCGGGTTGCAAGGCCGGATTCTTTGCCGATGCTGAACTCGTGCTCATTTTCATTCTCTGAGCTGCAGTCGCTCAGATCTGTGATCTCCAGGTCTGAGTCCGACTCCGGGTCCTGCTTCACCCCTCCTCCTCTCCTCTCCGTGGGGCTCTGCTGGCCTGTCCCAGTTCCTGCTCCCATGGTGACCCCCCCCAGCCCCAGCACTAGACCTGGAGGATTGGCCTCCACCCTTTCCCTCTCGGCCAGCGATGCTCCCATGTCCGTGCGGCCAATGGACAGGCTCCCCGGGTACGGCGGCAGACAGAGCCTGGGCGGCTGACCACCCGCCGTGCCGTTTGTCCCTCCGGTTTGCCCTGCTGCACCCCTCTCACCCCCACCTGCCTCCCCTGGGGGAAGAAGTGAGGAGAATGGGTGAGGCAGCTGGGAGAGGCTACTCTGCAAGGGGTTGGGGTAAAACTGGGAGGGGTAGAGGGAGCCAGGGGGCAGTTTGGGGCAGTTATTGAGAGAGAAGGCCCCTGGGAGGTAGGGGTTGAAGCCCCAGGGGTAGTCAAACGGTGGGTTGCGAGGATAGGGACCCAGCAGAGATGGAGGTTTAGTGTAGCACGGGGCACCTAGGACAGAGAAAATCCAGAGATGGAGGTTAGCTCTTGTGAGGGCCAAAGGTTTCTTGGCATACAACATCCAAGAATGTTCACTAATTATGCTCTATGGTATTAGCAATTCTAATCAGAAGCCACAGGGGCCAATTCTGGCACGGTTGCTTTCAACAAAAAACCTGATGGTTCATTTATGCATGCCAATACTGCATACTACACCCACTTCAGACTGCTGCAAACAGATGTGAACACAAAGACTTTGCACTGCAGCGAAAACAGAAACAAATCTCACAATCAGGCACGTTACATTTTCCAAATCTATGAAAAGCACCAAGTTTTTTTTTTTTTTCATACCACTTTAACACCTGAAGAAAAAACTATGCTGGGAGTTCTCTGCTGTCATTTGTGGTGGTGACGTAAGGAAAAGTATTTAACTGACAGACATTTTAGATTGGTTTCCAGTGAGGTTTAATTTGATCTTTCATTAAGAGCTGCAGATACAAATTTAGCTATACTTAAAACATTTAAATATAAATTTATTATTTTGTATAGCACTAAGTGCATTTACTCAAGAGAAATCTGAGGAGCAACTTCAGGACTTTGTGCTTAACTTATCAGTGAGCATGTGTTTTCCTGTTTTCTTGTATCTGTCTTAAGTGTAATGTGAAAATGTACAAGCAGTATGTTTTTAACAACTACAGTGCTTAACCCCAACCACAGAAAGCAATGGAAAATCCTGATTTCTGTAGGTAATAATGCAAGTATTTGGATGTATTGTGCTCCACGTGGATCCAGTGGGGACAGACACCATGTTGAAAAATGCAGCTGAGAAACAAATACTAACGGTAAACAATGCAGGAGCAGCCTGGTCGCTGTGATTCCTGAGGTTAAGTGACTGACAGACAGGAAACTTAGAAAGTGTCAAACTGATGTGTTGACATGTCTCTGTATCATTTTAGATCATGTGTAGCAAATTAAATATTGCACCATATTTGAATTCAGTTCCGTGTAAGCATCGTCTGATATCACGAAAAGACAGTAAATTTGAGGTGATGCTGGAATTCAATTTTAATGAACAAACAAAAGCGTTGCCTCTCAGCCTACTGTACTTCCTTCCAACTGACAACCAACTCAAAGATTCTCTCTCTGTCTCTGTCTCTCATCTGCTCCCTCCACCTCTCGCACTCTTTCTCACTCTCTTTCTTTCTCTCTCTCTCTCTCTCTTTCGCTCTGTTATTTACTATGCAGGGCTAATTTGACAGTGGTGAAGTCTCTGCGTGCTGGGCCAGGAGTAGCTGGCAGACACATGAATATTGAATCAGTCAGGCAGGCCTCACTTGCTTATGAAAACACAGTAATGGGCGCCCACAGGCCACAAACTGAAGCCTGCACCCTCAATTAGGGCCTTCCTGCCTGGGAAGGGATTAGGACAGCGGGGACACATGGGAGGGAGAGGAGGGTGAGAAGGGAAGAAGGGGGGAATAGGACCTGAGGACAAACAGAACGGGGAGGGGAGGGGGGTAGGTTGTGTGATGAGGAGTGCATGTGAGAGAGTGTGCCTATGTGTGTGTGTGTGTGTGTGTGTGTGTGTGTGTGCCTGTTTACCTCTGTAACCCTGTGTGCAGACACATTCATACACATTCTGATGCACATATGTGCAGAGACACAAACAAAAGCAGCTGCATTAATGCACATATTCTGTCAATCACGGAAACAAACACAAACCCAAGCTGCGTTTGTTGACACTTACGTACTCGGTAAAACAGATGAGGATAAATGCAAGCGGTCGTGCTGCAAAAAGGTGGAAGATTTCTTCGTCTTTCGGTTTCCAACTTGTTCTTACCAACAATGATATGCATAATTCACAAGCTAACCTGGCTTTTCTGACCTGAAGCGCTGCCTCACTGCAGGCTGCAATGGGACAGCCATCTCTCTTATTTCCTTTAACAATAAATGTTCATGCCTCTCCATATCCTCATTCCTCTCCCTGCTCTCTTTCCCTCTACCTTCTCCTCCTGCCTTTGTTTAGGAAGGACTACTTTCTGCCTATGCCCTGACCATATGATTCAGATGCCTGTACAACCTACTTATTTCCTCATAGCGCTGTGTGATTTACCAGATGATTTAGCATACTGGTTTTAATTTCTTGCACCAAAATTTGTATAGAACACCATACTATATGTAACATATCTAAAACAGCTGTATAAATTTTGTCAGGACAAAACTATGGATCTGGTGCTGTGCAATGTATTGAGAGGACCCCTGTTAACTGCGTGTACCCTTCATTGATCGACCCACAATTTACTCTGAGAGACATTAAGGTTACATTATGTAAGGACATTGTACCAGTACAGAATATGTTGATATGTATGCGTTCAATGTTAAAGTTGTGCTTTTATAATGTTCCAATTTGCACATTAAAATAATTCTTTCTGTTTGCCGATTACCTCCTACATTGTACCATTTTTTGGGAACAAGCACAGCCTACATTATTCAAAGCTTCAATGTCATTAGACTTTATATTAAAATGTCTTTTACTTTTTACTGCAAAAACAGACCCTCTAGAAAGAAGTCGAATATTCCTAAGGGCAAATACTGTCTTTTAATGAGTAAGAAAAAAAATCTGCCAATGCTATCTAAAAAATGCCAACATTTAAGAAAGGTTAAAGATAGATTGAATATTCTTTAGTACATTGTCTCACTTTTAAGGCAACAGAAACAGATGTATTCTCTGCTGAGATATCATACATGTAACTGGTTAATTTTGAGTCAAAGGAAATGTGTTTCTAAGACACAGTTCTGTTTGTCTGACAAGATTATTTTATTTTCTATAAAAAACAAAACAAAACAGAAAACCTTTTCCACTTTTCTGAAATTATGTTTTTTGCAGAGTTCAATTAATTCCTTGCAGTAGATTGAGGCATAAACTTATCAAAAGACCTGGTCATGAAAAAACTGTGATGCAGTGAAACCAGAATCTTATTTTAAAAATGACTAGCTCATCATGATGCTATTTCATCATGAGGGTGGCTTTATCTCTGGGACGAAGTGAGGTTCCTGTTTGTGGGATGTGTTTCTTAAAATTGTTTTTCAGGATTTTTATGCTTCCATCGTCAGTGCATTCATGATCTCACCTGAACTGAGAAATGGTAATGTGTCCAGTCTCAGCTTGTCTCCTTCGGGCCCCGGTGCCGTAGTCCCCCGGTCAAACAGGGATGTGGCTCTGCCGGAGTCTGGCAAACGTGGAAACAGAGACTGTATGGCCTGGGAGACAGGGACAAAGAGGAAAGGAAATTAATGAGGGAATGAAAGGAGCTGATTACAGAGGACTTCCTAAATGGAGCACATGTATTGCTACAAATCCGTCCGTATGGTGTCTTGAAAAAAGTCATATGTGACAGCAGCACCCTGCAGAGTGTGATGCAAACAGTGACAGAGTCGCAGCAAGGACAGGATAAAAAGGGGGCGTCGTGGGACTTCAACTCGGGGTAAAGAGGGAGGTAGGAGGACGCAGAAGCTCTGAGACTCAAAGGAAGGAACGGTACAGAGTCAAATGGAGGCCAGCGCTTAAGTTTGGGGGTACAAAGGATAAGTGATGAGAAAGAGAGGGATTGTTGGCTAGTTTTTTTTTTTTTTTTTTCTCCACTGAAGGATGAATGTGATGGATGCAGGACGAATAGGACTGAAACGTGACAGAAAGACATCCATCCAGGATGCAGGGCAGTCGAGTGGATGTGTATGTTTTTTCTCTCCATCTGTGTGTGAATAAGTATTTTAAAAGATAGAGTTGGAGACAAGGTAAAATAAAATGGAACAGTTGAATCTCAGGAATCAAGGGGAGAAAGGGAGGATTTTTTTTTTCCCTAGCAGGACTTTGGATCAATAGTATCTGTCACCCTGCAGCCCTAAGTTTGAAAGGCGAGACTGTACTCCCAAGCTGCGAGATCTGCGTTGCTTAACAAACCGCATTAATGACCCGCCATTGATCTGATCTGACGCGACCCCTTTGCTTTTCTATTTCTTTCATTTTCAATCGATGACAGATGGATACGCCATTGGAGACAGGGATGAGAGAAGGAGGGATAATGTCTTCTTTTGTTTTAAGGACAAGTTAAAACCGTCCCCCCTCCTCTGTCTCCTTCAGAGTCTGCGTCTCCTTATCCCATCTTAAGGATGGCGCAGACAAATGATGGATGATTCGCTCTTACTGTACTTTTAAGTTGTGTGCACTTTCTAGGTCATTACATTGTACAAAATAAAATTATCTGTATGCTGGTGGTTGCATCCCAAGTAGAATAAAAACATTCTTCAAAATCAATTTGTGTCAAATGTTAAAGATCTAAATTGATTTGTTGAGTGTTTTATTGACTCTAAATATCTTTTCTCTTCAATCCCACGCACAAGCCGAGTCAAATTAGGACGTTTCTGCTCTTGCTTTCCTCCTCTGGTGTTCTGATACAATTTATCTCTGTAAAAATTTTACAATCTCTCAGGGCAAATCATAAGTGAACTCTATTCTATTCCGATCACCATTAGAGATAGTGAATAAAAGATACACATGATGAATACCACCCCTTGTCTTGTAAAAAGCAAAGGCACAGCAGGGGCTGGAGAAATACAAGAGCAAAATCACTAGAGTGAAATGGATTTGAGTTTCCTGAATTAAATCACTTTTTATAAAAAATTAAGGATTACAACAGGGTGCCTGTCTCACTTTTTCCATTGTTCAAGATTCCCTTTCTTTTTATTCCCTCTATATGTAAGATGTTTCATCCTGCTCGAGTTAAACCAAAAAGGAAGACAAATTAGAATCAGTTCGATTTTAGACATTTTCCTTTAGGTTTTTTAATTGATGTACTTTTTCTTTCTTTTTTTAATACAAATTAAACAAAATGACATATAATTTTGCCCCTTTCCCAGTTCCTCATACCTCTGGGCTGCAGTCTGGTGCAGCTGAGCCCCCGTTGAAGTGATTCTGGGCCAGAAAGAAGGGAGAGTTTGCCATGTCCAGGATGGGGTAGTTCACCAACACCACCTTACTGAAGTTAAACTTGTAGGTGAAACGTTTTCCTTTGGTTTTGTGCAAAATGCGCTTGTTGTAGTAATACCTGCAGAAAGAAGACAGGATATAGAAATGGATGGAGTGAGGGGGGTAAAAGATAAAGGAAAAAGGAAGAGGAAAAGGAAAAAGAGGAGGGAAGGATTAATATAACGCTCACATCAAGGTTTTTGTGTTTTATCATTAGTGGGAGAGAATATCCAAACAACTCCAACCCTGTAGGGCGAGAGTTATGCTGATTTCCCACTGTTTTTATTCTTCTCCTCCTTCCTCAAATCAATTCATGTCTGACTACCTTGATTCGATACAATGCGAGGCTTTAAAGGAATATTTTATTCAGCTGTTAGATAAATCCTTGCACACATGGTCTTTGGGAAACAGAGGCTGAATAGTGAACAAAATACAAGCAAATAAAAGACTCCTTTCACAACACACATGGGTATTTATCAATTAGAAAATAATTACAGAAATAATATGAACATTTGGAAATAATAAATTAGGTTTTACAGCTGTTTGGTATATCTACTATGACTATGTAAAAAAAAAATTGTTAAGAAAAAAAAGTCAGGCAGATCAATATTATGCATCAACTCAGCTCAGGAACACAACGCTGAGGCCAGGTGATGTGTAAATTCACATGACACCCAGACGCTGTCACTGCTTCTAACAGCACAGCACATTTACGAAGAGATGAAACAACAACTCAAGTCTCCATGGCAACGACCTCAGGTGTCTCCCACTGGGCGTGTTGTGAGCTGTTGTTATGCCAGTTTCCTGTGCCACCCACCGAGGTGTCAAAAACGTACAGTCTGTCAGGATACCAGGCTGATCGACGGTAAAAGCAAAAAAAAAAACAAAAAAAAAAAACATGGGGGCCATCTGGTTCAGCTCACTTACAAGAGACGGTAGAAAAAGAGAGTTCAAAAATTTTAAAACCTGTGGATGTGTTACCACCATATAAATTGTAATCTCCTCTCTGTGCTTGTTTTTTTTTTTTTTCGCTTCAGTGTGAACACAGCGAATATTCACTAAATACATTAGACGACCTCAGCATTTAACCGTGGTGAGCAGAACCTCATTATGCACATGCACTGTATCAAACACAGCAGCGTGTTCGTATCAGCATGTATCCACAGTGGCTGCCTGGGCCCTGGCTCAATGATGTGTACGTGTTTTGCTTTGCGTGGCAATTGTGCCGTGGCCCTTAATTGAGCAATTAAGTGAGGCTAATTAAGAAGGCTAATTGTGGCCCCAGCCAATTCATAACAATTAGACTCTGACGACAGCCCCCATTAACAAGAGGCCAAAGGAAAGCTGAGAGAGGGGGTGGGCTGGGGTAAGAGGGACATTTGCATAAGAAAACAGTGTGTGTGTGTGGTTGGGGGTGTAAACTGCTGAAGGTATGAAGTGTGAACACTATCGTTTTAATCACCTTCGGCAAGTTTGGTGCCAAGCAGTTTCCCCTGTTCTCCACTCCACGAAGAAACGAAAGTAATTTCACACTGGGGCTTAATTTTGAAATCCCTATTGAATTTTTTATTTGGCAGCTCAATGGTGAACTTTTCATTAGGATTTCCACAGATAAGGATAAAATTGAGGTTATTGACCTCTCCCCATGAAAAGTCCCACCTTGATCTTTTCATCTTTTACCAACAAGGAAAAGAGAGATTTAAGTTTGATTTCAGTCCAAGAGAAGGCAATTTATGTAATCTGATAAGCATCTTGATTTTATCTGATAACACGAGGCTTGACATTCACAATGGAAGTCTATCTGATAACACACATGTACACAGAGGTACATGAACCTGTCACAGTCACACTACCTCAGTGCCCTGCTCAGCTTGTCGTAGTTCATGTGGGGTTTGCATTTCCTTATCCCCCACAGCCGGGCCACCTCATCTGGGTCCTTGATGACAAACTCTCCGTAGTCCCCCTGCCAAGCGATCACCCCCTGATACTCCTCCTTCTGCAGCAGCTCCAGGATGAAGTGCCACAGCTGGATCTGTCTGGAGCCAGGGCTGGACTCAGGCTTGTAGGCCCAGTCCGGGAAGGCAAACCCTGAACAAGAGGGAAAAAAAAGGAGAAGGGGAGGTGGATGATGATGTTATAAGGCCTTGTCGTTTGTTCTAGTGCACTTGCCGGGGGATTTGCTGTCCGGATGACTGATGAGTGATGAAGGTGAGGGATGATGTGTTTAATATCACAGCACGTGCCTAGAGCAATGTTAGTCTGCGTTAATGCCCTCTAGCTTCAACAGATTGGTCAGTGGAACGATGACAGCTCTCTTGGAGGGAACTGATTGATGTTGCTTGGGTCAGATTTTCAAAAGCCAAGTGTATGCACATCCTAGATGGAGTTAAGGAGCTTTTTGACTCATCCTCAACTCATCCTGACACTAACTAGCCTTGTGAAAACATTAGGCATGCAACCAATTACAACTAGACTCGATTTGTTTAGAGTTAAGCTGAATATGTGAAATTACTTTTTAGATTTTCATGATTCTGGTGATGTTTTTTAAGATTAATTAAACTGAATGTGCTTGTGTTGCATCTTGTCTAGATGTACCCGATTTGCGTCTTAGAGTGGTTTTATATACAATACTGTAAAAACATCATGATTTTAGGCTGACCAAGACAAGATGACACATTATGACGAACCTGGCGTCCAGAGAGCGGGCACCGGGGGAAGCAGTAGATCACTGACGCAGTTACAGTCCATGCCTCCACAACACCTGAAACAATACGAAGAGAAGAAGAGCGAGAGGTTAAGACAAAGTAAATGAACCATGATCATAAGGTTGCAAAAAAAAAAAAACAAAAAAAGAAAAGATTAAAAAAAAAACATGTTCACTCAGTAAAAAGACAGCTAAAAGGTAGACAGTTCATACCAAATTATTAGTAAAGTGTGAGTCAGCTTCACAGCAGGTAAATTTCAGTTAAAGTTGAAGCTGAAGTGTGTAAACTTTGTTGAAGAGATATGGAGTCAAACTGAAATTGGAGGTATTGCATAAGGGTCTGAGGGTGCAACATGATTTCAAAAACATACCTTAAATCAATGTGAAATATGGCAAGGTTATGTTTTATATGTCTTTGGGAGAGATCAGGTGTTTGATGGATGTGATCTTGTGTGGCCACCTGAGGCTGTGTCTGATGCAACATGGTGGACATCCCTATAGTGCATTTATGAACAGGAGGAATTAAATAAGACTTTTGAGAACTAAGTCAAAGTTGAGCTGTATTATACATTAAACATAGGGGTATTTAATTTATAATTAGCCTGGGTTATGTTTCAGTGGAGCTTTTAAAGGTAAAAAAAAA
Organism: Sphaeramia orbicularis; assembly: GCF_902148855.1. Classification (NCBI taxonomy): domain Eukaryota; kingdom Metazoa; phylum Chordata; class Actinopteri; order Kurtiformes; family Apogonidae; genus Sphaeramia; species Sphaeramia orbicularis. The sequence goes on along the minus strand of NC_043972.1, from coordinate 37,852,780 downwards.
CACACTTTACATTAATGAAATCTCTGCACGCAGGCGTAATTCATAATCCTGAGTTTAGCAGGTGTTAAGTCTGGGTTTAGAATTTGGAGAGTTGTGTCTTAGAAAGGCAAATTTTATTAGTACAAGACAGTAATTTACGTGCAAAATAATGTTCAATGTAATTCATTTTGTAGCTGCTACTAGATGTGATACAGTGTAGTGACATTCATGTGTGGAGATTTACATTTTTAACAGTATTTAAATATGTAAGGAGTCAAAACAACTACTACTGAACATTTCAGAATTTTCCTTAAAACCTGGATGGACATTGAATACTAAGCTCTCAAATATTATTCTAATCCTCCTGTTTTTTTTTTTACTCTTTTTAAAATGAAAATCTATTTAGTATGACATTTAATAGGAATTCTTCTTCTGGCCTTAATTTGTGCAATCAGTAATAACACATAAAAAAAATAACACACTCACTAGATTTCACTTCAATCTAACACACATGCAAGGTTAATGTTGCTCCTAGCTTGTTAATCTTTGTTATTTTCTAGGACTAAACATTCTAAACATTGTATAAATAAAGTGTCTTATGATTAATTTGGTTTGAGTGAAAGTGGTCAATCAGACACTGGACAGAGGATGTGTCTGATTACATTAAAAAAACAAATTGTTTTCATATTTGGGTTTTCAAGTGTACATAAAAAAAGGCTGTTTGTTTAGTGAAAAACAAATAAAGGAACTATGATCTGTGAGAAACAATATTTTTCTAAATATCACTTGAATGTTTATTAATGGTGCTAATAATGAGAGAAAAACTGTTGTGACAAATGAACATAACAGGAGCAGTAACATCTCAAGTCTGATTTTAGATAAATCCCAGATGAGCACACCAAAACATGTGTGAATGAAAATTTAAAACCAAACTGCTCCGTTATTTGTGAGCAGACAACGCCAATGCACCACAAACAGCTCGTGTGTGTTTGTGTGTTTGTGAGTGAGTCTCGGCTGCTTTATTAAATGACAGCTTCTAATACCGTCTCCTAAATAAATGCATATAGACATCTGCTGACAGGATTAGGTGAGCGGGTTTCAGTGCTTCCATGACGAGTGCGGGGAATATGAGACGGGATCTAGTTTGGATATCACAGTTTCATCAGGGTTGTTTTACAAAGCTTAGATGGAAGAGATGCCCTGCTGCTACACTGGCATCTTTAATGCTAGCCTCTCTACCTCTGCCTTCTCTCTCTGCCTCTATTTAATTATGCTCTGTGAATTTTGGATTTTCCCTCCAGCATTGAAATGGAACGTGAATTATTAAGGTGTGTTTGTATAAATTATTATTGCTAACTCCAGGCATTTCTCTCTCTCTCTCTCGGACCGACTCTCTCGCTCACTCTCACCCTGCTTCTAGCCTTTGGATTGTGGCCCCTCTCGCTTTCTCCTCCCTTTCTTCATCTTTCTTGTTTTCAAACCGCTCCTTCTGTCTTCAAATGTCGAGCTGGCATTCATCCTATCTCGCACACACATTTGTATTACTGCTCATACTGTGATGCCTTATTTTTCAGCTCTGTCTCCTGTGTTTTTGCCACATATTCACCACAATGAACCAAAGTTATCACATGAGTTATAACTTGGTTATATCTTCATAAAAGCTGTTTGTTTTCAGGTGGGATTTCTTCGAACAAAACTATAAATATCCTTCCTGTTGCAGAGCTCATTTTCAACTCAATGTATGGCTAATAACACAGACAGTGGCCAATTACAAAAGCTCTATTTCTCTACACTTAAAATGTTCATACATAACCTTTACATCTGACTGAAGGCCTCTCCAGAGTTTGGTCTTTAGAAAATAAGATATTCTTTGTGTTTGGGTAGTAATCTATAAGTTTCCTCTTCCCTGTGGGCTACAGGTCATCAATACTGCATCATCTCTTTCATTCGCCATATTCTCGTGGTGCGTAGTGTGTATAAACTAGCCTCTGAGGATGATATATATATGTGCACGCCTATCTGTCAGGGTCTCTCCAGCTACCTCTTATACCACCTACGCACAGCCTCAAAATCTATACCCATCCTCCCTTTTCCGATCCGACAGCGCGTCTATACAGGTGAATCCTCCTTTCCTCTTTCCCACCTCCTTCCTATTCACACACACCTATCCTCTGTCTTCCCTCCCGCCCCACCCATCTCCTCTCTTCTCTCCCTCTCTCCTGCTCTGTGTGTTTTGCTTCGGCGCAGTAATTTTCCGTTTGATTTCGGAGGTAATGCATTTTTTACAAATCAAAGAGGAAGCCAGGCCGCCCCCCCCCCTCCCTCCCTCCCTCCCTCCATCCATCCTTCCCTCCTCCTCCTCCTGCTCACCTCCCTCCCTCCACCTCTTCTTCCCCTCCCTCCCCAGTCTCCCGTTCGTTCTCGCCCCCCTCGGCCCCCCAGGCCAGAGAGGAGATAAAGGAGCCCCCATCATTTCCTTGTTAGTTTTGATTTGGGCAGCGCAGGGCTTTCAAGTTCCCCCCATCACCCCCAGAAACATTATAACTAGCAGCCCAGGGAATACTGTTCCTCATACGCACACACTCGTACAAACACACACACATGCATGCACTGACTGTCAGATACAGGCACTCACAGATTGTAATGGATCATACATGCACAGTAAACACACAGTCTCAAGCAGATGTGGCACAAATACGCAGGTACTCAGGTAGCCGACGCACAAACACAGTGAGAAGCAGCACACAAAATAAGACATGGAGCCCATAGATATTGACTGAATCAATATAGACACACTAACACACATCTTGCAAAGCTGAAAGAGAGGAGGCACTTTGTTTACTAAAGAGTAAGATGCTGGTGCACTGATAACAGTGCAGAGAAGTGTACAGACAAAACCACAAATGCCTTTTCATTTTTGCAAAGAGCAAGTGCGCACGCAACAAACAAAAGGACCTCTCTCCCACAAAAGGCCACCTGTAAAAATGTAGCATGGATGATGGATCACACGGCTAACAGTGACAATAGCAAACGTGTACAACGGGGGCACTGAATTACTGTAAATGGTTGCATCCTGACAATAGTGCATCCAACCAGTGAAAAAGAAAAGCTCAGTTGTGTTCTCCCACATGCTCTGAAGTGAAGGCCTACACCGGCGGTACTAACACACATTCTGCTGTAACAAACCCTCTGGTGTAATGATGAGTCAGAGGCTTTTGATCATTCAGTCAAGTGTTACAACTGCGTGTGAGTTTTTGGGACAGCGTTTTTATGCATGAATGTGCACACTTTGGGAGTTCAGGTCAAGGCTGAACTGTGATCAGGCCGTTGCAGTTATTGCAGAGAAGACGATTACATGCACATCTTAATCAACTCACTTCTTTACCCCTATGTCTTCCACTCCCCATTTGTCTTTTATTTGTCTGTAAAATATATTCCTATTAGGAGACATGTCCATCACATGTCAGAAAAACATGTTGTTATTGTACATTTCTGCAAACCACAGATGACAAAATGTTTCTGAAACTAAAATATCAAACACACAAAAATATATCAACATTAATATCTAGACATGTGTAGATCAACATTTTAGTTTTTTTAACCACCCGTGGCCCATTTCAGCAGTTTTTAGGGTGAGATACCAGCACTTGAATTTTATTTTAAAAAGACAATATTTTAATTAATATTTAAACCAAACCACAACATTTTACTAACCCTAACCGAAGCATTTTTGGAGAAATAGGATGTTAACTCCAGTCTCTGGTGACAAGTCCTGAATATTTTGTACCTGCCATCCACCCCAACTACATATTGAGTAAAGGAAAACAAGCAGATGACCCATCAGTAAAATAATAATAATAATAATAATAATAATAATAATAATAATAATAATAATAACATGTAGAAATTAAACACATCCATAGTTTGCAGAAATGTGATATAAATCTGGCTTACATCCTTTTTAATAGCAGCCATAATGTCCTGCAACTGCAGATGGGAACAAATATGGCCCTAATATGGGTTAGGGTTCAGGCTCTTTTAAAAAACAATGTGGTAATTATAAGATATTTTGGTCATTATTTAATATATCATGAGGATGAAAGTATACAGAGGGTTGTATAATCCAGTTGACAGGACTCTGTTATCTCTCTGTTATTGAAGTAAATCAGTATTGTCACAACAGATTTGGAACCATATGTGTAAATGTGATACAAGAATAATCTACCTCCCAAAACAGGATTTACTGTTTAACCTCAATGTATATGTGCAGCCAGACTGGCAGCAGCAGAACTGTGAAACCAAGGTTAGTAGGCCACTATCGGGAGTGAAAAGGAAACAGTGTGAGCAATACACTGTAGCACCAACTATGTTTTTAAATTCTGCAGGGTGACTGAGTGGAGGGAGAAAAGGGGGGCAGCCTGACATTCAGGCAACATTATGTCTCCAGTGCTGTCTAAAGAAGGAAAGAGTGATGGGTCATGATATAAAAAGATAGAAAAATATGAGAGGCATGAAGAGTCTGGCCTCTCCCGCTTTCTTTTTCCACTAGATGAAACGGACTCTGTACATCTGTCTCATCTTCCTTTTTTTGGTTGCCCCTGAAAAAGGCCCAGCTGAACCCTCTCTCTCTCTCTTTCCCTCTACTTGCCTTTCTCCCGCTATCTCTGTCTTTCCTTCTCTCTCTGTTCCTCTCCCTGGTTAGCTCTGACACACTGGTCAGCCTCAGGGTGGAAGAACAGAGGGACTCTGCTATGGGTTTGTTAGAGGAGATGGAAAGAAGGAGAGAGGAGAAACTAGGAGAGGGGTAGGGGAGGAGGAGGAGGAGGAGGAGGAGGAGGAGGGGGTGATCAGGAAGAGGGAAAAAGATGTTGTCCATCCAAAAGTCAACACAGAAGCAAATTACACAGCTACTGTGGCCCTTTATTGCCATCAACTTGTGTAATATTATGCTATAGAATTTTTTACAGCTAAATGTTGACCCATAAAATGTACTTGCTATTTTTTACGGTAGAAGTACAGCGTGCATGTACACACTGAGACCTGACTTATCTTTACTAAATGTAATGTATGATACTGGATAAAAGTTTTGAAACCAGGTTAAAAGTGTATTTTTTCAATATTTCCAGACAAATACAAAATATTCTATGCCCAGCCAAGTTAACATACCCCAAATAATATCACTCAGAACACCAGTTTTAACACCAGTGAAATATAATGCAATATTTTTTACTTTGCCAAAACATCAATGATTTTTTTTTTGATATAGTAAAATTTAGATTTGAATAAGTGAAGGAGGGATAAGAAGGATGGATGGATGGATGGATGGATGGATGGATGGATGGATGGCAGGCAGGCAGGCAGGCACAGATTTAATTCATTACATTCCTATGTTTGCTCATTTATTCCTTGACTCCTCCTCGTTTGTGTACATCCATATGTAAGTTTGACATGTGTACAGCCGACATAGGAAGTTGTAAGTTCTGCCAGTGCATTTAACCAAAGGGTATAGTTAAAGGAGTCTCTGTGACTCCACTTTTTCTCCCACCCCGGTCCAATTAGATCGACTTTGCATGAATACAGCTTATATTAAGTCCTACACACCGAGACACGCAGAACGGCAAAACTAAGATATGGATTTCATATTTGTTCATGCTGTCAAATCCAGTTTGACACACAAGTGAGTGACAAATGAAAGGAAAAACCAAAGATCATGTACAAGCAGAAAAGCTTTAAATGCTCCTTGGCCTTGACCTTTGAACTTGATATTCCTTCAGTTGCTGATGATGGAGAGCACTAGCATTTCATACTCATCACTATTCTACGGACTAGTTTTGACATCCTGGTTGGAACAGACTAGTCCCATCAGTTTTTTTTTCCTTTATTTTTTCACGTCTACACATTTAAGAGGCGATCTAATCCTTATTCCAAGTATGGGCTGACACTGGTTATCTCCAGTAGAATGGATAAAGAGGCCTAGCTGAGACATAAGGACTCTGAACAAACTTTGTGCAAAACCCCAGCTGTGGTTCAGGTCTTTCCACTGACAGTTCCATTCATAAAGAGAAGTTTCAGAGCTTTAATGACTCCTACAACCGCCAGGTGAAGCTCAGACTCCCGCTCGGGTCATAAATAGGATACAGTAACTTCTGATAAATAAGGAAACGCGCTGCCTCAGACTGTGATGAAAGGTGGAGAAGTCCAACAAGTTTAGGTGAGATGAGCGGAGGTGCGGATGTGAGCGCGCGATAACGGTAGGCTATTAGTATGATGTGGAACGCCGACCGTAAGAAAATAAGGAAAAGAAGGGGGAAAAGGATGAAGAAAAAAGTATCAATCGATAGGGTTAAATTATTCATCGTCATTAATTATCGATCGCTCTCCGCTGCCAGCTCGTCCGCCTCGCGCCAGAGTTGAAAGGAGGGAAAGCGCGCTTTATTAAAACCGGCTCGAGCCTCATTGTTTCATGTCCCGCGGCAAAGAAAAAGCTCGAGTTTGGCTCTGCCCGCGCCAGTAGAAAAATAGACACACACACACGCACCCACTCACACGCACACACACACGACTCCACCTCCCTCTCCCGAAGCGCGGGAGGAGCTTTGGGGAGCCTCGCGCGGTGTTCATGGGGCGGCTGTGTCTCGCGTGGATCGATGAGGGATCAATGGCTCGCGCTGACTAATAGCCAGAGAGCGCCTTTGATCTCGCGGCTGAGAGATCAAAACCTGCGCGAGAGGGAAGAGAAATAGGAAAAGAAACTGCGCCGGCGAGCTGACCTTCACACACACACACACACACACACACACACACACACACGTGCGCGCACACACACACACGCTCGTGCATGCGCTAAGAACACACGTATGGCCTACACACGCGCGCACTTCAAGGAATTTGACTACAGGATATCCTACCAGCAAACAAAACTATGAGAGGAGCATCACTAACCAAACTCCAAGATAATTTCCACTGAACTCGTTTAGAATAATAAGCCATCTGTCCATACAGACTGGAGTGGAGCAATTCCTCACGTCTACGTAACACGAGCGCGCGCATACGCACACATGCACACACATGACTGCACGCACGCCACCTTGCTTCCTAGTCCAAGTTGTTGCTCTTGATTTTGACTTCCTCAGACAAGGTGATACAGTGAGAACAAGGGAACCATCTGTTGTTTCCAGGGAGCAGATGAGTGTCCTTTGGGCTCGACTTCACGCCTGTAGAGAATGAGGAGGTGTGTGTGTGTGTGTGTGTGTGTGTGTTTGTGATGGGGGGGGGGGGGTTGTCATGATCGGAAAAAAGCAGAGGTGACTTTGTTTAACAACCTGTTTAAAGTGTAGACAATGCATATCCATAGGGAATGACATCATATGTAAGGCTTGACAACAAACAGGAGTTTCACAATAAATGTCATTATTGTGACATTTTTTCTTTAGTCTCTTTCAGGTTTAATTTGCTCGTACTATCAGCTAAAACAGGCAGAAAAATCTTTTTGCATGCCATATTGTTTTACTCTCATTAGAACTGTTCTACCTCTATAGATTTTCTAAAATGTTCTGCAGCTTGGCAAGTGGTTGTCAAGACTTTAATCCCACAAATATTGCCCTCTGGTTCCTTCAATGCAAAACTCAGGAACCAGAAGCCAATAAACCAGGAAGAAATAATGACTGGACATTTATTGTGTTTCCTGTTTTCTAAGGGTGACTTTAAATGACTACAGATGAGAGTATAATTCTCAGTAAAATGTAGTTGTGTTTTCCAGACTTTGACCTGAGGAAATGCACTTCTCTCTTTCACTACTCATCCTCATCACACTCTATCTCTTGCTTTACCCCCCCTGCTCCACCCCCTCTGCCCTTCCCTCCTCTCCCCTCTCTGGTCAGTGAGTTACTCTCTATCGCTCTCACTTCCCGAATTAACCACTCAAGAAGTCACCACCGACTCAATCAATAGCTCATACATAAACCCTGCTATAATCGCTCCCCTGCCTGTCTGTCTGCCTCCTCTCCTCTCCTCTCCTCTCCTCTCCTCTCCTCTCCTCTCCTCCATTTATTACACTATCTCCTCTACAACTAAAACAATCAGGTCATAAACACAGCAGATAATCACCTCCTTTCTGTTTTGTTTTAAACAGACTTAGACAATATATGTGAAAGTCTCCTATTTAAATAAAACAAAAATGCGACTTTAAAGGACCGATGCTTTAGCTCAAACTTTATGTGAAGTTGTTTCACCCTGATCAGAAATGTGTCAAAAAGGTCCCGTAAAGTTTCATGACGTTACAAAAAGATGACTTAAGTAGGAATCTTTAACCCTTTATTGGGCAAGTGACTGTTTTTGGTCATTTCTGCAAAGATTAAATGAGGCCAATCCAGTGTCTCAGTGAAGTCAAGAAGCATGTTGGTTTTTTACCATTATACAATGACTCAAAGAGGTTTTATAGACATTTTTGAAGCTGTAAATAGTGAATATGAGTGATCTTTGTAAGTTTATAACCTTATAGCAGTTGTTTTATTGCATGAATTTTCATTTTAGCAAGTGCTGCTTGGATGTTTTATGGCAAGAGGAGAGAGACTAACACACTAAGGTTGAAGTTTTGAATTTCAGAGTATTTCAATGAGTGCCCTATAAAGGGTTAAAGAATATCTGTGGTGGTTTCTAACCTATATCTGTCCCATATTAATGATGACAGACTAGGACTTGAACCTGCACAAACAAAAAATGCATATGAAAGCAGCTCCGACCGACAAAGAAAACACACTTCAATCTGAAGTTGCTGAAGACAGGCCTGATCCTACATTTTATCTCCTCTGGTTTAACTAAACCTACTTTATTCCTTCAGGGAATCCATATTTGTGTAGCATCCCTCTAAAATTTATTACAGGATCACAGTAATTCTTTTAAGTGCAAGGGCACTATTGGCCCATGTGAGTATGTCCAGCCAGAATGGGTCCAGTATTGCGTTATAGCAAAGACAAGGAGACATCAATATTGCATTATCTCATGTTTAACTGTGAGACACAGATAGTTGTTTTGGGGGCCTTAAAAGATATTGTATTACCAAAGGAGATACAGGCAGACATCCAAACACTCACATATACACACACTCACAAGAAGTAAGAAAAAAACAGCATAACACACAGAGAATTTTAAAATGATAAGGCCTCTACACACCCTCTGCTCATACCCCTTCTCTCTCTGTGTCTCTCTCACACTCTTCCCTCACTTCTTCTCTGCCTCTCTCTCCTCTCTCTAAAGTCTTTGATTCGTCCGTACGGTTTGATCTGCGAGAGAGCGAGTTTTGTAAACACATTTTTCACGATCATATAGCCACGGGCAAGGGGAGCGTGAGGCGCGGAGGAAGAAGAAGAAGAAAAAGAGAGAGAGAGGGAGAGAGAGTGTGTGTATGTGTGAGTGTGTATTTGTGAGGGACGTTTAATGAGCGTGCAAGATGGAAAGACAGACTGACAGAAAATGCAGGGATGGGGTCTCAAACATGACTATACTGCACTGGGCTGAGCAGCAACAAAAAAAGACACACACACTCACTACTTGCACACATACAGCACATGCAAAACACACACACACACATGCACAGGGAATGGAAGCCTGGACTGATGGTTTTGGCACAAGTAAAGCATCAGAGGGGTTGACGAAATGTGAAGCAACAACGAGAAAAAGCAAGTTATTCAGTTTTCCTTATCATGCAGAGGAGGGTGACACTCCAACACTGTATTTCCCGATATGACACTTCCTGACTGGTGCACCCATGTAGAGAGAAAGAAAGAGAGAGAGAGAGAGAGAGAGAGAGAGAGAGAGAGAGAGAGAGAGAGAGAGAGAGAGAGAGAGAGAGAGAGAGAGAGAGAGAGGAGGAAGGAAAGAAGGAAAGAGATGCATCTCGTTTGGGATGATGAACAACAGAAAACAGGAGAGAAAACAGCGTCTGAAAAACAGATTAGGGTGTGAGCCAATAAAAGGCAGAGGAGAGCACAGACGGTAAACACACCGTGGTGTAAGGCTGAACTAATAAAAGTACGAGTCTCTCATTCCTGCGTTTCGGTTTTTCCCCCCTCCACTTGGAAACACTTTGTTTTATCATGTGGCAGACTCTGATCCGGTTAGGTTCGATTGGCTCCGGTAATGGCGCTAAGCGCGTCGCTTCTGTACCGGCGCTGTTTGCACGCGGCCGCGCAGAGAGAGAGAGAGAGAGAGAGAGAGAGAGAGAGAGAGAGAGAAGAGAGAGAGACAGAGAGAGAGAGAGAAGAAGAGAGAGAGAGAGAGAGAGAGAGAGAGAGAGAGAGGAGAGAGAGACAGAGAGAGAGAGGAGAGGAGAGAGAGAGAGAGAGAGAAGAGGGAGAGAGAGAGAGAGAGAGTCTGGATCGGTACCGAGAGGCTGACACACCACCGATGCAAGTATGGGAGGAAATAATTTTTCTAAAACCATCCGACTAAAAAGAAGAAAAAAATTAAAGACAGCACCAAAAATAATATTTATGCGTCTATAGGAAATTAGTTTAAAATCTTAAGAATACCTAATTATTTATGTTAATTTCTACATCATTATTATTATAATATATATTTTTAAAAACAACAAAAACGAAAAATAATCTGGTCTAATGCACCTCATAGATATAATGTTAAAGTTCATACTGAGGCCTAAAGGCTGCTGAAACAAATCATTACTAACAACTGCATAATAATAATAATAATAATAATAATAATAATAATAATAATAATAATAATGTGGTGTTGTTGTTGTTGTTGGCTGGGTCGTCACGTCTAAATTTAACGTGCTTTTCCACTTCGACATTTGTTTGTTTTCCTAAAAGGAAACACTCCTCAACAAATCCTGCACAAATCCCAAGCGTCAGTCGTTAAAAACTGATTTTCTTTTTATTTTTTTCCTTTACTTGCATTCTTTTTCTTTCCTTTTATTTATTTATTTATTTTTTTAACTTTGCCCACTGCTTTTTAGAAAGAAGAATAGCTGCAAGCGGTAAAGACGGTTGTCAGAATGTGTGTGTGTGTGTGTGTGTGTTGGTGCGTGTTGGAGTGTGTGTTTGTGGGTGTGCAAGAGTTCAGTTGCAGCGTAGTGTAGCGTTTCCTCTTCCTCTCTCTTTCTTCTCTCAGTCTTTTCTGTCCGGGGAATTGTTCTCAACGTCCACAAACACATTGCAAATACCCGGCGGCCCAGCTCCATCGATTTCTAATTAGACTCCAGGATAATCGTTGGAGAGAGATGAAAAAAGGAGAGAGTGATAGCGAGACCGAGTAAATAAATATATAAACGAATTAGAGCCCAGATTAATTGAATGAATATGAGCATTAAAAAGAAGCAAAGGTGATCTTGGCGGATAAACCTTGCGTGGACTGAACGGGAAATAAGGCTTATACACACAGGAGGAGGGGGTGGTAATGGTGGTGGTAATGGGGATTTTAAGAGCCCCAACTTGGATGTAATTTGAAGATCAGCCCTTTTTTTCTTTGTTAAAAACACATTCCAGATTAAAAAAAAAAAAAAAAAAATCATTATTACATCCTAAATATTTGATGAACGGATTTTACAGATGCACTTCCCATTAGATGGAGATCCAATAGAGAGCAGATTCTCATAAAACTGGACTTGATGTGTTTTGTGTTAGAACTGGATGCAGAAGTTGAGTTGGAAAATTAAGTAGCTATGTACATGTTGAATTCACATTGATTTAACCCATTCTTTGTCACAAATGCACTCTGTGACACCAATCAATTTTTTTTTTTTTTTTTTTTGTGAATTCAAGTTTTTATTGAACTTTTCAAAGGCTTGGTACATGACAAACTGAATATGTTTCTCCATCCAGGAATAGGTAATATAGAATTAACAATTAACTCTGGTGACAGACTCAACATAGACTCAACACTCAACTTTTGGTCTTATAAACATAAAAGATCAAAGATAAAAGATAAAAGACAGGCAGCAAATACAAAAGTAAATGGATATGTAATAATATCAACTAACATGTATCTGTACACACACACACACACACACACACACACACACACACTTGTACATGCACTCATACCTTCATACATGCATATATCCACCTTTATGTAATCCAAAAACCTTTCCCAAAGGGTCGACACCAATCAACCTTGAACTAAAGCCACAGCTGGATTATCCAACTTCTCTCCTCTCCACTCAAATTTCCCCCTCCTCCCCCTCTCCCCCTGTTTCTGTCTCCTGACACAGTGTGACAGGGGGGTTAGCCGGGGAGCTCAGGTAGCTCGTTTACTTTAATTAACGTTTCATCATCCTCAGAGCGGGACTGCGCACTGAGTATATACTCTTTCATGCTGCTCCGTCTCTCATCCCTGTTCTCCATCCATTCATCATCAGCAGCCCTCTCCTCTCTCCGCCCCACCTTCGGGCTCTCCTCTCATCTTTTCTCCAACAACTCACCATATCGCCCCTTGCTCCTCTGTCTCATGTCCACTCAAGCATATACAGGATAATAATTCAAACACTTTCCTTCCTTCTCTCTTCCCTTCCCTTCCTTCACTCCCCCCTCTTCTAAAACTTCAGCACTTGTTTTTCCTCCCCTCAGCTCTTCTCTCACCTCACATTCCCCATAATATTGTTTCTTACGACCGGAATTATTAACAAAGTTAGCGGAAATATTACTATTGATGTTTGGGATTGCCATCCTATGTTTTGGGGCTTTCTTCTTATTTACAAATATTATTGGCATATAGATCCCACCATTTCTGATTACATCTACACAGTAAAGTCCCAAAAGGAAAATAAGACAGGAATGGGGTTATTGATAAATGATACTGACCGTCTTAGTCATGTAATAAGAAAATAACCCCCCCCTCGGTGGTGATCAGCATCAGCCACACAACTGCAATTGATAATTGATAATCGATTTCAAGCCTAAAGCATAATTTAGAGAACTGATTATACAATCAGCACAACATCTTGATATTAGCCCTATATGCATCTGTATCTATCAATAACATATTTCCAAAAGATAAATGACCTTTTCATGCGTGTGAAGAGACACAGCAGGAAACTACAACATCTATAACAAGATGCATTTATTAGAGACAAGACACTTATGCACCAGAAATATCACATTTGACTTCATTTTATGCATGCCAGCTCTCTTCAAGTAACTATAACAGTATTATTTTGTCAGTCTGAATTCTGGATCTACAAACTTTTCACTCTTTTTTTGCTGCAATGAGGAAAAAAGTCTGAATCTGGGCAACTAATATGCAACTAGTATTAGCACAGTTATCACGATGTTTTGGGAGGCTGAGGTTTTCTTTACATGAAAGGTAAACCAGTTGTGAATTTGTATTTTTTCTATAATTTTCAAAACAGCAAAAACATATATTAAAAGAAGTAGAGGACACCCCTAAAGTTTCCGCAGGGCATTATTTCTATCCTGTCTTTGTAAAGATAAAACTGCTTATTTTAAGCTCCTCTGAAATTAAATAGAATTTGACTTATTGTGTTCACTTAGACGTTTAGATGCTTTGCTTGATTACACTCTTTTATGAGTAAAATGCTTCCACAAAATAGCAATGAAACTTTACCAAGTTTAGTCACTAATACAGAAAAAGAACATGGAAGAAATTCTGGTTGACTGTAGTTTCCAAGATAAAAATGTGAAATTCTGAGATTTAATAATAAGAGAAGGGGTTTTTACTCAAGTTGAAGTTTATTTTTCAAAGGGACAGCACATATTAATAAACACAATACGTGCCAATATAAGAGATTATAGTCGAGGCTAATTTCCATCTTTAGTCCCTACATATACTTACATGTAACTAGTATTAGCCCAAAAGGAATGTTTGTCTCAGAGCTACCAGATCTACTTCAAAACACTGTCTGCACATTATAATACACTCACCTTTCAGGTTCTTTTCAGTTGTCATTTGTTTTCCAATTTATTTTATTCAAGTAAGACTTAGCATATTTAATCTCTGAGGAAGAGAATTTCTAAAGAAAATAATTGTGGACCAGTGTTACAGGGCTACAAAAATAACTGATGAAAATCAATTATGCAACAACATTATCAGATATGAAGCAAATAGATAATCTATAGATAAATAGGGAGGACATGACATGCTCCTCTTTGTGATTAAAATTTTATAACTATTTGTACCCTAGAAGTATTTTTAGGCTATAATACAGAAACAATGGAATAAATGGGGGACTGTATCGCTGTAACTCTATAAAGCAGAGCTCCAAAGATGAAAAGTTGGCAGATAGTTAAATCATATAAAAGTGTCCTGTATTTTGGTAACGTGGTCTTAATGAAAAAAGGAATGATGAAAATAATTCAATAAAAACAACAGTAAAAACTTGGAACTAGTCACAAACCAATAGCAGCGAGTCCCCTTGGAGTGGGCTTAGGGATGGGGTTTGATAAATCGGTGGAAATGACAGGTGTTATATGAAGCAAAAATAAAATGAGAGAGAGAGAGAAGTCAAGTCAATGCAGTTAGACTCATATGGTTCAGTGTGTGGTCGGGGCGTGACTCAAACACGGCCCGGGACTCACACGGAGCATTTTGATAGTTTAAACAGTTTAAAACACTTACAGTGGTAACCGGATTTGTAGCCTTGTGGGGTTAAGAACTTGATGAAATCCACCATGCTCACTGGGACTACGGAGGTGAGCGCTCACATACAAATTGCCATTGATGAAGAGTAAAGGGGGGAAAACTTCACCACCATAAACCTTGAACCTCCCCACCCACCCCCATTCCTTCTCATGCTGGTTTAGATATAAAAAAAAAAATCTCTCCTACCCAGAATGCATTGCAGACGACTCCACCTGGGAAGTGAAATTGACCTTCGACTGCAGTTTACCATACATGAAAGCAGTAATATCAACCCAAAATTGGAGTCTTTTAATGCAATACAGATAAAACATAATGATGAAATCAATGTTTTGATTATTCTAATTCGACTCTTTGAATATCCTGAAGCAAAACTGTACCATGTACCCCCAGGTCTGCTTCAGGTGTAACACGTCTGTACTTAGCAATGTTTCACCATTTTAAGGGTTAAACGTCATGTAACCCAGACCTGCTGCAAACTTAGGTCTTTGATTTGAATCGACTCCACCTCATTCAGATGACTTTGAGATGCACATGTCAGACCCCCCTCTGTTTTTATGTTACAGACTAATGACAGTAGGAAATGCACAGTTAATGTTGTGCTGTTGGGGTCATTCAATCAAATCAATCACAAAAAAAAAAAAAAAAAAAAAAAAAAAAGACGTTAGCGTACAAAATGATGCAACATGTCATTATGTTACTGTTGGTGAAAATCTATCTATGACTCAGGAGGAAATATTAACAGGGTAGGTTATGTAAAGTTTTATACAACATAACATTTAGTGACATGTGTATATTGTCGTCTTGAAAGAATTTTAGTATCATTATAAAGCAAACTATGGTGAGAAAATAAAACAGATGGTGAATAAATTTACAGATTTCTCTGAATTTGAACAGTCGGAAATATCTGATGTAATTAATGTAAGCACATGTCAAGATAATACAGATATAGCTGCTTTTAGATATTTTAGTGTGGAAATGTAGTCACACATTGTGGCTTTAATTAGTATTTAACTGAAAAATATTTCTAAATTCTTCATTTAGTTTGTCCTGTCATTGTATTATCCTTGTGTATTTTTTTTCCAGAAGGATACTGAATTCTCTATAAACTTCTTAAAATAAATGTAAATTTTCCAATGAAAATACTTACTTTGGCAGAAAAGCCTGTGCAGGCAAATGAATAATGGATATATAATGATATTCTTGAGGCACAGATGTTGAGCATTAGGACAACACGTGTTGAATTTCACACATGTTGTGATGCAGTGTGGTTTGTTTTAAACAGTTAGGATCTACAATCTGTTTTTAGTTGGTTTAACCATTTCTCTCTGCAGTCTTTGTAGAGGGGTGAGAAAATATGGATGCACTCGAGTATTATGTTAATCTGTTCTGTGATACTGTAGCATCTGTCAAATACACTATTGATTTTACATGAATTTATTTGCAAAAAAATTGTGGCAAACAATTCATTTCATGAGCATTTATTTCGAGTAAAAACCTTGAATTGCTGCATAATTACACACTTTACAAAGGTCAGCTTTTTTTTATCCAGATTTTAGGCATATGACTGTTTTTTTTTCTAAAATTAGATTTTCCCAATCACTTTACAGTATCACAATAGATCGTAACATACTGTATCATAGCATGATCCAGGTCATATTGTGAGATCTTTGCCAATAAACAACCACAGACAGCTGTGTTTGTATTAATACCACCACAGCTCTGTGTGCACAGTGACACACAGGGCACGGGGCTTTCACACATGTACACAAACACCCGCACAAACACAAAAATTCAATCTCTCTATGTTTCTATCAGAGTTTCTCCACTTCTACCTTGTGTCACACTTAAACACACACAAGCAAACATACACACACTAGTGTGTACACAGAGCACCGGTGTGCCCCGGCCCCCGTCAGCCCTCTCGCCTGTGTGTGCGTGTCAAATCGAATCTCCACCTCAGTGCGTAGTACACCTGCTGTGCCGGCGTATAATGCGCTGCATACAGTGAGTGCACGATGACGGATTACTGAATTAGACCAATAATGACAAGTGACACTTCTGTTACCGCTCCCTGAGCCACTGCAGAGAGCAGGGGAGAGGTGTAAATAAAGAACAGACACAGCGAGACACAGACAGAGAGAGAGAGAGAGAGAGAGAGAGAGAGAGAGAGAGAGAGAGAGAGAGAGAGAGAGAGAGAGAGAGAGAGAGAGAGAGTGGAAGGAAAAAAACAGAATAAGACAGAGGCAGAGGAAGTCATGGAGATGGATTGGAAATTTTCAGCTTATTCTGTGAAAATAAATAAGTTCTGTTTCATTCGCTTGAAACTTCTTTGTCCTGTTTCTGTCTTTCTTTCAGTTTTCAAAACAACACCTACTTGTCATGGATGACAGCAGCTCAAGAGTCGATCCACACCACAATTTGTGGTGATATTTTTCAAACACCTTTTTTTCCAGAGATGTTCACGGACAGTGTTTTTGCTGCCAATTCAAAGGCAAAGGCTCACCTGGACTCCAACTGGAACCCCACTTAAAAGTTAGACCTGGCCAGATGATCACTCAAACCACATCTGGGTAAAAAATAAAGGCAACCTGATATGTTTGGTAAGACAGAAGTGTTCTGAGAGTTCTGATGCATTTACTTAATGAATATACATGAAATGTAGAGCAGGGTAATTTGTGAGTGTCCACCAGTAGTAGTCTAGGCCAGGGTATCTGCAGGATGTCTGGCCCCCTATGGACCCTGGTCTCCGCAGGCCTGTGCTCAGGATGCTAAACCATGCCAAATGAGGAAGAGGAGGTGCAATCCTCATAGGGACCACATGAATAAATCAGCCTACCACCCGGTGCTTCTGTAGATGGTTCAGAGACACATACACAGCTACATGCATTCATACATGCACATTTGAATGACAGGGTTTCAGGAAGAGGCACTACATACAGTAGGTGTGATAGATGCAAACAACCAGTGGCTGCCTGCCTGTTTTTGGGGTTAGAGACAGGCTTTATCATATGAACATCAATAAGAATATTTGCGTTGGCAGTCTGTCAATGATGTCAGTTTATCTGCAAGGCTCATCGCCCTGTATTGTCTCATAGTGGAGCATCATCAGGGGATATGAGCTTGCCAAGTGAACTGTCCTCCAGACATTGTGCCACAGTGTGTTTGGCTCATGAGCCAGCGCTGTGAGGTGCATGCAACTTCTACAAGTCCATCCACTGGATAGAGAAAACTGGAATAGAGACAAACAACACTGGTGTGGAGAAGAGAGCACTTAACTGGGACAAACACACACACATACACACGCGCACACGCACACACACACACACACACACACACACACACACACACAGAGACAGCGGAGGCACAATTGGAGTTGGAAAAAAAGAGAGAACAACAGTGAGGGCGCAATAGGGGGAGCACAGAGGAAGGAAGACAGAAAGAAATATTGACAAAGCCTAGATATACACATAAGTCACCCGACACGACCCGCCTGCTCCTTGTATTTTATAGAGCCGCTCTGCGCTGGCGGAACAGCATGACAGGCCAGTTCCTTCAACGGAAAATATGGTCCCTCTCTCCCCTCCCTCCCTCCCGCCTGCATCCCTCTCCGCTATCACTCCTGTTTTCTGTCTATCCCACCTGATATCATTCTGTCACCTCCGCACCGGCTCCTTTTTTTTTCTTCTTCCATCATCCCCCCTATTTCTTTCTTGCCCCGTTCTCGCGATTTTTTTTATTGGCGCTCTTCCATTGCACCCTTCATGTTTCACTCCTCCGTTTCTATCCATCTTCATGTCGCTCTCTTAATCCCTCTCATTTGCTCTCCCAGGCCCCTCATCCCTCCCGTTTCTCTTCCTGCCCTCCCGGTGCTGTTTCCACGCGCTGTCCCATTTCCACCTACTCCTCGCCGCTTCCCTCATTCTTCCTGATTCATTTCCTCTCTGCTATCCGTTCCATTCGTCCCCCTCTCCTCCATTTGCACTACATACACCCTCCATCCCTTTGCTGGTTTTTCCACTTCATCTGTCACTCCTCTTCTCCATCTCCATCTCCAAACTTCATCCATCCACCTCATTAATTATACTAAACACATTTTCACTTTTCTCACACTTCTCTCTTTTACTTTTAGACCCACATGCATTTCTCAGTATTTCACTATTTACTCCTTTTCTTTCCCCTCACTTGCTTCTTCTTTCTTTTCCTTTTCTTCTCGTTTGGTCCTCCTGTTTTTCTCCCATTTCTCCCCTCTCTGCCTCTGCATTCCAGCCTGCCCTCCCTCTCTCATCCGCAGCCTGAGCACAGAGCCCCATGTGTCGGAATCAATTAGGGCTGAGAGCCGTCGCGGCCGCTCTTTCACGGAGGTAAATATTAAACTGCACCAAGCACCGAGGAGGAAGAGAGGGAGAGAGAGGAGGGGAGAGAGGGAGCCCTCCGTCCCTAATCCACCGCATCGATCAGGCGGGGATGAGGGTAATATATTATTTTGACAAGATACGATCCTCCGACGCGCACCGCTATCCCCGGCGATCGATTTCTTTTTTCTCTCCTTTTTTCTTTCCTTTTCTCCCCCTCAGCGAGTGGGACAGAGTTTGTGTGTTGCCGAGCTTGTGTGTGTGTGTGTGTGTGTGTGTGTGTGTGTGTGTGTGTGTATGTGTGTGTGTGTGTGTGATATAAGGTGTGTGTGCATTTGTATGTTGTTGCCGGGCGTCTTGGCGTGTGCATGTGCACTGGAGTGTGGATGGGTGACAATAGGAACAGCATTAGGAAATGTGGGGAAGAGATGAGGATGGTGCTGCTACTAGGTCTGCGCTTTTACAAACAAGCTCCTGTCTAAACAGCTAAATCACACTCTCGTCTAAAGATGGATCGTTGAGGAGGAGAGAATCGGAGAATGTCGCGTTTTGGTGTTTATTTTCTGCAGCAGTGCATGCATGGTGCATGGTCGGACTTCTACAGTTATAGTCAAATAGACAAAGCTCTGTTAGCTGACCTATTGTAAAGTTAAGTGTCCGCCCCCGCACTGGTCCCCTCTGCTCCCGTGCCTCCCCTCTATATCGCTTTGTAAACTGTGTCTAAATGCTAAACTCCCAGATCAATTTTTTTTATTCACCCTCATCCCCCATCAGTGCACTCTGTCTGCCCCCTGCCTCTGTCCTCCTCCAACAGCCTCAACTCTTGCTGTCCTCCACTGATGACAAGTGTCCTATACCTCTGCCTGTTTGTGTGGAAAGTATATTAACAGCAGGTCATGTAAAATTCCACATTTTGCACCAGTGATATACTGTGTGCAGTAATATGCATGACTGTTTTTACCATTGGAGTTCTTAACCACTGCGTATTCACCAACCTCCAGCACTTAAAGCAGGTGTTACTTGCAAATTTACTTTATAAAGTGATTGAGTGTCAAAGTGACTCATCTGCTCCATATAAAAGAACAAGTAGCTTGTATTAATTGGAATAAAACTGCAAAAATACAGAAAATCAGGGCCGATACCAACAGTGATGCTTAAAATGAACAATCTGGTAGATAACCTAAACCAATCTTTTCTTCCATTCCCATTTTTTGTGCCAGAGTAACAAGAAATTTTCTTTCTAACTGAATTTTAGTCATCTGAATGTGTGAAAAACAAAAAACTTTAAACATAATAGAGTATCCTCAGCCAGTATCACTGGTGGATGTAAATGTATTTGCCGATTGGTCAATGACAGTCAACAAGGCCAGGCTATGAGACAGTACGGTTCATTCCTAGAAAATCAAACTAAAGTCCTGCATAGTGGTAAAAGCTGGCTCAGCAAAACCCAAAACCTGAGCTGCAGACCGGTCTGAGCCTCATAACAGTCATTCTAAACTCCTCCTATACCCTGTGCCTTATACTCACACCATGTTTTCTGGTACTTTGCTCTCATCAGGTGAGCAGTCACGGGAGAAATATCTGGCTATTTTTAACAACTCCGTCACTTAAAATATTGTCATTATACTTTCCTGGCATACAATCTCATCAATCAGATACACATTAGTCTCTTACTATCAGTGGTTGTGGCTGGAGGATATACAAAATCCAGGATGTTGCACCCAAAGACTGAAGTTTATATCACAACTCCCTGAGATTTGGAGTTTTAGGAAATAAAATGATGTTGATTAGGGTTAGGAAAAGATTTTGGTTTCATTTTATTATCATCACTGTAGACATGATCTGTATTAAACCAAGCTCTGGTATCTTTTCCTAACCTTAACCAAGTACTATCTGTGTCACAACTTACCCATAAAAATGGTTATATTCTCATTTATGAATGTAATTTCTGAGAACAATTGAACAATTCCACGAGTGGTTAAAACACTGCAATGAAATACAGATTGATATGAAACAGACCACACCACATATGTTCTCTATGCACTGAATGCATAAAAAGGAAAATGTTTGCTGAAAGTTAACTAAACAATCAATACACCAGATGCTCTTTTTTGTTACTAGCTTTGGATTTTTGTGGCCTCTAGTGGTCAGAGTGTCCTAAAACAGCTTTAGGTTCCTGGGTTAAAACTGCTATGGTTAACGTTAGGACATATATTCCGGTGCCATGCTGTATGAATAATGAGTCTGTTTGTTAGGATAACTACAAATTTCCCATGAGATATGACTCATGCATAAACGTGTGTGAATCCACCTCTAGATGCAGACATGTTGACCCTGGCAGAAATACAACACACAGAATGAATCGACACGCTCTGTATCGGAAGTGTGTGCTAGTATACAGAACCTAAACAGATTTCTATGCACAAATCTGTTGATGCACATGAGTTTTCTCCAAGCGTTGTATCTCAGTTGGAACCTGTCCATGAGTAGTTTGGTGTTTCATGCACACCACCCATCTACACATGCACACACAGTGGCACCCGACCAGTTATCTCTCCCAGAAAGCTCCATCCAAACAAGTCTGACAACACCCGCTGGTGTTTCCTCCAGCTCCGCTCTCTCCGTCTCCTACTTTCTCTGTTTCTGCCCGCCGTGACTTAGTTTTCCCTCTTTCTTTCTGTCCGCTTTTGCTTTTATTGTGCCATTTTCTGCCACTTTGGTCCGAGAAAGAGGGACCGTAATGCAATCTCTCCCCCTCTCTGTCCCCTGCTGTGAGGGAGAGTAGCTTGGCCTGTGTGCTGGGCCGGGGAGAAGGGGGAGAGACGGGGTCAAGGTGAGCTCTAATACACTATTGATCCGCCCCAATTGAAAACCTGATGGAAATTTTACCCCCCTCCCTTCCCTTCCTCCTCATCCTTCCCCCGCACCCCTCTGTTTCTCTCTGTTTTTATCCCCCCCTCCTTTCGTCTACCCCCCTTTGCCTTCCTATCTTCCACTCCTCTCTTTCCTTATGTCTTTTTTCCTTTCCTGTGTGTATCCTCCCTGGTGTCTAGAGTCTTCCTCTTTTTCAGTGTCTATCCTCGTTCACTCCAATCTGTTTTCTCTCCCAGCTGAATGTCTCTTTCAACCACTGACCACTTTCTCTCCCTTGCTATCTCTTGGTGCTGGGCTGCTCTCTGCCTCCATGTCTTTTAAACCGTGCCTCTAATCATTTCCTCTCCTCTCCTCTCCTGCTTTTGGTCTCACCATCTCCTCTTTTTAAGCCCGTTCTCCTCTTTTTCCCCTTTAAATCCCTTGCTACCCTCCCCTCCCTGCTGTTTCAGTCTCTCTGACTCTCTTTCCCTCATCCCCCTCTCTGAGTGTGCATCAGATGGTCCATTTCTCTCTAACCCAGTGCATATTGATCCCTATGGCAGTAGCATGCAGGGTGAGGGCTGCGAGGAGTACTGCTACAGTGTATTAAACGACACAAACGCTTTGGACGCGGGGTCTGAGACACGCCTCCCCGGCAGGGCCCTGTCAATAGCTGCTCCCTCCTGTCAACAGCAGCCAAATGGCCTCTCAATCTGGGACTTGTGATGGGCTACAGATTGGTACACAGAACTGCAATGGATGCATCACAGAAAAATAGAAAGGATCTTGAGTAGAACAAGGATAAAAAATGAAATGAAATAAGGGGATGTGTATAGTGTAATTTGCCAGATAATGACAAGCTGCTTTTTAAAAAACAGATGTATTCAGCCCTGATGTAAGCCAATGAAATCATGTCAAACCATTTCCATTCAAATGCCTAAAATGTTGCACAACAAAATCTATGACCTCAACTTTCAATTTGGTCCATTCTCTGCCTTAACAGGCTACATAATAACACACCGCTGTCCTGCAGTTATGTGGAACAGCAATTATGGACGCAGTCGAGTGTGCTATATACTGTTCAAACACATCAAACAAAAGACGTACAAACACTGGAAAAGGCCTGAACAATAGAGATGGCAGCAACAGAAGCAAACCTTTTACTGCTACCCATTACTTTCCCACTTAACAAGACAAACCACAACCTCTCTCTCCCTCTCTCTGACTCTATGCAGAGTTGCCTGCTATCACCGTACTGCTCGAGTGGGAGATAAATGGAGTGAGTTCGTGTATGTGTGCGTTTGATTTATGTACTGTTGTGTACGTGTCAAGACGTCCGAGCTATCAGGACCACCATCTCCCAATAGACATAGAAATGCTACAGCAGTGGAGGCACCCCTCTGTCGACCCCGAGACCTCTGATACACATCTGGAACAACAGAGCACACAGAGTGGGATTGTAGGGGTTTGTTGGAAGAGGAGGAGGAGGAGGAGGAGGAGGAGGAGGAGGAAGAGGAAAAGGAGGAGGAGGAGGGTACCTTCATCGCAGCTATAGTTTTCATTTTCATTCAAAGGAGATTCGACTACTTAGTCCATCTCTCTGTCTTAGTCTTTTTCACCTCTCTGCCCTTCACTGTCTTGTGTTGACAAGAGGGAACCGGCCTGTACTTTGACCTTAAACTCAACTTTACAACTCCTTCTCACTCTCACAGGAATAATCTCACAGGTAGCAAACCTCCGGCATGCAGGCTGTGGGTCCTGGTTGGCTGCTTTCACATTAAGTTCCTGTCCACGGTGTCAGGAACAACTGCTGTATGAGCTCGATCTCTGGGGAAATCTTTGGTAACTTGTTCAAAAAAGGCCCGTCTCTCAAAAAATAGTCTCTGCAAACGTAAAAATAAGGCTGCAATGAATGATGTTTTCCACTGAAGATTAAGGTGTTGATTATTTTTGATTAATCATTTGATTGTTTGGTCTATAAAATGTCAGTCATATAATGCCCTAACCAAAGATATCCAGTTTAATGTCATAGAGGAGAAAAGAAAGCAGAAAAGAGTTAAAAATGTTATATTTTTTTTATTTTAAAGGATCCTCAAACCATTGAATCCAGTTTAAAACACTTGAATTTGATCGACCAGTTGTCAATCATTAATCAATCATTGCCACTCTACATAAAAAACAAGCACATTTGTCCTTGAGCAGCTTTCCCACCTTAAAGCAGGCTGACATAATATAAGTCATATTTAATCCACATAAGAAGATGTAATCATAATTATACTTCACAATTGTCCATTCTTTTTCTGTCCTTTTTGTATTTATAAGTATCACTGGTAATTTGTCCGATAACCTGCATCCGAGTTCAGACACCTGTTTTATTTTACCACTTTTCTCTTTCAATCACTCTTTTCTTCTCTCCCTTGCCGTCCCTTTTCTCTCTTCACCCTCTCCATCTATTTCTTTCTCTCTAGGAAGGAATCAGTCTCACCTTAATTGCTCTTAAATCGGATTAATGACTGACCGGGGACAACTTGACTTAATCTCTCTTCTAGTAAATCTCTTCCTCTCCCCTCTTCTCGTACATCACTCTTATACATTTTATCCTCCCGTACCCTCCCTCCCTCTTTATTTCTTGCTCTTTCTTTTTCCACCTTCAACCTTTTCTCCCTCCGTCCCTCCACTTCACTCTCATTTATATCTCAATCTTTTACCTCTGTCCTTCCTTCCTCCTCTTCTCTTCTCCATCACTCTCCCTCTCAGTCAGTCAGTCTTTTCATCTTTTTGGACGCACTCTGTCATGCTCCAGCTCTGCTCGTCATCCGGGTCCCTTCATCATTCTTCTCCTCTTCTTTTCACGCTTCTTTTGACAACTTTCTATCATCCTTTAACTTCATCATCCTGAAAATTTTCCCCCAAACCTCTCTTCGACTTGGCTGTCACTTCTCTCTTTTTCTCGATTGTTCGCTTTGTCTTTCTGTGTGCGTGTCATTCACTCTCTACAAGGTTGGCCGGTCTCTGGCTGTTGTGTATGTGTTAGCGCACGTCAATGTGGTCCTGTCATTGCCTCCTAAGTGCTTTGGCAATACTAGGGATCTGCTGTCATGCCAGTGCAACTAATCTCAATTGAATTACATTGAACTTGTATTGAGATGGCGATAAAGGACATGAGCGTCTGTCTGTGTGATTGCTCAAGCAGCTCTCTCACATCCATGTGACACACACACATCAAAATCACTTTGGGTGACTGCTGCGCTATTTGATCATTACACCTGATGCGATTAATGACAATAACATTGCAACAAGAAATAAAAAGTTGATTAAAATTCCATAGATTACGGCTGGTGCCCTGCTGTGCTGGGGCAGGTGATTCTTGTTAAAGGTATAAGAGCAAAAAGAAAAAAAACTGTGGCACCTTCCAAACCCCTGCAGTTCAAAAATCTGAAGGAAAAAAGAGGCCAGCCTTGTGGACAAAAGCTCATTTTCCTCTTGGTTGCACACTGCTGCAGGCAGGCTAACATGCCACAGGAGAATTCAACCACTCATACACCTTTGTTTTCCTCTGGTTTTTCTCAACTTTACACACAGCAGCAGAGCCATAACTGAGAGTATACACCAGGATTTCTATGTCAGCCTGTAGGTAAGTGCACGGCCTGTCAAGCCTGAGGCGAAGTCGATGATCTCAGACCACAAAGTCCCCAGTTTTTCTGACTGTGACAGAAAAAGGAGAAAACTGTCGTTTTCAAATGTGAGCGTGTATTTGTTCACCTTCCAGTTTCGCTTTGAGCTACTTCCACGTCTCCTTCTCTCTCTCTCGTTCTTTTTTTTTGTTTGTCCTCTGCACTCACCACCTCTACTAAAGCTCTAACCCACCTCCCAACCTCTCTGCATGCCCATCTGTTTCACAGCACTCCAGCTTCTGTCCTCCTCTCTCGCTCCGTCCCTTTCTCTCTCTCTCTCTCTCTCTCTCTCACAGTGTAGTCAGGATTAAGCATTTATCTCGGTGGTCCTTCTTTCGGCCCTAAACGCCCGTGAGGATGATAAGAGTCTCTGGGATTTGTCAAATTGCACGCCATTGATTAACTGACCTTTCACGCCTGCAAGTCTCTCAGCCACTCCACTAACTGCCGACAGGCTAGATAGAGAGATAGATGGATACATCTGGCTGTTATTATTGTGTACAAGTTTGTAGTTACCAGGTGTGGCAGCGAAAGACGACGGGGGTATGAGAGCCACAGGACGGGGGGTGAAAGAGAGGGACTGGGTGGCAGAGACTTGGAGATGGTGAGAAAAGATACAGTGGAGTCCTTCAATTGCCCTTTAGGCTCTGAGTGTAACAGGTAGAAGTGTGTCTGCTATCAAACAGTAATGAGTGCACTAACTAATGAATAATGAAACATAAATTTTAAGGTGTGCCTTAAGGTGTGCCTTCCGGAGGAAGTGTTCAGACATTGACTGGCTGGAGGAAAATCTTGCATGTGATCGGTAATAGCCAAAGGCTATTGCATGGCGCATTGAACACCTTTGATTATTCACAGACATGTCTGTGCTGATTTTGCCATGGACACATTTGTAAAGACAAGAATTTGGTGTTTCAAAAAACCCAAATCAAAGATGATCAAAGTATCTGATTGAGAGAAAATCAGAATTGCAGTATATTGCAATGAAGACATCACACTTTATAACTTTCCTCATTTGCATGGATTACAAACAGTGCCAGGCGAATCAAAATATTTCATGAGTAAGTTATTTTCTTAAATTTATATTTTGTATTTACTAAAGACAAATTTCACTTTGTCATGCTATCAATAGCTTTTTTTTTTTTTTTTTAACTTTTCATATCATAAATATAAGAAAGAAAGGGCTCACCCTAAATTGATTAGGAATCTCTCATATAAAACACTCAAACACAAATTAAAACTAAAAATGAAGAACATCTAAAGCAAAAGTAGACAAAGATACAGTGAGGCAGAACATGAGGACAGTCAACCCACCTGGACCTCCGCGTCGCCCCGCCTCAGAGATGCACCTGAGGCCGAAGCCCGATCACCGACTCTCGGACTGGAACCGGAGACTGTTTAGCCTCTATGCGCTTGTTCCGACCCGGAAAGGAGGAAGAGGAGAAGGAGGAGGAAGAGGAAGCCAGGGGGCCAATGTGCCGCTGTTGCACCGCACGAAAGCGTCACTAAAGGACAAAAGTGAATATATTAAATTAACATTACAACATGTCTGGGAACACTTTCAGCAATGAGTTAAATAGTAATAATAATAAAAACAATAAAAAAAAAAAAAAAAAATTAGAATTTAAAAAAAAAAAAAAAAAAAAAAAAATCAGAAAAGGCTGTGGTCCAGCTGAGTGGAGCCAATCCGGGGACTTGTTGTAGTCCCGCTGGACCCCTGGTGCCCTTTAGACCTCAGATCAATCACCTTATTTACTGTTTAGTGTGATACAGTAACATGGAGAGACAGCGAGGGGGGATGACAGACGCCAGGATGCGAAAAATGACCATAATACTCCAATAATAATCTAATATAATAATCCATACATGCGTCTTTGGCGCACACTGAGAAGGATCATTCATTCGCACGGCGTGTGCATCTCTGCTCACACCGTATCTCGCGTCTGCGATATTCGTCCAAAACCCCCCTGGTGACTTATAATTTTCCTCTGTTTATGCTGGATCCGTGTGAAATGTATATGTGAGGATATGGCTGTTTTTACGCATGGATGTGTCTGGGTTTAACAGCGCGCAGAGCGGAATCAGAGGCCCTGAATGCAGCACGGCGAGAGCCTTCTGTTGTCTTGTTATCGATATATGAGAAGCTTGCTGGAAAGGATATTGACCGCACTAACTAGCCGCACTTTGATCATACGAAATTGCTTTCCAGATGACAACACATTAAGGATGAGAGCATTTTTAAAAAAAAAAAAAAATCAAAACCGGGCCTCTCGCACCTGTCAGAAGTTTCTTTTCCGAGTGAGATGGAGATGAGGCGAGGTGAGGTGAGAGCCCCCATAGGTCGACTGCACTAATGAATAAAAGACAGCCAATTGTCTATTTCCAAAAAAAAAAAAAGTTGATATAAAAGGAAAGGGGATTTAAAAAAAAGAGTAGGAAGTACTATGAAAATTGCGATTCCTCACCCTAGAGCTGCAATCATAACCCGAAAAGTACAGCGAGGCCTGTGCACACTGATCTAAAACACAAGAATTAGAGGAAATTAAAATAAAGCAATAATTTTAACAAAGACGAGAATAACAGAAACAGATTAATAAAAAATAAACTAGAAGTAAATCTGCATTTTATTGTTGTGTAAGAAAACTGAAAGTGTTGATAACTGAATCATATTTGATCCAAGAGCGGTTTAATGGCGACGGTATTTTTAATTCTGTATTTATTATAAAATAAATTAAAGTAAGTGAAGTATTTAAGTATTTTGTTTACGTTATGACAACGTGTAAAATCCATGATCGAAGTTCAAAATGAAAGCGGAGTTTACAAATGGTTTAAAATGGTTTGAGAAATAAAATCATGAATAGTAGTTCTTCGATATAATAATAATAATAATAATAGTAATAATAATAATAATAATAATAATAATAATAATAATAGTAATAATAATAATAATGTGAGGTTTGAGTAACTTCTAATTATCATCACATAATACGAATTATTATTATTTTAAGGATTATTATTATAGTTGCCTGTAGTAACTGAATAGGAAAACCCGATGAAGCGGTGATATTCTAACGAATGTAATTGGACGTGTTGACGAGTTCAAAGCTCGCCGTGGAGAGGTGAATGATGAAGGAAGGGGAGGGTGAGTGACGTGGGGAGAAATTTCCCCAAATGCCATTTAATGTCGGAAATATTTCCACCAAGTATTGACAGCAGCAAAGAGACGGATGAGGCGGCGGCCGGTGAGAAGCGGCGCACACACACATGCACAAAAAACACACACATAGGGAAAATAATCCAATTAAAACTGCTGCAGAAAGCTGTGGAGAAATGATCAACACGTTGGCCTGAAACTTCACACGCACACACACATGTAAAGGCTCCAGCAAACGAAAGGCAACGACGAAACTAAAGCCAAAGGCAAAGAGACTGGAGTCAAACAGTAAAGTGGCAAATAAACTTGGAATGATGGAGAGTGAAATAATAATTAGAATTATGTCTGCATTTATTTAGTTTACATGTTGGAAACAAATTACCCAAATTAAACATGAAACTAAATTCATTATTATTATTATTATTATTATTATTATTATTATTATTATTATTATTATTGTTATATCATTTGCAGATGATAAAATTATTCGATGCATCCTCACCTTTAACTCGGTTCGTTTTACCTTCTTAGCACTTATTGACACACACACACACACACACACACACACACACACACACACACACACACACACACAGAGTCAAACTTTGTTGACACAGACTGGTGTTGTGTAAAGTTACATGTGAATAATTGACGCCAGAAAAAAACACAACATTCGTTGGGGTTAGGGTGGATCCATTGATCGATCTCTTAATCTGCAATAGTTACATGCATGTATTGATTTGCAAACACTGTTTATCTGGAAATATACTGCCACAAATAATTGATGGAGTACACCCACGGCGCGCATAAATATGCATCAAAGTTGTAAGGGGGTAAACACCTAAAAAATAATAATAAATAAATATATAAATAAGATAAAAATCTGAGGAGAGACCGGCGAATACACATAAAGATTATTCCAAATATTTTTCAAGTTTTTGCTCTGCACTGTATCGACGCGCCTACTTCAGAAACAAATTCCCGTGAGAGTGTGAAAACACGCAGAAATCACCGGCTGCACTCCTGCTGGAGTAAACTTCACGGTGAACCCACTGATGGTGGATGGATTGGTCGTAGAGTCCACAAGTAAGAGCAAAAAAAAAAAAAAAATCTTCTTCATCTTCAGTTTTGGGAAATGAGTTCAGGTGCAAAACTGAAAATATAATACACACAGCTGAGGCAGTTCTCTGAAAAGTCAAGCTATGAGTTGTGATGTTTACATTGATTTCCAACCTACGGATAAAAACAAATTACTAAATTAATTAGCAATAATAATAACAACAACAATATCAATAATGGTAATAATAATAAGCTGCAAAGAGCTGTGGTGTGTACAGACATCCTGGAGCTCAGAACAGGACGCAGAAGTGCACATGCAAACCAGGGCCCAAATATCAAACCCACTTTTAACACCTTTATGGAGGTATGCAAACCGGGTCATCCACGCGCACACACATGCACACGCACGGATGGACTGGAGTGAGAGAGAGAGTGAGAGAGAGAGAGAAAGAGAGAGAGAGAGAGAGAGAGACGCACCGGCTGAGGTCTCGTGCAGCTGTGCGCGTGTGAGTTGCTGTTTAATTGACTGATTGATACGGCCGCGTGGAGGTGAGGGCTGGACGCCTTAACAAATAGAGACATTTAAAGGCTAATCCGGGCCAACGCCGACAGCTGAACGCATCAAAGTGCTCCCATAGAGCCGAGACTTTTTTAGACCTGCACGCATGCACGCCAAAAAATCCGGATATTTTTACACTAGTTTACCTCCAGCTGTGTGCGCTTGGAAAAAAAAGAGAAAGACGCGAGAGCAGCGGTTATAACTTTCCCCAGACAAGGACTCAAAAAAGCCAAAAATTATACTGCTAAATAACACAGTTAAAAAAGAAAAGCAGCTGGAGTGGATTACGCACGACCCAACTTTTTTTTTTTTTTTTTAGAAATCTTGCAAGGAAATGCGTGACAGTAAACGCACCATTTTTCTTCCAAAAGCCAATTAATCACAGTAATAAATAAGAACAGATACAACATGCAACAAGAACTTTTGAACTTTAGGAAAAAACGGGAATTTCTATAAACGAATGCATGTAATATATTATAAGAGAAAAAAAATAACACGACATACCTCCAGTTCTTTTTTTTTTATTTCAGGAAGCGGTGTTAAAGCTCTCGCCGGCTTTAGTGCGACCAGTCTATCCACACGCATTCACTGTGACGGCGCACCGAGCCAGCGACCGGAGAGGCAGCACTACTACCAACCTGAACCCGAGAAGGCGAGCAGAGGGAGGGAGGAGGGGGAGGAGGGAGGAGAGGAGAGGAGGAGTGCATCTCTCTCTCTCTCTCTCTCTCCCTGTGTGTGTGTGTGCGTGTGTAAGTAGTTAATTAGTAAATCCCCATTCGCTGTGCCTCGGGTCGGTTTGTTTTCCCCGGTCGACAAGCCGAGAGGAAAGAGAATTTGAAGTAGGATTCGACCCGTTTCCGCTCCTGTGTCTCATATATGAGGTTTGTGTGTGTGTGTGCGTGCATGCCGGCGAGTGTGTCTGCGTATGTGTGTGTAGATGTTTTCCCAAAAACTCCAAAGAGAAGCTCTTCCCTTCCTCTGGTCCCTGTTTTAAGAGTCACTGTGTTCTGCAACATGTTGAGTCCAAAAGTTGCTCAACTATTGCCTTAATAAGAGATGGGACGACTATAAGCAGCCTGTGCACACACAACCCTGACAGTGTTTATGGGCCTAAATCCAAAAGTGAAACTAAACGCATCACTGTGATTTCCAATTAACAACACACTTACAGCCAGAGGTCAAGCCCCATGTCAGCTTGGCTTTAATACACCAGTATTTGTCCTGCAGCTATGTCCACATGACAACACTGTCAACCACCAACACAATCTCATGACTTGACATAAAATCTGCATCAATCGAATAACAAAAATCACACATCTGCATGAAAAAAGACAGAGCAGAGGACAGAAGCAGAGCGAAAGAGTGTACCCCGGCCAGTAAATCGACCCTGCCCTTAACAAACTTTAATTATTTAATTGATTCCCAATCAGCAACTTAATAATCAATTAGGTAAACCTATGGAACTCACTTGAGCAGAGAAAAAAAGGTAAAATCTATGACAGAGGAGAGGAGAGGAGAGGAGGAGGATGACTGAACAGACGGAGAAAAGCTGGAAGGAAGAGGAGGATGTTGTTTTGTGTTTTTCAGCTTCTAGTTACAGAGACTTTGACTTTTAAAGACTAAGGTCAAATACTCAAAATAAAATGCCTGCACTGTTTAGAGAAGGCTTAGGGTCAAATCACCACTTTTCAGATATTCACATATAAAGCAGTTTCAGGAGCCCATTGGTTTTGGAATCTCAGGGTTAAGAGTTGATTAGAAGTAAAAGTGACACAGTGGTAAAAGTGGATTTACTGGAATCTGAGCTGACATGTAAATGAGTCCACTGAGAGATGCATTTTGATTACTATTACTACTACTAAAATATTATATGAGGGTTTATCTAGGGTTGCATGGACAAAACAGGACATCACATTGAGCTCTTAGAGATGTTTTTTTTTTTTTTTCCCTTCATTCACTTATTACAGCCATTACATTAACAGACAGTAAAAGAAAATGTAATTCAATGCCTCAGAGTTTCTCACTCATTTTCCTTAATTGTTTCCATCAGTCATATTTCAAAGAAAACAATCTGATCACTAACTGGTCATGGTCAAAGCCTTAGCCATGCACATTCATCACCACATGCTCACACACAGCCCTTACACATCATTATCGCCCTCTAGTGTCCACTGCTGATCTGAGCCTTAAATCACTGCTTGTTAACCCGTCCATCTGACACCAGTGGCTCGGTCCCTTCTTGACTCTTTGCCCTGATTTTTTTGGGTTCACACAAAGCTGCATCCACTAGTAAATAATGTGTAAGGCTGTTTTTTTTTCTTCTTTTTCTTCTTACTGTATGTCAGGCTTTTGTGTGTGTCAAGAACAGGAATATCATACACTCTCACACACTCAGCAGATGAAAGCTTTGCCAATACTCCGAGTCCCCTGAGGGTCATGGCAATATTGATGTGACCGCTGGTGTGTGTGTGTGTGTGTGTGTGTGTGCTGCCGCTGCATGTCGCTACGTGTCCATATACACCATGTGTGTTGCATTTGTCTATGTCACCTCTAAAAAAAAAAAAAAAAAAATCAGAAAGGGCAAAAGCACAGACGGCAGTAACCTCCAACTACTGATCTCCGACCAGCTCGGCTCATTGGAACGTCCACTGTGGGGTGTTTTTTCCTCCCCGGTGCTCGGTAGCAGCTGGGCGGCTGAGCCTCTGACACCTGGGAGGTATATGTGACGGAGTGGGAAGGCGCTGGAAGAGGATGAATAACTGACCTATCACATCCCCATTGACTGAGTTAATTAATATAAGTAGAGCAGGGGATTCTTAGCTCACTTTTCACTGTATGGATTTGCTGTCTCCTCACATTTGGTATGTTTTATGTCTATTCAATGCAAATCCAATGTGTTCCACCCCGCAGCCCGATCATGACAGCTAATTTTGGTATGTGAGCTCCTCTGATAGGGCAGATTTTAATTGTGGCGCAACACAGGCCTCACTGTGATGGACTGATATAAAATCCCGTGTGAATGGATGTCAAATTAGAGCAAAGTGACTTGTTAAGAGGCACATTGTATGCTTTAGATTTCCACTAGAGGTTACCATATACTTTCAACATATCCCAAAGAAGTAAACAAAAAAAAAAAAAAAGAAATTCTGGACTATTCAGACACAGGAGAGGACTGTAAAGAAATCAGGAAAGGGAAGTATTGAGCAGAAGAGAATGGACAAAGAGGAAAAGACATGGAAAATCTGTCTTATACACTCGAGCATTCTTCTTCTTCTTCCTTGTGAATGTAAAAGACAGACGGGAGAGAGCAAGTGTAAGATGACACAGGCAGGACAGACAGGAAGACAGGCAGAAGAAGGTGGGAAATGGAGAGAAAAGGAGGGGAAAGAGAGCAAGAAAGAGCTCCACTGCCTAGTCTTAATCTGAGCTGTTCTGATCAATAGCCCATTTCCCATTGTTGCCAGAGCTGTTCGATCGCTACACCACGGAATTAACACACCCACTTTAATCTAGGGGGAGAGGAGCGAAGGGGGGGAGGAAGAGGAGGGGGGGAGGGAAGGGGGAAAGGGGAAGAGGGGGTTAAGGGGGTGAGTGGGGAGCAGCTGTGGAGGCATTCTCAAATGAAATCAAATCTAATTGTTATCACTGTAGCCGCTGCACTTATTACTACCACTGTTACAATTATCCACCCACCATATAGCTCTTCCCCCCCCCCCTCCCTCTCATACCTCGCGTCATGTGGTGTAAACTGGACGTAAATAATCCGAATTAGTGTTTATTTGTTTCATTTTGCCAGCTTTAGATTGGATTGGGTCGGGAGCTGGGGGGTGGGGGTGGCGTCGGGGAAGGCTCGACTCATTCCTTGGTGACAGGGAATGGGGTTTGTGGTCAGGTATATTGTGCTGCACGTTCACTACCATCTGGGCGTCTCAATTCAGCTGGGCTGCAGGAGGACTGCTTCAGCGGGGTTTCATGAGATAATGCTGTTATGTTACAACAATGCGCTCATGATCGCAATGTAAGCTTATTACATACAAGGAGGTTTGCTCTGGTGGCAAAAATCACACATCAGACGTCTTTTTCTATACGTCATCTCTGAGTAAGCCTTTCACGCACTGCAGTCTGAAACATGACTAAAAAAGGTGAAGCCAAATTACAAACATTTACTTTCTCACATAGTGGTACGTATGCTTGTGGTTTTAAGGGGCTTACAATTTGAAATTTCAGCATCCATACCTGTACGATAAAGACGAACAAAATGTTGATAATTGTGACTACAGAAATAAAAAAAAGGGGAAGAAGAGGGAAAAAATGTGTAACAAAGTGTGTTTTGATACAAATTCCCAGTTGTCTGGATCATCCAAACATGTTTCTTTGGAACTACTTCCTACTGAAGAAATAAAAACAGTTTAATGAGGAACCGCTATTGTCAACAGTAACAAAGGCACTATTTTTGGAAAAAAAGATTTTTTTCAGAAACACATTCAAACATCTATTCGCCTCCACTGTAATAAAGAGGAGGTGCAAATCAGAGGAAAAACCCTGTTTCACCAAACTACAGATACATATCATTTTGTGACTACATTTCTCACACATCGATGCTATAGTGTTTTAATACCTATGTTTCTGATGATTTTAATGGTTGGTTTAGCACACTGACAGCACTACTGACACTACCTAACCCTGATAAGATTAGGGACACATACTAGGATACCTGGGACCTCTACTGTGTAAACCTAAGAGCTGATGGAAGCCAAATCCAGCAACATCCTGCCACAGAAAGGCCAAAAAGAACTAGCTAACCCTGCAATGTTGGTATACATGTACTGTTAAATGTTTATGTGGTTGTGAAACAAAGATGAAATTTATCTAGCTTATTTAAAACTGAGACTTGTTTTTGCATCTAGATTGAAACACCAACACAAAATTCAATGCAGGCAGAAGAGTCTCACAACTTTACTGAAGGGATGAACTCTGATCTTTCAAAATGTATTCCCCGATTTGTTGTTGTTATTAAAACACTGTATGACCTTCGTCAACAATTTTTGATCAAATCTGTAAAACCCGAGTGATAGCCCAAGTATCACAAATCTGTTAGTTTCTCCGTGATTACGCACCTGAATCACTCCCCTCACGATGAACAACCTCAAAGTTGACTCCATCACAAACAGTCCATTTGTTTACATACCAAACTGATATGTCACTCAGGCCTTTTCGGAAATTTTGTTGCCAAGTGCATTGTGGGAATGGGAATTCCATGCAGCCACAGTATGGCCACAGCAGCGACAAACATGGAAACGCCTTCATTGCCTCTTGCTGCTGCGTGGAATTCTGAAAAGGCTCGAATGACAGTTTGGTTTCGGTTTGGTATGTAAACAAACAGACTGCTTGTGATGGAGTACACTTTGAAGTTGTTCACTGTGAGGGGAGTGATTCAGGTGGAACGCAAGGACGGAAAGACTAATGGATTCGTGATACTTAGGCTATCACTCTGGTTTTACAGATTTGATGAAAAATTGGTGATAAACATCATACGCTGCATTAAGGTGGTAGAGCATGCTCTTAAATACACTCGTTCATAATCTCCAACAGGTGTTGAGTTTGGTTGAGATCAGTTGACTGCGAAGGCTATAAGGTATGACTGACTTCATTTTCAGCAAAGATGATTAATCAGTTTGGTTGAATTCTTGAGTATAAGCAGAACTTGGCTCAGATGCTGTAGCCTGTCCATAAGAATTGGAGGCTCTGAAAGAAAATAGCAGCTCAAAAAATATCAGTCACTCCCATATACACGACTTTTTACAGATATGTTGATGTAGCGATCCATTATTTATTCACGTTATGATTCATTTCTATTATTATTCTTATTTTTAAATTATTAATAGTATTTATTACTTGTCTAATAAGATCTAAAGGTGTTCATTAATTTTTTTCAGGGATGGTGGCGAACTATTGTTACTATGATCAGCTGTTGAAAATCCACTGTCAGTGAACTTCTGATTTTTGCACTCATCTAAGTATTTGGCAGCCACTTGTACCCTATGGACCAAGGGACCATTTTTAGTTACGTTTCTCTTTTAATTTTGTCTCTATCTCAATACCTGGTGAAAAGTGAAGAAAATCTTAAAAGTGAAAAGTGACATATACAGTATAAATATGCAACATAGAAGTTCTACTACCAGTAAATCACTTTTGTTACATTCTCCACATCATGACTCACTTTAGGGACTGTACTCTCAATATGACGCCGACAATTAAACTGCAGTGATTACAGGCTGCTACTTTAGTTCTATAGAGTGATGATAAAGCCATAATTTTATATCTTTGCGAGAGTAGGAAATGTACAGTGTCTACAATGACCATAATCACTCCTGTCTGGTCACCAGGCTGGAGGTATCATGTATGTCTTCAAATGAAGCACATGAAGTATGTAGATCAAACTGGGAACATTTTCTCACAACAAAGCTTCCACACATCAACTCCTCCATTACTTAAGTGAATACTTGTGCATTCTCAGTCCCAGCGGTGGAGTTTAGCTGTTGAATATTGTAGTCTACAGCTCTGGGTGTTGCCAGTGGAGTCTTTGCTTACTGCTTTCCACTGAGACAGCTTAAGGGGAAAACACAGTAGAGAAGCTCTTCCCTGCCACCCGAGGCTACCACCCAACTTTTCCTCCAATCCATTCTACTTACTCCAGTCCTTTTGAAGTCATTTCATAACAGAGCAATTTTCTCGTTAGCGTTTGGCTTTAATTGTGGGTAATTAAGCGTGCTCCAGCAGTATAAAGCGCTGTTCGGAGGACTGGGGGGAAATTAGCTGTAGTTCAGCTGTGAAATATGGGGTTAAGTGGGAGACGGGGTAGGGAGAGAAGAGAGCTGAGGGGGGTCAGTGACTCCTAAACAGGGGGCACGCTGTCTGAAAGAAATCTGCTTTTATTGTAGCAGTAGATAGGATGGTACAAAAAAAAAAAAAAAGAGGGAACACAAATAGGTAGTTTTAACAAGAGACACAATCTGAAGAGAAGCTCAGCGGGGCTGAAGCACAACACACTGTGGGGAGAATAGTGATGATTCAGGAGACAGAAATGAGTGTACATGAGCCCCCAAACTTCAGTTGGTGCCTAAAGACTCAAAAGGGAAAATAAACATGTCGAGCGAGACCATGACAGAAAGAAGAAACTACATTCAACACTACTGTCCTGTTTTAAATACAAAGATTTACTGCAAAAACATGGGTGTGTGCAAATTAGACACCGTCCGATTGTGGATTTTTTAACACCAATACAATAACAATAGTTCATAAGAAGAAATACCCAATAGCTGATTAAACAGGCTACTATGTTTGACTTAATTACAAACTAAACAACTGTTAACTGAACATAAGTTACAGTAATACAGATCTAAACCAATCAGTCAATAATTATATCTGGATCATTAAAAACCAAACTTAGAAGTAAGGTATAAAAATTACAAAAACTAGCATCAAATTATCTGTACAAAATCTAAGCTATTTAATTTTTTTTTACTTTTAGCTATAATTTTCCCACAAAACTAAAGGTTGAGCCTGATTCTAGCCATTGTTCAGTACTAGACCCAAATTCCGCCAGTCCTGATAGTTTATAAAATGTCCTATCTGACAGCTTGATGTTGCTCACAAGTGTTAGGAATTTGACAAAAATCTGGATACCTACTACTAACATCAAGAAGAAAGTATCGTTTCTCTGCATATTTCTAAGTGTTTTGTTAATATTATGACATGGACCAATACATCTCATCAAAACTAGAAAAATTTGCAAAAAAAGCTGCATGAGTGCTGTTTGTTTACATGATGAAAGATACAAGAACCTGCAGGACTGTGTTTTTTTCAGCGTGTTTCAGTGTGTGTCACCAGTCGCCTCCAGTGATGCAACAAGAGAAACCATGGGGCAGAGCTAAGTGTCACCAAGTGGATTATGGACTTTTACACAGAGTGGCCTTTGATTAAATGCAGCACCCTGCTGAATAAAGCCTCGCCCTTCACATCTGTTAATGCTTTTATTTTAACCCCATAACAGCTATAAACGTCTGTGCAGCCATAAAGCAGATGAGGAATGATTGGAGCCATTGACTGTACTGTCAAATGCTCGGTGGATGGGGACTTACTCTGCCGGGCCCCTTATGAACGCTGCATCCCCCAGTGGAACGATCCTCACAGACTATAATGAACCTGTTAAAGCCTCTATAAATATTGGCTCTCGTGCTTAGTGGTCGTTTGAATAACCCTGAAATAGAGCATTGTTTGCAAACAAGTGGCTGGCTCTTGGAGGTGGAGAAGCTAATGCCTAATCAATTGGAAGATGATCCCTCGCAGTGGACCCTCGCAGAGCCTCGAATCATAGAGGATATAATGCAGTGTTGAAGAACAAAAGAACACAAAACTATCGTATTGATTAACCCATTATCAGGGTCAATATGAAAAGTTCTGTAAAAAAACACTACTACTGTTTTTGGGACGGCCGAATAGAAAACCTACAAGACTGCAGTGGGAAATAACTTCCCACCTGTTCCAGTGGGGTACTCAGACTTAAGAAGTCTCTGGCAGGGTCACTCTGCCCATGCTAGGTGTTACAGATTAGATGTGAGTCCAGATTCTTCAAGCCCAGGAAATCCAAACATTCCCCAGAAGACAAAAGTAAAATTCTTCCCTGATGAGGGGAGAATTTTAGGTTTACAAGGTCTTAAGCGAGACTACTCTCCTACATTTCAATTGCTTGAAGAAGAATAACACTGAATTTCAATTTTAAACATTGTTGATAAAAAAAAAATCTGTAAAACTCAATATACCCAGGCACTAATACATCAAGATGTATGCTAAATATCACTCCTATTTAGTGATACAATACATATATTTCAATAGATTAGTCATCAGATATGGTTTTGACCAAACATTTAGCTACTTATATGTATATATAAAGATGAAACTGCAGTAAAATGGGTCAAATATGAGTAAATCTAAACTGTTAATAACAGCATAGTCAAGAAAAAAAAAATTAGACCATCAAAAGTCATCAAAAACAATGGTTATGCCATCAAGTACAAACTCCCGTGTGTACCATGTGACTAAAACAGACAGAAAAGAAAACATGGAATGCCTACAAGCACTGTTTTTGTCAGTACAATGCCATAGCTATTGATGTAAGAACTGATGTGATTTTGGTTATTATCAAGAAAACATGGAAAATAACTAGATATCAACTCTGAAATTAAACTCTTATGACCTATTTTTGTTGTTATCATTATACTTGTCCAAAGAAATGTACCTTTAGTTGTACCAGGCATTAAAATGAACAGAAATTGAAGAAAACAAGGGTGGTCTAATAATTTTGTCCACGACTGTATATACGAATATATGTGTGTTCCAGTCATGTGTTGAGGGTCATATCTCAAATAATCAGATGGTGTTGACCACGCCATCATTTTTAGCATGTTCACAACTAGGTCAATCATGTATTTCTTATTTATTCATTTTAATGCTTCAAAAGGTAATTGACAAATATACAGCAGCATGGCATGGTCATGGATGATCCATCACTGCAAAGCTAAGAGAGATGATGAATGACAATCCCCTTCTCATGGAACATTGTAGCAGCACACGATACTGCTTTACTTCAGATTCTGGCCCATGAATTACTAAACCTACAAGAGCTAAATGCTTAGTATTTTTGACCTTGAGTCACATGAACTTCAGGACACACTGGCTGCATTCGTGGTGGTTGGTGATTGGACACTCAGAAGCAGTTTTCCTTTTTAAAACATTCACAGTAGAAGTGAGAAGTTGGACTGTCACTGTCTGCAAATGTTACAAATACTAGTTGTTTAGTATCTGAAATGAAAATGAGTGTAAAGTACAGTGACTCAAACCAAACATGGGATGAGTTCATAAAGTCTTTTGGTATCAAAGCAAACAGCTCCTGAGTATGTACCAGTTGGACATCAAAGATTGCAGTCTTTCCTCTCTGCTCTGTGTGTGTGTGTGTGTGTGTGTGTGTGGGAAGAGTTCTGCACAATCACAAAATCTGAGTGGACCACCTCGGGCCATGAGAAAATGATGCAACATCTTAAACTGAGTGAAATTCCCTTTTATCACAGCGTGACAAGCAACTTAAATTTGACCACCTGTATTGTAAGCTCCGAGATACATAAAAGTGTCAGTGATAGAAGGCTGTGACAGAGTACAAGTCTGATATACCTTCAGCAAACAGACACATTCATTAGAATCACAGACTGTTAAGAACAAAGTGAAGCATGGAACGAACCATCAAGTATTAAAATATGCATATGCACGTGTGCCCACCTGTACGTGTGTTCTGAGTTGGGAAACTTTTAGGTGCATATCCTCTTTCCCCAAGTCCGTGTTCCACTTCTGCGACCGCTCTTTCACTTTTCATCACACATTTATCTCCCATAAAACCTCTCTTCTTAACGCCTCGATCCCTGAAGCCTCGGTATGGATGTAAATCGCAAATGCCGACTCGCAAACACGTATTCACTTTAAAACAGTCACCTTGTAAGAATTGTAGCCCGATCTATACGGAGGGAATAGTATTGCGTGATGTGCGCTGTCGGACAGTTCCTCTCCTGCGCGCCATCGTCCACAGCCTCCATCAATCAATTTCTGCGGGAGATGCGCATGTTTCCCCTTCGTGCCAAAGTGTATTATATTTATCCCGATGATCTTATTTCTGGCGCATTTCTCAATTATTAATGCCCGGAACAGAATAGGGAAGTAGGATGCTTACCTTCACCGATGCACCTTCATTGACTTGACCGGTAGCTCCCACTTGGTTTGTTGGGAATCCCGTGGACGTGCAGTGGACTGAAGGTAATGTGCGCAATTTAACACATCGGACCGCGCATTCTTCCCTCTGCATTAAACTACAATGATGAAGAGTTAGGCTGGCATGATCTATGAGCAGACTTATCTATGCAATGTTTGGGAATATCAGCCGGATGGGGAGGAGGAAAGAACAAAATGAAAATGACTGAGATGGAGAGGCAGCGCCAGAGAAAAGTTATCCACGGAGAAACTCAAAAGTTGACGGGGGGGGGGGGGATGGACTCCCACTGCAGCCTGCGACTGCTGTGATGTAGTTTACATATCTAATACAACCAAAAGCTGACAACAAAAACAACAACAAAAGGAAAGCAGGGAGAGGCAAGGTGTGATGGGAAAAGGAGCGCGAGGGGAGAGATCCGAGAGCAGGGAGGGATGAGAGGATGAGAGCAGAGAGAAGAGAAGGGGGAGGGAAAAAAAGAAGAAGAAAAGAGGGATGCTGTGCCTGAACCTCCAACCTGAACCTTACATCCAGCCCAAGTGCATTTAAGTTTGTATGAGCTGCAGACAGTGTTCTGCACGTGTTCCCGTGGACGTGAGACTCAGAATTGACCCGCACAGTGAAGACCGCCAAGGAAAATATATGTAGACGGGTGGTGGCCAGAAAAGCGGATCGATCGGGTTATAATTTTGTCCAAAGTCGGGGGAAAATAAAGTTCATGGAGGAATGAAATTTGAAAACAGATGGCGAATCCCGTCGCCCCTAAATAAGATTCGATCTTTGGGAATGGAGTGTTGATAATATTTGGTTGGACGTTTGATGAAAATGACGGATTTTTCATTTTGGACAGGTGGGGGTAGATGAAGGGAGGGGTGGGGGGGCGAGGAGGGGCGAATAAGAGGGGGTGGGGTGGGTGGATGAATGGGGCAGGGGAGTAGGTGATAGAGGGTGGATATGATGTGTCTGGGGACAGAAACTAAACTTGGGAGAGCAGGACGCAGTGTTTTTCCCCCCTTCACATTTCATCCAAAGATCTCATCCCTATCCACAGATCATCCCCTCTCTCCATTTTACCCCCAGTGCGCACCAAGGACCCCCCCCCCCTTTTTTTTCTCTTTCTCTCTCTCCACTCCACCCCCCCAACACACACCTCCTCCAAAGAGGGGCAGCGGGTGGAGGGAGGAAAAGGAGAGAAAACAAGAATACCAAATAAATGAGAAATTTTCGTACAGGCCCCGCTTCCGTGCGTTCCATGCTAGCAATAACAATTAAATATCGACCGCTTTCCCGGCCGGAGAGAACCTGAGATACCCAGAGACTGCCAAGTACCGAGACCCCCCCCCACCACCACCCCCTCCCCTTCACTTCTCCCCATCTTCCACATATGCACTCACTCACTCCCTCACTCACTCTCCTCCTTTTTCTCGTCATCCCCTCCCTATATACCTCTTTTCCTTCTAATCCAAGTCCATCAGGCCAATCTCTTCTAATTTGGTGTATCTCATTTCTCTTGATTCCATCCCACAACCCATTTCAGCTCCACTTTTATCATTGCTGATTTGGGGGTGGCCTCTCGGACACACTCCCGATTTTCTCTCAATGCAAGAGGACTTCCTCACACCATGCATGTTAGTTTATCAAAATCAATGATGGGGAGGGGGTGTAGGGGTGGGGGTGTGTATGTGGGGGGGGGTTCACATTGCTTTTCTATGGATGTTAGAACTGAGACTCATTGGAGCTCTCTCCTTCAGCTTTGACAATGGATATGTCATTTACGACATCTGTGTATGCATGTAACACAAAGACAATGACTGATGCAACAGTTTCATGGAAATGTGGTGGACTGAAGGGAACACCAAAGTTAACAGTGATAACAAAGACATCAGCAAGACAAAATCTATGATGTTTGGGTTGTTTTTCTATCGGTGACCTCCTTCTGAGATCCTTTTGCCTCTTGGTCTGTACATTTCTTTAACAGCAGTGTCTTTTCTAGCAGCTAAATGAAGTTTATTGGCATTTTAGACTCAAACTATAGCATCTTGAGCTATAATGTGAACACCTGCCTAAAGGCATGAGCCAGACCAAAAGATAAAAGTGCACAGACATTAGCAGATGATTGTTTTTGACTTAAGGCAAGATTTTTCTGTAGTAAGCGAATGCACCTTTCAGCATTTATTTTCAAACCTGTGTGGATCCTTGTGCAATATGATAGCCAATAATCTTGCACTCTATATCCAACAGGGAACAATGGGGTCTGAAGCTCCAGACTTCTGAGACCATAAGACAAACAGGTGGACTCCATTCCTTTTCCAACAACATTCTTTTGTTGATTGACGGGGCCCCTGGATTTGTGCAACTCGTGACAAGACTGCCAGAGGAGTGGCATTATGTTGGACTTATAAGTCCTGGGCGCGCCAAAGCCAACTTTCCAAACGAATTGCACAACTATCAAAAGTTT
Organism: Sphaeramia orbicularis; assembly: GCF_902148855.1. Taxonomy (NCBI): domain Eukaryota; kingdom Metazoa; phylum Chordata; class Actinopteri; order Kurtiformes; family Apogonidae; genus Sphaeramia; species Sphaeramia orbicularis. Next base: position 37,809,266 of record NC_043972.1, on the reverse strand, counting down.
CTCCATCATTGTCGTTGTGTCTTCTCTCACTCCTCTTTATATTTTTTTCCGCCTCAGAACTTCTCTCTGCTCGCACCCAAGCTATTCAATTTCTATTTATTTCACCCCAACACCATCACCACGCCACTCATCCCCCCTTCACTCCACTCCACCCCACTCCAGCCCACCCACCTTTGAGCCCCCCCCCATCCTTCTTCCCATCTCTCCTTTTTTCACACCTCTCCGCATCTCCCCGCTCGCCATTAAAACCCTTTCTTCCCCCGTTGTCGCCCTAATTCCCCTCTCTCCATCCGACCGTCTTTTTTCTCTTTCCTTTACTTCCCTCTACCTCGTTATCTCCCCCGTTTGACTTTAATTAGTTAATGCATTAATTATCTACGCCCCAATACCTGCACCATTAACATAGCCTCTCCTCCCTGTGGCTCCATCTCTGCCTCCACCCCAAGGCCTCCGGACTTGGGGCTGTATGGACGCACGGGCTGGGCGCGCAAATGCACACACAAAACTGTTCTCATCTTTTTCCTTTTTTTTTTATTTTTATTTTTTTATTTATTTATTTTTTACCCCATGCCTCTTTTTTCACTCTATTTCTCACTCTTCCACTCTTTGCCCCCTACCTATTTCCCCCCAAGTCATCTCTCTCCCCCCGTCTATCTTTCTTCTGCCCCCCTATACTCTCCTCTTTTTCTCTCTGTGCCTTGCAGTCGCCTCTGCCGGCTGGTCTCTCTCCCCGGCGACGGAATTATGAAAAATGCGCCCATCGACAGAGCGCCTCAGCTTCGATTAGCCGAGATGGGACATGACAGGCCGCGATCAATACTTATACCGTCCTATAACGTGTCAACTAATGAATCAATCTCGGCTAAATTTTCCATTTTTCAAAAGCCGACGCGAGAGACTGGAATATCCTCTTTTGTAAAGATATTATTATCGATTTCGTCGGCAATTTGACATCGGGGGTAGTTAATTCCACTCTAGAATAAAATTGAAAACACTTGAGATTGAAGTGAGAGAGGGAGAGAGAGTGAGGGAGGGGAGAGGAGAGGAGGGAGGCAAGGGCAGGCAGGAGGGGAGGGGGAGACGGCTGTTGACTTGATAAAAGAGAATGGGAAGATGGAAGGAAGGGGGAAAGGGGTTAGGAAGAAGAGACACTACTGGTAGTGTAGCAGCAGCTTGTCTATCTATCTATCTATCTATCTATCTATCTATCTATCTATCTATCTATCTATCTATCTATCTATCTATCTATCTATCTATCTATCTATCTATCTATCTATCTATCTATCTATCTATCTATCTATCTATCGTGCAAAAACTAATAGAAATCTACCATATGTCGGATAAATCTAATAGAAATCTGGGTCAAATAATCTAATATAACCTTCAATAAACCACATTTAAGAAGCTTACAACATTTACAGGTGTTGATTCAACCCTGTGCTCATTTTCAGTTGTACTTCCTGTTTCCTGTTTGTTTAACTCAAAATACTGAATAATTGTTGTGTTTGCCATTTATAACAAATGTCCTCATATCCTAGACCTGCTCTCGCATTTCTGTCAGTCATATCCAGCCAGAAGGAAGTTACTGATCGCCGGAGATCATTCCATCAGCAGCCGATTGTTTTACATGCGGAAACTAAGTTATGAGAAGAACAGTTTTAGTGTTTAGGCGTGTGTATGAGTGTGTGTTTTTATCAGCAGAGACAGAGAGAGGCAGAGAGTCAGCATGTGTGTCAGAGTGAAATATAGATGGAGGAGGCCGGTGTGTGTGAGGGTCAGCGAGGTGCAGTGTAACTGTCGACAATCACAGCCTTATTTACCTGTCAAAAACACTATCATCCCACACAGCCCCAGCCAAGCAATTTCTCCTGTCTCTTCCTCCCTCCTCTCCCTCGCTCTCTTTCTCTCCCTCTCCCTCTCTCTCTCTACCTCCAATTACAACCTAGAGGGCTATTTCTCTCCAGGACAAAAACACTCCCCACAAGCCCTCCCTCTCCTTTCCGATAGCCCCCTTCTCTTTCCCCCCTTGTTTCTACCCTTTTCTCTCTTTTTCCCACTCTCTGCCGTTCTTTTCCTCTGCTGAGAGTTGGAGAGTGGAAATGAACAAGCTGTAAACACACACCACTTATCGCAGCGTATGCTGTTGTGTATTTGCTAGCGAAGGCTGCCGAGGTGAGGGCTGTGGTATATGAGGCCAGAGGTGTGGGCTACCTTAGCAGACGGACAGATGTGAAATAAAGATGCACCACAGGTTGAAAGGCAGTTTGATCAATGCACTGTTGGTCATTCACTATACCCTTGTTCTCTAAAAATGTAACTGCTGAAATGTGCACAGTGTACATTAAAGTTTTATACGGACAGCGTTGAATAAGTCTGGTGCTATTTGTCCTCTTGCCCTGTTTGTGATGCTCTGCTGTCTCTAAAGGATAGGGCTGCTCATAGTCTGCAATTTTCTCTTTTTTTCCCCCAACAAATCCTTTAAAAACTGGGATGACCCACAGCGGTTAACAGCACCAACCATGCACTGAAATGTCCCTGATTCAACTCCAAGGCCAGGTGAATTTTGATGTTTGTTGTTGACTTGTCTCTCATGTGTCTCCTCTCCATTGTCCGTTATCCCACAGAAGCACAAACATGACCAAAAACAAACCTAAAAATGACCAAAATCAACAATGCATTTCATCATTGCCTGGCTGGCCAGTTTCTCATAGAAACAGACCAGACACAGTCCTACTTCGCAATGAACTCCAACACAACAGTGCTTGTTTGAGGTCAGGAGATGTTTACTTGTGCACCACACCTGAAATAAGGCCAAAAACATAAACTTTTTACTCCTGTTCTATGGACTACAGCATTTGTTTTTGGGTTCATGGGATAAGTTAATGATAAAGTAAAGAACAACAACTTTATCCTATAAACAGTGTTTACCAGTATCATGATATCTCAACAAAGACAAATCCCAAGCATGTCACTTCATTTCTGTTAGACTGGGTCAAGTTTAAAGGAGTGATTTTTAAAAATGGAATACAAAACATTTCCCTGTGGTCTACATAAACTGTAAATGCTATGCTTAGGTCTGAATTCTTCATTAATTAAACTCCTCAGGTCCATCTTCAACCTTATTTCTGAGTAATGACACCAGAAAGGTCATTTTGAGCGCTGGCCCTTTAAATGCAAATAAGCTACTTCACACCCCACCCCCTTTAGGTTCTTGGCTGTGCTGCTCTGTCTCATTAAACCAACAACTGAACATTTTAGATAATCAGCTTGAAGTTTGGACATATTTTCAGTATGGACTACAACCGCTGCTGCTGACAAACAACTATGGCGTACTCCGACAAATGTTCATTGGAAGTCTTGGCCTTATATGTGCAAATGTCGTGACGTAACTAGTTATAGACATATCAAATTAAGAAGGAATTAAAACGGGTTGTAGAAATCCACTTGATTTTTGCCAAAATGAATATAAAGATAACTTTGCAGCACTTGGAGGGTTCAAATTCAACCTTTTTACACTATTAGGGTCCAAATACATAAATAAATGAACCAAAGACTAATAAAAGTGGGTTTAGCAAAATATGACCAATTTAAGTTAAATGCATTCACTGACTGACTCTCCAACAACTTCTTTAAAATAACACTAATAACCTATATGTTTGCTTGTTTTTGAAGACACAAACCTGCTGTCCAGATGCCTGGTGCTGAATTCTATGAATATGGCGCTGTTCACAGCTGTGGTGCTGAAGCTGAGTTGTCTCAAAAGTGAAACTTGAGATGATAAAACCTGTCTTAAAAGAGTTCTAAAGATTCTACTGTAGGTGTTAAGATATTAAACAACCACCAGAAAGATACAAAGCATGTCTGTAATACAACATTAACCAGTCAAATATAAAATTCTTTTGCAACTATTCTGGGTTAATCAGTTTCAGTATTTTTTTTTTTTTTTGAAGAAAAGAAGCCAAATTTTTGTATTCACAGCTTCTTCAATCTTAACATTCTCTGGTTCAGTCTTCGTCTATGTGAATATCTACGTATCCCCATGTACATGAATGTCATCTTGGGATTTGTGAAACAGTGATTGGCTTTATCTCCTATTTTGTGACATTTAATGTACTCAGCAATTAAAGATGAACCCTTACATACAGCTTATGTCAAATCTGACCTGATTTCACACTTTGCTTTCCCCTGAAGTGACCAAATGTGTAAAAATGAAAGGATGTTATACCTTCTGTTTGTTACAATATTGCAACTGCAAATAGAAAGTTGTGATTTTAATGTATTGGTAGAGTTGGACATGATGTTGTGTTCTAGTACATACTTTTTCACTCTCCCTGCACTCTGAAACTTGATTAAGGATTGATCACCTGGTTTGTTTTTACAGTCAGAGAGGTGGTTTATACATTCTAAAAAAGATTCATACTTCAAAATTGTAGAAAATGAGCAACATGAATGGATTAACTGAGAAAATAATCAACAAATGACGTGATGATGAAAACAGTCATGCAGGTTTAGTCTGTAAATACTGTATATCTGTTGATGACGCTAGGCTACAAAGGCTAAATAAACTACATACATGAAATATGAGCTTTATCAGGATGTTGCAGTAATGACGTTTTAATAAAAGACCGACAGCTCAAACAGGTTCTTCCATGACAGCTGGCTTCATGACGCAGAGGGACAGTTTGAAACTGCCCCTCTGACCGAGAGGACTTTGGCTTATACATGCCTCTGGAGGATACTTGTGTGGCCTTTTATTTCCTCGTGATGCCTGTGAGTGAAACACAGCGTATGAGTGTCCATGTGCACCCAGCCACACTCAGACTGATAGCAGTCCCCTGTCTGTCTTCCTGACTGGTTCTGTGAAAAGGCCATCTGACAAAGCCATTAACAGGGCGGTGTAATACCTGTGTCTGTAGTGAGCTGAGTGACACAAAAAGACATTTATGGGCACTGCCATGACAGGAGAAGCACTGTGACATCTGACTGACTGACCAACTGACAGATAAAGGCAGACACAGCTACTGACACCATGTAGGCTGTGATAGAGACAAGATGAATGACAAAAATCATGTCAGGGAGAGTAAAGGAGGACTCAGGTATTCCATAAGGCTGTCATACGGCTACACGCAGGACCTGTCGGTATGATTTCACTCAGTGTATCGACAGTTAAGCGCCAAAGTTTTTCAAATCTATCAAAAAGGGCCAAGATTTTACACAGCTGAGGTCAAGTTTACTCACACAAGGTTTTGATGGATCACTGGGTGTTGCAGTTTCGTCTTGAAATTTTGCTGCAAAAAAAGAAAGAATTTTCATCATCAGTAAGTGTAGCACTTACTGCTCTAAATTATGGGGAATTGAAATGTCATTTCAGGATTCGGCCAAAGAATTGATCTCTACTATGGTCGCCGAATAAGACAAAGAGCTAGCAAGAGTTATAAGAAAATAAGAAAAGAAAATCAGAGCAGAAATGTAAAGTGGAAGACAGGGACAGAGCATAAGACCAAGAAAGAAAGAGGGGGAGAAGAATGATGTTGAATTGAGTATGTGTGTGTGTGTGTGTGTGTGTGTGTGTTATAGTGTGTGCAGCCAGGGCAGCAGGCAGAGGCAGCTAAGCAGAACCAGCCAGCCCTCACAAACCAATCAGGCCTTCATTAGGCTGGGCGGGAGGGATCGATGGCCAGCCCGCATCAATTAAACAGCACCCGCACCACACTATATATACACACACCTATTCTATACACTACTATCACCATCACTTACACAGACCTTTCAGTTCGCATGATGCTATAACGCTGCTTATACATAAATATAGTAACAAACACAAAGCCTGAAGATAGAAAAAAATTAAATAGAGAAACTAAACAACACACAACCAAATCATTCACATGTTTAAAACTGTAACAATCCTACTGCAAACATCAAATAATGACAAAATTACTCTCTGATGTTTACAGAGTTATGGCTTTAATGATGCTTTACTTTTAAAAATATGTCTTCAAATAGAATAACCACAGATAAAGGCTATAAGACTGTCCATCAATATTGTTATTGATTATAAAGCCTGAAAAAAATACTGAAATTAAAAAAAAAAAAAACTAACTTTTACAGGCACTTTAGAAACTGCAATCACATTGTAACATGTCCATTCGCTCCTTCACCCTGACATACACTCACAACATCGATAACACCCAATTACACACAAGCTCACACATGGTGGGCCCTGAAAACACACAATTACACGCGCTCCGGACACACTTTTTATTAACACTCAATTACACACACGCATAAATCACTGACGAGGCGTGCACCCATGAGAGCGTAACTGGGACTGCCGTGTGAGGGATGGATCATTTTCTTTTCCCATCCCTTTCACAAAGGCCAAATATTTAACTGTGGGTCTATGGAACAGACAGTGGTGATTTCTTTTTCAGAGGAAAGACCAGGTTTATTTTCTGCATAGTCTGGATTTGAGAAGCAAATGGCCATTTAATCAGACACTCATTCTCAGGTGTACTAATAGCTTGGTTACAGTGCTGTAAAAGGTTGCCTTCACAGAAAGTCCCCTAAAGTGTGTTTGTTAAAACTGCCACTGCATTATAGGGTATTTGTCTGCTCTGCTGTAACTGCATGCATTACCTTTGGGTCTTACTTTTACAATTCCAAAGCATATTGGTCTGATAAAAAAAAGAGTCATACAGAATCACTACCAGTGATATTTGATGCAATACACTTTACAGAATCTAAATTTGGACTTAGGGTAATCTGTAAATACAGCATAGTTGAATGGTAACAGAATATGATGTGGTATGGTGGATTCATGATATGAAATAAAAGATAATGACTAATAAATGTTAAATACTCAGTATGTGATATTTAGTGGTGAAGTTGCTGATTGCAACCAACTAGAGATGTAATGATATGAAAATTTCATATCACTGTTATTGTGACCAAAATTATCACAGTTACCATTATTATTGCGGCATTGTTGAAATGTGCTCAAAATGTTCAAAAAACAAATAAAATAACACACACAATGTACTTCCTGTTGGCAGAAACATTAAAATATAAACATCAAACATACACATGTGCATGACAGATGGCACCCTATGGCCATAAGAGGTAACTGCACTTTGTGCAAATTATAGATAAGAACCAAGAATACTTTACATTCAGTGCTCTAGACTAGATCTAGTCTTACAGATTTAAGAACTGGTACAGAAAGAACACTTTCACTGTTTTATGTACCTTATCTAGAAATCAAATGTGCATATAAAAGCAACACTACCATTTTAAACAAAGTAATGCGTAGCTGTATAGTTGTGGGTGGTGGTCACAGACATGGCTCATCAAATTTGAAGTGTTGCGCCCCTTCACACAGACTTTTTTCTACATTTTCTGCAGACAGGTTGACCATCTTCAATTAGTTTCCCTCAGCATCCTTTAAAAATCCAAAATATGACTTTGTCCTTTTAGTGGGCCGAAAATCTCCGAAGCGCTGTTTGTGCAGGTGCTTTCCACCATGTTTTCAGAGGCCAAACACTGTAAACTGCTCATGCACTCCTGGAGTACAGCTGCTTCTCCAGGAAATGAGCAGTATCACCGTGAGTTTTTCAAAGTGTGGTAATTAAACATGTTTTAATAATGATAATGATAATTTGAAACGGTAATACTAACCATCAGGGATTTTACCACTGTTTATCATTATACCGGTAATCATTACATCCCTACAACCAACTGAACACCCCAGCACCTTTTCCTAGAGTAACTACAAAAGTTGTGGAAAATCTAAATTTGTCTTGTCTGTCCTGGGTTTTTTTTAGGAATTTTTCTAGTCTAAACACTAGATGCTAACTGCTATAAAATGTCTGTTCTGAACTACTATAGAAATTTGGCGGCGATCCACTCCCTTTGTAGCAATAAACATAAAGTGTAGACACTTGAAAACTGACTTATCAGGTGCACTACTGCCATCCTGTGGCTTGATTTATCAGTGCAAGCCAAAGTTTTTGGACAGACAGACGGACGGACGGACGGATGACCAACCAACTGGTGACAATACCCTGTGGCCAGTGTAGCCAAGGGTAAAAACGGCTCATTGTGAATATGAAGACATGCCAGCATTCACATTCAATTCTCATTTTTCATGTGATTATTCACTAATGAAAACATTATTATGAACAGTATGTTCCATTTACACAATAAATTTCCTTAAATCAAACATACTGGATCTTTAAGCCTATAGAAAGCAACCACACGTAACATTGTTAAAGGTTTAAAATGCTCACAGTGTTGCATTATGGTGAATCAGTCCTTGTATCTCTTCTACAGATTTTAGTGAAGAGGAAAACTTTCAATTTAGGACGGTGCCATAATCAAGGTCTAATTATATCAAATAAACAAAAGAGACATTAACTAAATAAACAGTCAATACAATAGCTCCTGCATAAGTTGTAGATGGAGGAACAGTGATGTCACAACATGCAGAACTCTGGTGTGTCAGGAGTCAGAGCTGAGCTAAAGGTCTCCCCCAAAAAAGAGATTTCATCTAAAGGGACTTGCTGGTTAAAAAAAGGTTTAAAAAATGCTACTTTACTGACACAGTAAAACTGTAAACTTTGTCAAAGATTGTGTAACAAAAGAATTACAGTCTAGTTTGTGGAACCTATTAACCACAACTATAGTGGAGCTGTCATAAAAGTCTAACACAGCAGGCAAACAAGTCAGATCAGATGGCTTATGAGAGGAATGAGGCTGGAATGAATCTAGCAAAAAAAAAAAAAACAAAATAGGTGGTGCCAGGCACAATAAACCCCGCCCCTCGCACGTATTGTAGCTTATTTTGGCATCGATCCAGCTGATGTCACCATGTCTATGTGTGTGCTGATGCCATCATATCAATTGCCTGTATATATGTGCCAAGTGTGAAGTAAATTGAAACAGAATTGATGTTTTTTAGACATTTGAAATTTTGCCCATCATAAGTAAATGGTAGAAGAAAAAGATTGAAAAAATTTATAAAACATTTTGAACTTTGACCTACTTTTCCAAAATGTAACCACATCTATTCTGGGTCATTGGAAATCTATAAGCCCAATTTGGAATGAATTCAACCAATAGTTTCGCTGCTACAGACATTTAAAATTTCACCCATTGTAAGTAAATGGGGAAAAAAAAGAATTTAAAAATTCATAAAAAATGTGAACTTTGACCTACTTTTCCCAAAATGTAATCAGATCTGTTGTGGGTCACGGGCAATCTATAAACCCAATTTGGTATGAATTCAACCAATAGTTTTGCTGCTAGAGTGTTAACAATCAAACAAACAAAACTAAAAACAATACCTTGCCTCCCCTTCAGGGGGCGGGGTAAAAATCAATTTTGTATTTTTACAGATAATTTCAGTGTAAGTCTATGGGAGTCCGGCGCCAACCCCAGTGGCTGTCAGTGGCTTTACAACCACTTCTATTATCACTACTACTTCCACAGTGGCTTAATTTTGGAGCTGAGGTCTTTGTCCCTTTGGTCAATATACAGTCAGGATTCACCTCTGAGTAACGGTGAATAATATTCTTTTGGAACATTAGCCTGTGGCTGCTTTCCCTTTATTCATTATCGTTGAGGAAAATAAGGTCTTAGACACGTTTGTTCTGATTGTTAGTTAAACCAAATAGAATATATTTAAGGACATGCTTAATAACACACATAAGGTCAATTGGAAGTCTAAGACTGAAAATGAAGTTGATTTTTAACCTGTTAAAGGTGTTTTCAAAGCACCACATCTTCTTGTTGGCTAATTGCATAGCATTAATATTTGACAACAGAGCTGAAAAACAAAGCTTATTTTAGTTAAAACACTTCAGAGCTTAGGTTTGATACCATCATATAGATAAAGCAGTGTCTCCTCCCTGACCCACGGACTGACACAAGTTTGCCCCTAAATACTACAAAAGCAGCCTGCAGAAAATATTCAACTCTAAAATAAATGTGTCTGTATTGGGCGATTACCGGGCCACGCTTCCTGAGCCCTGCGCGTCACCTGCTCGCCGTGGCATTGACACGTCAGTCTCCCACGGCTAACGCAATGTGACAGTGTTGAGATTATAATATCTGGCCCGTATTACCGGGCATTAACGCCATTACCGCGCCCCGCCCGCTCAGGTGGACCACTCCGAGGTTGATACAGAGACAGAGAGATGAGGAAAATTGAGAAAAGGAACTGTGGAAGAGAAAGAGGGAGAAAAAAACAATAAGACAGATGAATGAATTTGAGTAAATGGGGGCAGCTCTTTAGCTCCAGTAAAAGGTCTGGGAGGAGGAATAAACAGCTGGCAATCAAATGGGAAAGATGTGGTGTTTCTGTCTGATTTTATGGCATTTCAGGAGGATGCGTTCAAGAAGAAACTGCGCCTCATTATGATACTGCATGTGGCAACTAAACCGTTTACAGAATAATGATGATAAAATCTGCCATGCACATCATCAGAGTACAAGTGTTTGCTCCTTATGACAGAGGAGGGGGCTGCAGTATGATATAATAACAAAGCAAAGAAGGGGTAAGAGGGGGGCAGCCCAATTGGATAAAGCTATTCTAATAATGAACAGCTGAACAAGCACCATCACTTCACATGATTTAATGTTTACACCGTGCCACGCCTGGTTTCATATTGCTTTTCCAGCGCCTTCATTTGTTTCAACCAAAGAAAACACTTCTATTCCACAGCCTTGTAGTTTTAATTAGGGAAATTAATAAATAAGAATAAATTAATGTGGCCTCCTCGCCTTCTCCTGTACCCCCCAGACTGGTGGCAGGCACCATCGCTTGCCTCCCTGCTCGCTTGCCTGCATGGGATGTATTTGCGTGCCATAATTAACGCTTAATAAGTAAGTGATTCATTATGATTAGCATGCGGATTCACAGTAATGGCCCCTCTCTGTGCTAGCAATCAACCTCACTCTGTTTATTCACACATAAGCCCCCTGATTCATCTATGTCTGTGCTCCCCAATCTACACATCCGACACTGTACTCCATTCCTCTGGTCCTCATGCAGGGCCATTTGTTGGGCTGATGGTGAAGGCCTCTATCAATCTGGTTGTGCTACTATTAAGAGGAGGAAGGGGCGTCACAGTCATCAAAAAGAGTGTCTGATAAAGGATGGGACAGTTGCTCATTTTGGTGAGCTATGTATACAATAAAGTGAAATAAGAATTGATAGGTTTGCCAAGTGCGAGGATAAGTCGACGCGTGGAAGACTTAATGTGTCAAAGCATCACTTAGTATCACTCATCAAATGAAAGATGGTGATGGGAGCTTAGTAATACCCCAAGAGTGAAGAAGATTAATTCATTATTGTTGTAATTTTGGGAGGTGGGGGAGTGCTGAAGTACTGGGACTCTTGTAATGTGATAGAGACTCGTTTAGTTACAGTCTCTGGGGGCGGTTTGTTTATTGTTTTGCATTCACTTATGTTCCCTGGAGGATGGTGTGAAATGCACCAGTGGTGAAGTAATCAGAGGAGCTCTGCTAACAATGACACTAGAGGCCTTTGTGACAGGAAGGGATCTCTTCACTGCCAGAACAGACAAAATGAATCGTACAATGAAGAGCTGGGCCAACAGAAACGGAGGTAACAAAATCACAATTACTGTTGTTGATGTAATAGAGTGGATTTTTCTACTTTCTTTTGTATTTTTTTTTTTTTTAATTTTACTTAAAGGAGTGATATTTAGTTTTTTAAAATGGAATTATGCATTTTAAAACATTTCCCTGTGGTCTACATAAATTGTAAATGCTATGCTTTGGTCTGAATTCTTCATTAATTCAACTCCACAGGTCCATCTTCAACCCTATTACTGAGTAATGACACCAGAAAGGTCGTTTTGAGCGCTGGCCCTTTAAATGCAAATGAGCCACTTCATGCCCCACCCCCTCCAGGTTGTTGACTGTGCTGCTCTGTCCCGTTCAAACAACAACTGAACATTTTAGGTAATCAGCTCGAAGTTTGGACATATTTTCAGTATGGACTACAACTACAATTATGGCGTACTCGAACAAACGTTTGTCAGAAGTCTTGACCTTATATGTGCAAATGTTGTTATGTAACTAGTTACAGACGTAAGAAATTAAGAAGGAATTAAAACGGGTTGTTGAAATTCACTTGATTTTTGCCAAAATGAAAATAAAGATAGCTTTGCAGCACCTGGAGGGTTCAAATTCAAACTTTTTGAACTATTAGGGTCCAAATACACAAATAAATGAACCAAAGACTAATAAAAGTGGGTTTAGCAAAATATGACCCCTTCCCTTTGTACACCAAAAAGTCTCCATGAACTATGTTCGAAGAAATGGATATGAAATATGGAATCTTCCCACTGATATAGCAAGCTGAAAATTCAATGCCAGATATTTAAGATGAAATGCCATGTAAGTGAACAAAAAATGGGCATGACTCTGAGTCTCAGTCATGTTCAGCCAAGGTTGAAGTTGGATGGCTATGTTTAAGGAACCAATTCAACATCAAGCCCAAGTCAACAGCTTCATTCTGCAATGGAAGCTAGTTTACAGAGACAGGTGAAGACAGAAAAAACTCAGCGTCCAACCTATGCAACTAAAGTTCAAATGTATCTGTGTTTATAACTAGTTGTTTTACTGATGATGGGTCACAGGGTTGTTTTAAGTAGAATTAATAGGTAAGTTGAAAAAATTCAAGTGAAATTTGCTTTTGACTGGATTTGCAATGTTTAGCCCTTGCTTCTGTGAAATGTCCAACAGAAATTTCCCTACAGAGACAATAAAGTGTATTATATCCCATTTTTGTTTTTATTTCTTATTTTTGGAAGATGGAACTTAACAGTGTAGTGTTCTTAAAGATTCATCAATCCTGCACCAGCAAGTCATTGTGTAACCTTCTGTATAATACATCTACTGGATGTATTATGTTCTGTGTCATCTGTTATTCAAGTTATTTTTCACCTGATGAGATGGATGTAGTTACATGACTGCAGTGAGTATGAGCAGAATCAAAGGAAGAAGAGACTAGTTTCTGTCACTGAAATAAACACTCAAGTCATCTGTTGGTTTAATAACTTATTACCCAGCCACCCCGAAGGGGAGGCAAGGGGTATTGTTTTTGGTTCGGTTGGTTGGTTTGTTTGTTTGTTAACAGCAAAACTGTTGATTGAATTCATACCAAATTGGGTTTCTAGATTACCAGTGACCCAGAATAGATCTGATTACATTTTGAGAAAAGTAGGTCAAAGTTCACATTTTTTATGAATTTTTTTCAATCTTTTTTTCTCCCATTTACTTATAATGGGAAAAATTTCAAATGTCTATAAAAACATCAATTTTGTTTCAGTTTACTTCAAATTTGACACATATATAGAGGCAATTGATATGCTGACATCAGCACATGCAAAGACATGATGACATCAGCTGGATCGATGCCAAAATAAGCTACAATACATGTGAGGGGTGGTGTTTGTTGTGCCTGGCACCACTTGTTACTGATTTGTTACTGTTAATATTTCTACTTTTCTTACCCTTTAAGTTAGTTCATGTCTGTTGCTAGTGGTTTCAGAAGCTGCTGGTTCTGAGTCTGGCTCAGTTGTGTTTTGTGCACAGCTGTCTGTGCATACAGATGTATCTTGTAAAATGTTTATGTGGTTAGTTTAATTTTCACTGCTGTGCATTGTACATTAATAGTGCACTTTAACTCTGTCAGAGAAAATTAATTTGCATCATTAGCAACATGCTTAAAGGTGCGGGAGACTTTTGTCACCAATTTTTCATCAAATCTGTAAAACCCCAGTCATATCCTCAGTATCATGAATCTGTAAGTCTTTCTGTGATTACTTCCCTGAATCTCTTCCCTCATGGAGAACAATTTCGAGGTGTACTCCTCTATACACAAACTACTTGTTTACAAACAGAGCCAGTAAGTAATTCGGGCATCTTCAGAATTTTGTCGCGACGTCCATTGTGAGAAGTGGAGGCTCGTGCAGCTGCCTTGCAGCGGCAGTGCAACCATATGATATCATATGGCTGCAACAAACACAAAGTGGAAACAGCTGGAGGGAAGCGGAGCTCCAGCATGGTTTGTTTATGGTGGAGTGCACTTCGAAATTGTTCACTGTGAGGGAAGAGATTCAGGTGAGTAATCACAGAAAGATTTACAGATTCGTGATACTTAGGCTATGACTGAGGTTTTACAGATTTAATGAAAAATTGGTGACGAAAGTCTCCCGCACCTTTAAGTGAGACTCTGCTCACCACAATATTTTTGGTTCATTATAAAACAATGATGGAGCAAAATCGACTGTGGAAGCGCATCATTGTGTGTATCACTAATATAAAACACAGAGTAATAGAATGCGGTTTGTAATGTTTATTTCAGGAAGTGACGTGGCCATTCTTAGAGCTGTCATGTGAAAACAAACATTTTCATGGATTCCAGCTCTTCTTATGATGCACGTTTTAATTTTTTATCTTAGTTATTGACTGAGGTGGCTCACACAGATGCCACTATGGGAAAACACCACTGTTTCTGTTACAAACGGTTGTGGTCTGATTTTTTTTTTTTTTTTTTAACACATCTGTAATAAGGGGCAGTTAAGATTTACCTGCTTGAAGACTGTTTGCATTAACTCATGGAAAAGTAAATGTGCAGTGTCACAGAAAATTTAAAATGCATCATGAATCATTGAGAGGTGAATCAAATTGAGAGGCCAGTCAGTGACGAGTCACAACCCTAAGCAATACCTTGCAAAATGTTGTATCTCTAATAAGTAGCATAAATTGTATAAAAGAAATGGGAAACACCACCAAAACATAACTCACAGGTTTGTGATATACTTTATTTTGTAGTGTGGAGTTTGGCTTTTGGCCATTACCATCTTTTTAATTTGGAACCAGAAGTCATCGTATTTGGACAAGATGGTGGAGCTAGTCAAGCTAATGCTAACAATTCCTTTAGCCACAGTGCTAACACACACTGCTGATAAATATTACCACATGAGTATTAAATACCATTTTATGCAAAAGTGAATTAAGGATATTACCTAATGCAGCTAAATTACATTCACAGGTGAAGTACTGTAATAAAGCAACAAAAATGTCATCAAACATTTGAGCTCTAAAATTATTTGAAAGTTCTTAACCACAGTTGTGTTTTAGGGGAAAATCATTTTTATGTAAACAGAAACTCAAGTTGCAGACCGTCAATCAAAGGCATCGAGAAGCACAAAAAATGTATTAGTGGAGCAATAATTTACAAAACAATCTCCGCTGCACTTGTTAGAGGGACCAAATAAAGTGACTGAGAACATAATGACTCCTGGAAAAGAATAACTGACTTGGTATTTCTACAGAGAAGGTGACATTTTTTGGAAAGAAAGTGAACTGGAGCCAGGGTTTTTTGGAGCCAGCATTTAGCAGCCGTCACTGTCAGTAGTATTCCACTTTAAGGTACTTCCAAATTGGCTTCAATTTCAAACAGTGGTTGTTGCCGACTGATGGAAACAGAATAATTTTTAGATTGCATGCTATTTTATGCACATATTTACAGGCTAACATGTAGGAATGTACGTAAACACATGCATACTGACACATACACACAGATATGCACAAACAACCTTTCATCCAGCTCAGTGGGAATCTACCCGAAGATCCACTTAATGAGCTTTTCTCACCAACAACCCCTCTTGACAGCAGCTTGCTTGAGCCATTTTGTACCCTTTGAGAAACGCTTGCACTTTTCCTCAGCTCTCTCTCCTTCCCCCCTATACCTCCTAGAATGTTCATTGCCCAGAAAATAATTTCTCTAGTCATTTTAGCGCCTTTGTGAGCGGCAATCAATTTCTCTTCTCTTCATGATGGTCCCGCGTGTGGGCACAGAAGTTTGACCTTCTCTAAAAGATCTATCAATTTATCCGTCCATCCTGCAACCTATCCATTAATGTTTTCATCTTCCTCTGTTGTTTTTTTTTTCTTCTGTCTGGCTGCTGACTGTTAGGTAGTAAAGTGGCTCTAAGCTTATGTGCTCATCAGGACCTAGTGGATGTCTCTTTGTGCAATTATCCCTCAGTCTTAGAGCTGCACCAAAATCAGCCGACGGAGAAAATGATGGTCATTTGGGCCGGGAAGAATATGCACTTGAGACAAAGGGAAGGGAAGCCTATTTTGAGGACAGGGACGGTGTTGAACCTGGGGAGGGGACCGGGTCAGGCAAAGGCTAAATGACATATCACATTACCAGTTAGGGGTCACCCAATTCCTCCCAATCTACCGCTGGCATTTCTGTGGAAACAGCTCTGTTAAAAGCTAACCTATCGTTTATCTGTCTGCTTGGTGAGGTTCTGTGTCCTCTCATCAGCTGCGTGGTAAAGATCACAATTACCAAACCAAACTCTTTGCTACAGTGACCACTTTAGGACTTCAGATCTGAGTATAACTTTGCACTACTGAATAAAGTCTAGTAATTTGACAAGGGGTGCATTTCATGAATTTATAGAGTCCGCAGTCCTCAAACCAGGAACAAACTGTAGTTGTTACATTTCTAGTTAGGATCAATTTAAAGTCAACAAGATTTTAAATGGGCTTTTTTTGAGGACTCACAAACATATTGAATTATTTACTTGAAAAAGTCAGTTTTTATAATAATACATTTATGGTGAATATCTTTGGGCATTACTTAAATCTGCAGTACCCAATTTTTGGTGTCACTAAGTACAAATTCCATAATTACCTTTTAGCACATTGTAATCAAAGTGAGAAAAAAATGATTCTACCCCCTTCTGTGGATTGAAAATCTTATATCGAAGAAAAAAAAAAATAACTAGAAAACTAGAAAATGCACCCCATGACTAGAAGTTTTCAAAACTGTATTCAAAAAAGTGTTTTCAGACAGTTACAAGGGTTACTGACAGCTGTAATTCTGGATTCTTGTTAAGATTCTGTCAGACACAAATCTACAGGCTTAGAGAAGTAGGGTTTATTTTCCCACAATGGCATGAAGTACCAGCAAGTCGTTTACTTTTATATTTGCTCTTTTGATTTGGACAGACAGGAAAGAGTAACTGAAATTATGTAGTTTTTTCCTGATTTCAGCTTCTACATCTTTAACGTTGATGTTCTATTTTACTTAAATTATGGCCTGCAAGATTTGATGAAGTCATATTGAAAATATTGTGGATAATATTGTCATTGCAAGTTGAGTCTATTTACTTGGTTATTGAGGAAAAAACAAATTATAATTTAAAAATTATATACTTGAATAGCTGAACTACAATAAATAATACAAAAACTTAAAAGTGACTTTCATTTAGCATTTTAACACAATGCCTCTCTTGCATCTCTACAGAAAATGATATTTTTGAAACAAATTTGCACACTTGCAAGTCGTTGTTTGTTGTGACTGCATATGTTGTATATGAGTCATTGTTCTAATAAGCAAGTCTTTGAGTTGTGTTGTCAAAAGATCATGAGCCAAACGAAAATCCTGAACTTTCAGTAATATATATATATATACATACATATATGTATACATATGTATATATATATATACATACATATATATATATATATATATATATATATATATATATATATATATATATATATATATATATATATATATATGGTTTTTTTTTTGGTTTTGTTTTTTTTACCATATTGTCCAACCATTGTGCCATTTACATATTTGAAATACTGTCTGTGGAGAACACACATCAAACAGACTTTTATGTTTTGCTCTTCAACCTCAAATGCTCAAGTTAAAAAAAACATTTGTGAACAAGTGGCTCTAGAGGTTTAAACATCATGGCCATCAGAACTCTACTCACTTGTTCACCTTTACAGCCTCATTATGTGCTCATATAAAATATTCTAATGACTTTCTAGATCAGGTCAGGCTAAGAAGGAAGTATTTTGAAGATGAGGCTAAAACTACAAGGTGGAGGTCACACAACCATGGCCAGATTCATGCATAGACTAACATTTGCATTATATTTGAACATGTGTAAGTATATTAAAAACATCCAGAGGTTATAATGATATAGTCTGAAAAGATGTACCTTAGTTTTTGAGTCAATCCCAGTGACACAAAACTGAGAACATAAGGAGGTTCCAGGCTTCCTGAGAGAGGTCATGACCCCAGGGAGTGAAACCCTGTCAGTAAATAGTGTCATCTGCCTCTTATGTCTGAAACACATGGACAATGAGGTTTTTAGACAAAGATAATAAATGCTTCAGTGCTGGGAATGAAGAGTTTGTTCAAGGCTGAATTGGTGTGATGTTCAAAAGAGACTAAACTGCTTTAATTGTTAAAGTGTTTCTCTCTTTATAATACCGACATAATCCTTTTTAACTGATGCTGTTTAATCTTTGCTTTTAGCCTCCGATGGACTGTCAGCTGAGGAGAACTTTGGCTCTGCAGAGCTTCTCTCTACGGGCCCATTGTGCTGCATCCTCTCCATCTCACTGATCCCTTTTCCTCTTTTCCTCTCTCCCTCGTCTAAAGCCTTTTCTCCTCTCGTCTCCTCCTCTTATCCCAAGCCTTTCCATTCTCATCTCTCTCCCTCACTTGTTTTCTCTTTCCCCTCATTCACACTCCTCTCTCTGTCCCTTCCAATCTCTCTCTTCCTCTCACTCACCCTCTCTCTAGCTCACAGGACAGTATTATATATTCCAGTCTCATGCTTTGCATGATTTGGGCAATAGATGAAGCCATATCCCTCTCTCCTCTTTGGGCTCTCCCCTCCCTCTCTCTCTCGCCTTGTTGTTTAATGTTTCAATTTGGAGGAAGCAAACATTCAATCAGACAGATTAACTGTTTAATGCATGTCATCAGTCAAACTGTCTACGAGAGGGGGGCCCCTCGGCCTGGCGCTGCCCCCCCCCCCCCCACAACTGCCGCTACGTCCTTCTCACTCCCCTGCTCTCAACGCGCACACTGTCTACTCTCATATAGATGGGCCCATCCAGGCTCAGGCCCAGACGCAGAGGCGGCTGTGCACACACACACATGCACACAACAGCAAAAACACATAAGCACAATACATGCACACACATACATGGTCATATACATAGACGACCTTATATGTATGCATGAACACGCATGAAAAACCTCATACTGATATCCATATAAATATACTTTAAATAAAACAGACTGCCACGGGACAAAATGTGTATATTTGTGTCTGTTTCAAACACACATGCGTTACATAGGACACGTCATGTAATTCCAGCACTGCATACACTGCTAAAAGATGCATCCACTGATTCACTTACGATTGTGAGACTGTTTTACACAATTAAGTCATGCTCTTTTAACAGACAACACATTCTCTCATACATATCCTCAATCTCCCCAACACACACCACCCACACACACACACACACACACACACACACACACACACACACCACAGGCCAGTGGATAGGGAAATCAAAGTGACACGGAGGTAGAGCAAGGGAGAGTGAGAGATTAGAGGAAATGAAAAGAGTAAAGAGGAAAGAGGGAAAGAGGGAATGTGAGGCCGAGCGTGTTGCAGATGGAGTAGACTGTAAAATAGGGAGTGACGCTCAAACACCGTTTATCAACGATACTGTATGAATTCTGGATGACGATGGACTGCACAACATTTATAATGGCAGAACAAAAACATGATCTAACATAAATGTATTACTGCTAAATCAAACCATGATTGTTGAATATCTTTAACAGCTGTGGATTATAACACTATTCTATGGCTTCCTCTTGTTTTCCGTAACTGTTCCCAACCACAGATTTTTTTTCTGATTGATGGGATTTTATCACACTGCAGCTTCTACTTGCCTGAGGAATTGCTTTCCTGCACAATAGAGAAATATTTTGGAAATTTGCAGTTGTTGGAGTGAGAAGTTATGAACACTGTTAACACATATGCTATCATATATAGATCTGCCCATCCAGATAAAAGGAGAAACAACAAACATATGCAGGGTTTTCTGTCATTTTAACATTTAGATGCAGCACCAAAGTGTTTTTTTCACACCACCTAAGCCAAATGACAAACCCCCAAAAAATCAATAAAAAAAAAATCCAGCATTTTGTCACATGTATCGGTTCAAAGGCAGTGTGTTTGATATGCCAAGAGAGCACTGCTGCGTTCAAGGAATACTCTCCTCCAACATGAACTGGTCTTTTTTAATACATTTAAAGTCATTTTAAATGAATGGGAAAAGGATAAACCTGGATATAGATGTTTTTCTAATTGATTAAATCGGGTTCTGCTTTGAGATGCTTTTAAGGAAAATTGTTCTTATACTTTTAGTACCTTTTAAAATAATGGTGATGTTTTATACGTATGATCTTATCTAATGTTTTATTTATGGTTTTAGTCCTGATGTTTATTGTGTTTCATGTTTTTTTTAATGAATATTTTTAGTGTGGATGTTTGGCTGTGATTTCTATTTTGAGTTACTTCTGCTACTGCTATCTCGGCCAGGACACTCTTGAAAAAGAGATTTTTGAACTTAATGAGCTTTTATCCTGGTTAAATAAAGGTTATAATAATAATAATAATAATAATAATAATAATAATAATAATAATAATATAAAAAAAACATCAAGAGATCTTTTGTTTTCACTGACTGACTGCTAACTAATCCACAAACCTGTCATTGTCATTGGAAAGAGAGGAAAAAGCCCTGAGATTGTCTTCCACTTTGTTTACCAAACTGAGTATTTAAAAATGAAGCTATCCAAAAATCTCCAATGACAAATTGCAACATGCTGTCATACGAGTCTGCAAAACACAGCAAGAATGACCATATTTTATCCTACTAGAAAGTGTTTCATCACTGACACTAATGGTGCATATCAGACAACTGGCAAGGCTGATTTAAAAGTTGATTAAAGGAAATTGTTTTATGTAACCAATATTCACAACACACCAAATGGACACACACAGGTCCAAGAAGTGAACATTTTCTTACAAAAAGTTGGTGTTTTTTTGGCTTTCTGTTCTGCTTAGAGCCCTTTGTAAAGTAATCTGCTAATTTTGGTTTATTACAGTACAGTATTGAACTAGTTTAATATAGTTCAATAAATACTGTGTTTTATGCTTCACTTTAGTTGTCAACTGTGTGGCCTTGAGATCCTCTGAAAGAAAACAGTGCTTATTTTGTGATTATTATTTTTTATCGCATACAGAAATGTGAAGGATCGTTTCAGGATGCTATACTTAAGTCATTAATGAGCACATCTGTTCAACTTTATTCTTGCTAAAGTCTGTGTGTGAAAGTAAATGTAGAAGTTGCTTTTTTATACAAACATTGTATGATTAATCAAATATTAAGTGAAAATGCACAACTTCTACTCACATTACATCAAACTCCATGACCCCTACTGCATTTGGACACCTGAAAACCTATAGGGAAAAGGCTGATATGGACTCTGCAAAACTACTGTTGACGAGCTGACGTTGGTGGAGAACTGTGTATGAACTCATATAAAGCTTCACATGTCAAAAAGTGAGAAACTCTACCAAAGTGTAACAACCTAATACGGTTGCTGACCAGCTGCTTCGCACACTGCCTCGCTCCATCATTTTCTTCTCCATCCTTCTTTGTTTTACTCTCCCTCTCATTCATTTTTATTTTATCTCCTGGTGCTGTGGAGCATCTCGTGTAACTCCCTCTCTCCCCCACTCTCTGACCACAGCACAGAGGGTGGCCAAACCTGGTAAGTATTGACAGGGAGCTCCAGTGACACGGAGAGAGCCAGTCAATGCCCAGACACCCAGGGCAGGGGTCAATGACAAAAAGGTAGGCCGCCTCAAACGAGAGAGCTCGGGAAAGAGGGAGAGGGAGGCGAAAGGCGAGCGAATGGGAAGGCACTTGATAGATGGGGAGGCACGAGAGATATGCAGCAAGATAGTACAAGTTTAAGGAAAGATAAATACAAGGTGAAAGAAAAAGAAGCACGGAGGGACATGCCAGACAGAGGAACAAAGTCAGAGATGAGAGAATAAATGATGAAAAGGTGGTTTAGAGATCAAAGAGGGCTTCTGAGGGACCAATCAAAACAATATTTGATGATTTTGAATATTTTGCTAATAAAACTGGATGTAAAGGAAATCATAATTGAACAAATTGTTGAAAAACATCTTAAAATCACTCGATAATCCATGCGGACGAATAAGAACAAGTACACAGTCAACATGGAAGTTTAGGATGAACTACGATGCTGCGAACCGATGTTAACGTACCTCTGAGACTGTGGATGGGACATGTGAGATAGGATGTTAGACTGGGATTAACAGACCTGTACCAGGACACACAAACACACACAGACACACAACGTGTTTGTGTATTGACACAAAGAGAGAGTGTCAGTATGTATTGACCGGCGGGCGGTAAGTGAGCCCTCCTCCCCCGCCCCACGCCTCCCCTCCTCTATCTCCCCTTCTCTTTATCGGATATTAGTCCCTTCTCCTCTAATCATTTCCTTCCTTTTGGCCCTCTCTTCTTTCTAATGCAATTATCCCTCATTCCTCTTTTCCTTTCTTCTTTCTCTTCCCATCCCTTCTGTTTGTGCTACTTCCAGCCTCCTCATCCTGGTGATACTTTCTTGTTTTACTTTGCGAATTTTTTTTTCTTTTTTTCTCTTTTTCCATTATCTTTCTGTATTTGTTGTGGCTAACAACACTGATTCTGCCATTGTCAGTTGCACTTATTGTTGCTTCTTGTTTGCTCTTACCTGGCTTTCCCCTTTGTTTTGATCTTTAGTGATCAGTCTCCCGCATCCTCAGTGGAACAAAAAGGTTCTCATTAATCAATATTAGTCTCCAAATGTGATCACATTCTTGCCTGAGCCTTTGCGATATGGAAAAGAAAAACATACACAATATTCCAACAAATAAAACCACTTCATCATCAAAGAATTAACATTAAAAAACACTGAGTTATATTAAGTTGCCTGGCACTTAACAACATTTGTCAATTTTCTGATTCATATCCTGTTGGTTTACTTTATTTACCTTGCAGCTACTTTGTTTATACGCTTTGTGTTTGGCATGTTTTGTCAAAAATTTCTAAAACAATTCCTCTGGAGTGGCTAAATTATTCTTCAGTTTTGTTGACAGAGTTACTTCTTTGTAGTTTGTTTTCCTCATGTCTCTCAATAAAATTCACAGATCAAAGTACTAATTATGAAACCTGTTTTATAGTTTACAACTGCTGCAAACTGGCACTATAACAAAATACCCTTTTGGTAGCTGTGTTTACATGTGATTAAGTTAAATGCTGTGTGTTACAGTATTATAGTTTATACTGAAAATTGGAGATTCAGAGAAAATACTTGGAAATAAAGTCAAATGACATAAAGCCCCAAACATCAGCAAGCATCAAATGTTCATCTCTGGATCAAAATATTTTTAGATTACATGATATTTTCAATTTTCTGCTCTGTCAGATAAAAAAAAAAATCTCTGAAGCACATTTAAAAAATATATATATTTCTTTGTCAAACATGAGTACTGTTTTTGAGCTTTTTTTCTATTACTTTCTGTAATGTTTGTCTCCAAATATCTTCCATTCCAGATGAGGATTCATCATGAGAGCAGAAAATACATGCAGCTTACAGAATAGAGACCTCTTCCCGTAGCCTCGGGCTATGATTCTGTTAACACTTTCTACTTGTTTTGAAGTGTCTGCAGGTTTCTTTGGTCTTGTGATTTTTTTGGTGGCTTTGACATTTTACAAGAAAACCACAACACCTAAAGTGTGAGCAAGTGAAGATCTCATTTTATTATTATTATTATTATTATTATTATT
This sequence comes from Sphaeramia orbicularis, assembly GCF_902148855.1. Lineage (NCBI taxonomy): Eukaryota > Metazoa > Chordata > Actinopteri > Kurtiformes > Apogonidae > Sphaeramia > Sphaeramia orbicularis. The sequence goes on along the minus strand of NC_043972.1, from coordinate 37,785,449 downwards.
ATTATTATTATTATTGTTGTTGTTGTTATCATCATCATCATTATCCTCAAATCCACTGACAGTACAGCCTTGCTTTTTAACACGGAGCTTAACCTTTCTCCCTTATGCTTGGTCTAACAGTAAGAAGGCAAAAATAGTAAGAAGGCAACTAATACTGACAGATAAAATGGAAGTTCATATCCTTCCCTCAATAAAGTGTTGCGGTTTTCTCTGTCAATGCCCAAGACACTTCTCATCAGAGAGGGGGAGATTGTTTTGTCTCTCCACTCGTTCACCTTGACACTGCTTCTCTTCATCATTCTTATTCTTTCTAACAGACACACCTCTGGTGAGAACAAACCCTACCTGCCATCGCTGTGGCAGATTGAACTGTACAGCCACCTTCCCTCTTTATTCATCGGTAATCTAAGACGCACACTAATTTTACACTCTCTTCCCATGGATATTTATTCTGCAACGCCTCTCATTTCTCCTCCAACAGATAGGAATTCAAGCAGAGTAGGAGGGAGGAGGAGGGAGACATTTCACAACAAGCGCACTGGCAGACAACCACCTTTCCGCGCAAATTTGTGAGTTTCGCTTCCTGCGCGCCCGGTGCTCTGCCGGAAACAGATGGTTCCCGGAATGTCCTCGAGCGGAGTTCAGAGGAGCTGCGAGTAGCCCGAGAGGCGCGTGAGAAGGAAAGGAGAGGAAAAGGGGTGGGGGCTGGGGGGCTGTCTATCTGACAAACTTAACTTCAGCTGCCTCTCTCTTTGGCTCTGATTCATAATAGTACAAATGTCAAGCAGCGGCGCTTTTCAACATGTACATGATAAAACCACTTAGTTTGGCTATTGTCCATATTAAGATACAAACTTTTTGCGGAAGCAAATAAATGTATTTAATCTGAAGTGCAGCATATGGTCGTCTTGCATTTTATGTGACGCTGAAACACTCACAAATAGAAGGTAAATGAGGTGCTTTTGCCGTACATTACCCATCTTATAATGTCTGTTTTTGACGGGGTCGTTTCAGGACCGTGGACAGCGAACAAAAGCGCATCAGCGGCCAAAGCAACTTCAGCACCATGGACAGCGACAGGACACACACTGAGTTTGAGGTCCACCTGAATAAAACTGAAGTTAAAACAAGAGGCTTTACTTACAAAACCCTTTGAAAGAGGCAAAGTTAAACTAAACGCACTGCATTTACCTAAACAGTATCCAGTGGACCAAGCCCCATCTGGAGTGTAGCCTGTGACTGTTGTAAAAGCCAGAAAAACAACACCAGTGACCAATCAGGCCTACATTTGAGCACCCGTTAATGGACTGAAAGCATCCCTTCCAATTAACCCGCTGTAATCCGCAGCTCATCCCTGTCTTACGGCTCACTTGTCCTACACCCGATACTTTGATACAGACTTGGCGGCACCTGACGATTCGGCCCTTTGTTGTAGAGCACGCCGGGGCTAATCTCACTGACCCGGCGCAACCTTGACCACCCACTCCCCCGGCCTTGGGCTTGGTTCACCGCCGCCCAGGACACACAACGCTTCCCGGGAGAGAGAGGGGGAGAGAGAAGGGGGGAGAGAGAAGGAGGGAGAGAGACCTCTTGATCGTTTCATCAAACCCGTCCCCGCTGCGAGAGCATGTGCGCGCCGCCGACCTCCCACTCATCCCAGCAGCAGGGATAAGGGGGAAGTCGATGCAACAGCGCCAACACGGTCAATGATCCATAAACAGGAGCCAATAGGCGAGTGGGTAATGAGGGACTTCATTTGAACTTTATGTAAACAATAAGGAGCTGTGCGTGGCGTGGTGGGAAACGTGGCAGATATGGCGGATGTAACCTAGACGAATGGACACGGGAAGCATGAAAATGTACAGATGTGGAGTTTCCTATCCCGATGACAGATACCAAGATTAATATTGTTGTTTTGCTTATGAATGCAAAATCTGCAAAAAAAATAAAAAATAAACATCCAATTTCAGGACAGATGCTATTACTCTGAGTCCAGAGCAATGGACAATAAAACACACAACACAAACACTTAAACTCACACAGAGAGAAAGAGAGAGAGAGAGAGAGAGAGAGAGAGAGAGAGAGAGAGGAGAAAGAAGCACCTTTCACCGCACCCCACCCTCCTCTTCCCCCTCTATCTCTCGTTTTCACCCCCCTTCACCCCCCTCCTCCTCCTTCACTCTCTTTCTCTCTGGAAAAAACGGCAAGGAGGCGCGACTCGCAGGGCCGCACATAGCTGATCAATATTCGATTTAGTTGCTAATTTAGGGCCTTTCTATAGCTGTCATCCCGTGATGTATGAGTCCTAACCCGAGGTCGCCGCGGAAAAGAAGAAGAAGAAAAAAAAAATAAGAAAAAAATCAAACACCAGTCAACTTTTCACTTAACAATAGAGCGACTTGAATATTATTTATAGGCGAAAGACCCACTTTATGGGTGAATTGCTCCTATCGCTGGTGGGATGATGAAGCGCCTTGTAAGTACATGCCACACAGGCTCTGACACCGGCGTAAACAGACATGCAGGCAGGGGAGAAACATGTAAACACACGGGGAAGGCACGCTGCTTTTAAAACAGGCGCAAAGCGGCGCAAAGAAGGGAAATATTCATATCAACACACGTCAATATCTTGGTCTCTTGGAGTTCACAATGCAATTTGAATGCACACATTTGATTAACGGCGTTTGTGTGATAAAGGAACACCCCACCACCACCACCACCACCACCACCATCCCCTTTTCCATCCTCCTCCTCCCCCTACCCCACTCACGCGCCTGCCCACACGCACACAAGCAACTTTTGAAACGACACAAAAGATATCCTATTTGTCATGCGGACTAATATTATGTATTATGGACCTAATTGTTTTTGCACATTGCCTGACGCACACACACGCAGACACCCATCAAATCAGAAGGCTGATGCTTTATTTTGCCACTTAATGTCTTCCCGATCGATCACTGTTCTAAGGATGTTATCAATAATTTGAAAGCTTGATTAACTTCAACGTTTCCATAACAATTCTCCGCGTTGATCCTCTCTCGAATTTTTAATTAACGCTTGCTTAATTAGTTCGAGATCGTTTGGGAGTGAGATACTTTATTTTAGGGGGAGGAGGGGGGAGGAAATTAACATAAAAATCTCTGCTGATAAATTGATATATTATCAGGAAAGAAATGTTGTAGGAATTTCTTGGCGGAACGAGTCATAAACACACATCCATCAAAATAAGACAGTTTGAGACAATGTATAATTCTTTGGCAGTGTTATTTAATTATTTAATGAGCATACTATTCTAATTTCTTCAAATAATGAGGGTGTGGATCTTTTCTGCTGGAATCATTCATAGGCAAAGAGACCGATTTATAACAAGCAGCACAAACAGGAAACCAATTTCCTCAGGTGACAAAGTATTTTAAGGAACAGTCAGCCTGGTAGCTAACACTGCATGCAGGCCTTGAACTGGGATCACCCTGCTGAAATTGCCAAAAGGCAGAAATTCATCTAATATCTACATCCAAAAGCAGTGACTGAGCATGTTGACAGAAATTTCTGCATAGTTGTGTGGCAATTAATCCTAAATGCAAGTAGTACACTGCCATGTAAACCATTGAATGAATAAAAGGCATTTTAATTAGAGTGATTAGTTAAGGAATCAATGAGCTGGCACTAGCAGAGCTCACTGAGACCTGAGTAAAGCTAATGGAGCAGTGGAATACTAAAGTAAGCATTTACATCACTAGAAACTCCTTTTGTTATTAGCGGGTTACTCAAAGTGTAACCTTTAAATATACGCATATGTTGTAAAACTCAACCGACTATTAACAAATATAACAAAACGCTGCTTCTCAGGAGTGACGTGTTCTTGTAACATATTTCTTTGCAGCCTTTTATACAATGGATGTGTGATTCTTCTCCAAATCAGAATTTGCACACAGGCCATCCAAGCAGATTTGTGATGTGTGTCCAAAGCCTCTGGAAATTTGGCATGAAACAGTAAAAATGCACATTTGATACCAGAGGTGTGTGATAGAGCCATGTTTTAAAATAACCATACTCTATTTTACTATTGCATTGATAATTGTACTCTTATATTTAACAACTCCTGTTCAGAATTAAAACCTATTGTGCCTATTTCACTCTCCCCCATTTTTGTGGTGAATTTATGCTGTTTTCATGCCTGTTTCTGTCGTATATAGAAGCATGCAATGTGTTAAATGGCCAGAAATGCAACTCAGCGATGTAGCATATGAGACGATATACATTTTTCTATCTATGTGGTATCAAAATGGGCCATCTCATCAAGCGTCCACAAATCTGTGCGTTGTTTTCTGTCATAATCTGAAAATAAAAATGCATAATTGTCATGAATTTCAGTCCATAAACAGTTAGTTTGATTGTTGACAATGAGGCAGATGATGCTTTGATTAGTATGCTTGATTAGCTCGGAACATACATGGTTTCTCTGCTGTTATAAGACTTAAGTGCAGCACCCAAACCATTCTGGTCAGCAAAAAGTCAAAATAAGGTGAGATCACTATGGAGAAACTCAAAAAACTAATTTTTTTTTTTCAGAACTAGCAATCTCCCCCTTGTGGACTTCTGTAGATAGTTTTGTTTGTAGCCTTATAAAAAAAATTACCGGTAGTTAATCTCTTTCTAGATTTTCGTTTACAGCTATATTTACAATTATTGCCTCAAAGATTTTTTTATTTAAAACTGTAAAAACTTATTGTGAGAGGCTCCCCAAAACTCCCCACCAAAGTGTTTAAGTCTTCCACAAATGTTGGAGAATGTACTGTAAAAGTCTGAAACTAAAGCCAAAATGAATCACAGTTTCAGGTCAAACGTCCTCAGAATTTTGGGGGAAAACCAAATGACCCTATCACAACACAGCAACTAAGTTTACCCTAGCAACATAGGAAAGACCCTGGATGGGATGAGAACCAATCAGGCAGCTGAAACCTGTGATATCCTTGTGTATCTACTGCAGTTTGACTCAAAGTTGTAAGTTGTGTCACACAAGCAACATGTCATCTCTGGATTTTGGCTTCATTTTTACAGCGTGGGTGTAAATGGCATCTCAGCAGCCATTGTTTATTGTGGAGTATGGCTAGTAATGTTAGGTACAACATATCCAGCGGTAAACATAATGGTAAAAGTAAACACTGTAAACAAAGTTAGACTGACTCCAATAACACTCTAGAAGGACAAATATATTTAATTCATACCTTATCATAACATCACATTAACAGACATATACTACATGGTAAAATTAGCAGTTAGTTGCTAATGGTAGCTGGTAAATTTGGGTGGGGCAAAAGATCAGTGAATTTTTACCTCCGCCAAGGAGGTTATGTTTTTGCCAGGGTTTGTTTGTTTGTTTGTTTGTCTGTCTGTTTGTTTGTCTGTCCGTTAGTGTGCAACATAACTCAAAAAGTTATGGACAGATTTGGATGAAATTTTCAGGGTTTGTTGGAAATGGGATAAGGAAGAAATGACTAAATTTTGGTGGTGATCGGGGGTGGGGGGGCCCATGGGGGGGGGCACTGATCGTTAGTGTGCAACATAACTCAAAAAGTTATGGACAGATTTGGATGAAATTTTCAGGGTTTGTTGGAAATGGGATAAGGAAGAAATGATTAAATTTTGGTGGTGATCGGGGGTGGGGGGGCCCACAGGGGGGGCCACTGATCAGCCTTGGCGGAGGTCTGCGCTCTCCGAGTGCTTCTAGTTTATTATGAGTTTTTTGGAAGTAATTACATAATACCTTCCCAATTGAAACCCAGTATCATAAAATTTCTAAGAACAATATTTTGAATGTGGATTGAAACATACTTTCCAACACGGCCTGATGTTTACTATTATGTACATAAGACTCTGAATCACATAGTTTGAGGCCTTTTGTATTGTATGTTTGCAGATGCTTTTAGTCTTCTTTGCATATAAACAAGGATATTGAAAGTGGGAGTGTGTATATTTCTGCTGCCAGCTGCTATACGGCCTCCCGGTTGTTTGGTGAAAGTGAGAGCGTGATTTCCCCAGACCCTGTTCTCCAGGGATGGCTGGCTCCCCCTGCCATCTCCCCAGAACCCCAATGGTTAAATGGACAGGTCATTGACGCACACACATGCACACGCACGCACGCACACACACACACACACACACACACGCACACACACACACACACACACACACACACACACACACACACACTGTGCCTTTCAATCTCCTCTCCCTGGATGGGCCCCCGCTGCTGTATAAAGGCCACATTTCCCTGGTCATTACCGGCAAGTCACAGAGAATCTTTCACCTCACTGTATACGCAATAATCAGATCAAACCTGGAATTACCATCATTAGAAATGTTGCGGGAGGTGAATCATAAGGAAACTACCTTCTGAATAATAACGCCGCCAATGAGAGTTGTAATTGTAAATCTGATTCTACCCCTCAACCGCATGCTGTAATGAGCACACGGCATTGTTTAAATGACTCAAATGAAATTGATGCTGATTCACCAAGCATGAATGACAGCTCATATGAAGATGTGTGCTGTGAATGAGATATGATGGAGGTCTAAGTCTGCGTATGTGTGTGTGCGTTTGCAGGCCATGTGTCTGTGGCAGCCTTTGAATGGGGTGTTTAACAGTGGTATTAATAATGTCCATGATCTATGAGCTCGTCTGGTGTCAGTCAGCCATTAGAGAGACAGTCTCTCTGTGTTCTCCACACCTCGTTTCCTCCCCTTGAGCCCGTGTCGGCCCCCCAAAATAATTGTGTGTTAATGGGTTAGGAGGAGGGGGTATAGCAGGGGGTGTGAGTGAGGAGGATTAGAGCCTCATGGAGGGAAAGAGAGGAGGATATTATCAGGGAGATGGGTCACTGTTAGCAGAGGAGATGATTATGTGTGATGACTGACCCTTCCTGCTCGGTCATTACAGGGAGTGTGGACGGGATATGAGGCGGTAATTAAGTGAAGAAAGTGCTTAAATTAGAAAAATAAACACAAAATAACAGGCGTGAGATCTTTGAAAGAAAGCAGATGAGCAGTGCGTGATAATGAGAAAGTAAAAGGTAACAGTTTGCTTTTATTCCTGTGAGAAGGGGAGATTCAAAGCCAGGTGTGGTAGCCTAAAGCCATTTACAGGTCCTAATCTGGGTGGAATGAGCCGTGAGAGGAAGAAGGAACTAAAGTACACTGACTAACAGGTCTCCCCTGACCCCTCTCCAACTCCCACTCTCCCACCTCTACTTTTCCTCTCCCTCATTTCCTCTCTCCTTCCCCGTTACAACCCCAACCCTGCTTTCCAACCGCTTCCATCTACAAAACAAAGTTGCCTGGCATTGACGGGACTCTGGAGGCTGTCGGCAAAGGAAGGTGCGAGTCACACACACACACACACACACACACACACACACCAGCCTGGTGAAAGAAAGCGAATGAGGGAGAGAGAAAGGCACAGAAATAGGGGGAGTGAGGAGATTGAAGCGTTTCTAATTTAAATAAACCCTTTGGCAGACTGAAACTGGCAGCGAGCTTCCCCTTTGCTCGTGAGGAAAAGATGGAGAAGAAAGGAAAAGGGGAAAAGAGGGAGGGCAAAAGGAAAGCAGAGGTAGATAGATGGATATAGAGATGTCTCCGCACTGGTTTGGTTATCCGCATGGGAGAGTTAGGGGCCAGAGGACAGGGAATGAGGGACTAGAGAGACTGAAGTGGAATAAGATAGGGAACTAGATGGAGGAGAAGGAGAGGGGACGCAAATAATGGGGAAAAACACTGACAAGATACAGGGGTTAAGGGAGGGGAGAAAGGGAAAGAGCTGTGAAAGTTGGGTAATAGAGAATTGCGTCTGTGAATAGATAGAGGTGTGATCTATCTATCGGGGGGAGTTCATCCATCCTTCTGCGGAAACACACACAAAGGCAGAAGGAGAGAGGGGGGAGAAGTGAAAAAGAAAGTAAAACAGGGCCTCTCAGCAGTGGGTCCGATCAGTCTCATCTCATCAAAACTTGGCTGAAGTTTTTTGGATGGATCCCAGCTCCCCAATCTACTTGAGCCGCCGTGCTCTTCTCCGTCACACTGTCTCCCCCTGTCTGTCCCTTTGGCTCGTCACAGCAGTGGCCTGCTCACCGGGCTATACACTCCTAATAGGCTGCTGTGGCGAGGGGAGCTGCAGCAATATGGTCTGTAATCTAAAGTCTCACTACTGGACGCTGGAGGATGCCCATTTTGTTTGTTTGCTGTTTGTTATGTTAGATGGGGAAGAGGTGACAACAGGGAAGCCATACAGCCAGGAGAATCAGGAAAGTTCATGAAACACTGGCAAAACAATAAATAAATCAAAACTCTTACAAAGGCGGCTGTGTTCGTGTGCTTTTTAAAAGAAAAAAAAAAAAAAATTAGGTAAAGAAAGGGCTACAGTGTTGTTATTTGTTTGCCATGTGAAGGTCATCTAAAACCCTCTTTATTTCCCAACACATCACTTAACATAATATTTGATTAAGTACCCTGGTCATATACATATGAGCAGACCATTACGGGTATATTACCGAGTCAACAAAAGAATCAGGCTTTGACACGCCTGTTGACATAAAATGACAAAATGCGATTACACAGTCCCTGGATTAAAGGTGCGTGTGTGTGCGTAAAGGCGCGACACGTATGTTGTGCATAGGCCCACAGGTAGGAGCAAAGTCTATAGGATGGATGGAGAGAGAGAGAGAGAGAGAGAGAGAGAGAGAGAGAGAGGGAGAGACTCACGACCCCCTCCTTCAAACATACACACCGAGAACTGGCTCCGGCTCCGGCTTCGCTGGAGTGGAGAACCATAAATCTTCATATAGCGGCTGTTTTGATTAATGCAGCCGAGTCGAGCTAGGGGGCTGGACCTATCCCATTACGGCCTAATGGAAGATGGAGCGGCGCTGTCTCCACCACTAGGCCCCTGTCATTTGTTCCACTTTGCAGTCCATTTGGCCGAGAGACTACAAGCCACTCCATCAAAAATATTTTCAGAGTTAATTTCCGCCCGCTTAATTCGCCTTGATTCGGATTGCGTATCGAATGGCAGGATCGATTTTCGCCTGGCGTCTAAATTAAATAAAAGAGAGGGGGGTATACTTTAAGTCTGCGTTTTCTTTCTTTTCTTTTCTCTTTTCCATTCCATTCTTCCACCTCTTTTCCAGCCATCCTTTACCGTGGGACCGCTCATTCTTTTTTTACGATGCATCTCATTTCCTCCTTTTTCTCAGATTTTGATTGTAGGGGAGGAGGAGGAGGAGGAGGAAGAGGAGGAGGAGGAAGAGGAGGAGGCACGGATCTGATTGTAGTTACAGATGAAGGGAAACCTATTGAAAGAGAAGCTCAGGTGGATAGATTTATGGATTTGTCATAAATTACAAACAGAGACATAAAGAGTTAGACGTTAAAGATGCACCTGGGTGGGAAAGAAAGAAAGAAAGAAAGAAAGAAAGAAAGAAAGAAAGAAAGAAAGATGACAGTGCCACCACAGCTCCACAATTTGATGTGTGGATCCTAAAGAATAGATTTGGAAAACATGGAGTGAAGAAGAATTGGACAGGCCTACACAGGAAAAGTGGGGTAAATTAGGGGCATCGGGGTATTGAGGGGGTGAAAAATAATAGGGGGGGAAAGTACCAAAAAAGAAATGAAAAGAGGCAAAAAGCACAGTGACAAATTGGTCGAGTGTGTCGCGAATTCCCTTTTAGATTTAAAGCCGCGTGTAGCCTATCGTCATATCTTTCCAGAGTAATTTATTTTCTCATTTCTCTCTCTCACTCCCCTCAGTACCCTTCTCTCTCTCTGTGTGAATTTATCTGGTAGTCACGTGTGCAGAGGAGGGGGGAAAAAGTCAATAAAAGTCTCTGGCGACAACTGTTTCCCCCATCGGTCTCTTGTCTCCTTCTTGCATTATCTCTCCTGCTTTGCTTTCTATTTGTTTATTCACTTGAGCTGCATAGCTCCTCCTTATTTCCTCCTCCTTCGGCTGTGTTTCCTGTTCCAGATCCTCTCTCATATCATAGGTCTACAAGCCTATACCTACTCCTCTCCAGAGAGGCCTATTGATTTTATTCTCCCACTAACAGCAAGCCCCGTGCTTTGAAATTACAAAATCAGGAAGCTGTAGGATCCATCTCTTGTATCCACCTCAGAAATGTTTCGATAACAGTCAGAAAGTTCTCAGAGGCTTACAAGTTAGTAATGAAGGCCGGCGGTGAGCTCTGGCCCGAGGACAAGAAGCTGCATGTACTGTATATTGCTCAAATCAACAAGATATTAAAATTGAATCAGATTTTATTACATACAGTGTTACATAGGGCCATTTGCAGCCTTAAAGATTAGACCAGTAAAGAAAACAAAGAGAGGCCAGGAAAGCAATGACACATGACCTGACTTCAGACTCATTTTCACCCGACACTGTTCAGTGTATCGTCGAACACTCACCAGGTCGAATATACAGAGTGTGTGGAGGATTACATTTAGAATGTGTTTCATTACAGATACTATACATGTCGGTAAATGCAATACTTTCTGTCAGATTCTGACCTTGTATGGCTTCAACATTGTCTTACATTATTACTGCATTAGATTGTGAGACTGAAGGATTCGAATCCAAGAGTCACCCCCAATGTAAATAACAATACATGTAGACTTGACATGTACATGTATCTAAATGGGGATCACAATAATGGTAACACTGTTCCTGGTGACTTGATTGGATTTAAACAGAGAAAATCTGTTCCTCATTAGCAAAACCATAAAACACTGTCATCCAAACATACACAGCATTTTTAGCTGCAGTGTTTTTTTTTCCAATTTTGTTTTTAAACACTAACATATTCCACTAATTTTCTCCAAGTGACTAAAACCTTTTAACCCATACAGACCCAGTGCTACTTTTGTGTTTGTTCCCAAATTAATACTTCTCTGTATTTAACCTTTCTTAAGTGATTTATCACCATTTATCATAATATTATACTCTCCATTTTGCATTTTCTTCAGTGAAACTCAGGTATTTTCCTGTATTTATTTTACTGATCATGTACTTTAATCATCATGCTGAGATTACATTTGAAGATTATTATACCAAAAGCAGAGAAAACTTGGGAAAAAGGGACTTTTTTCAGTAAAATAACATCAACTGAACATAATCCAAGTGTGTCCATCCACGGCCATTTATCCAACTCCATGGGTTTTAGTGGTGAATCAGTGTTGAAGAACATGATGGTGTTTCCATGTTCACTACAGAGCCTCTGAGCATCCAAATGGGTCATATCTGATGACCATGAAAAGATGCCAAACTATATTTTACACTAATTATTTACATGTATTGATAGGTTTACCACTGGCCATTCACTACTGGCTTACTCTAAATACAGTGGAACATCCTAGCTGCAAAAGGGATGAACACTTCAGTTTTTCCTTGACGTTTCATTTTACACAGAATCAAGTTACAGTAAATACCAGTCAACAAGGTTGAAAATAAAACTCTGTGAATTTACTGTTCCAGAGTAGAACATTTTGTTTTCCTTTAGTTTCTGAACTGTATTTTTTTCCCTTGAAATTTACCCTACTACAGTATAAAAAAAGAGCGTTTCTAAATTGACCTAAAATGAGTGAAAACATACAAATAACAATAATGTACATGTTCTGTTCAGTGGAATATAGATGTTAATCTGTGATTGTAACTCCATCCTGTGTCATATGTGGACATATGGGCTAAACTGTCTGTATAACTCATGATGCAGATATTCTTTTGTGCTATATTTTAAAGGAGTGATATTTAGCTTTTTTAAAATGTAATTTTGCATTTTAAAACATTTCCCTGTGGTCTACATAAACTGTAAATGCTATGCTTGGGTCTGAATTCTTCAATAATTCAACTCCACAGGTCCATCTTCAACCCTGTTTCTGAGTAATGACACCAGAAAGGTCGTTTTGAGCACCGGCCCTTTAAATATACATGAGCCGCTTCAGGCCCCGCCCCCTCTAGGTTGTTGGCTGTGCTGCTCTGTCCCGTTCAACCAACAACTGAACACTTTAGGTAACTGGCTCGAAGTTTGGACATATTTTCAGTATGGACTACCACTGCTGCTGCTGACAAACAATTATGCCGTACTCGGAGAAATGTTTGTTCGGAAGTCTTGACCAAATATGTGCAAATGTCGTGACGTAACTAGTTATAGACGTAATAAATTAAGCAGGAATTAAAACAGGTTGAATAAATCCACTTGATTTTTGCCAAAATGAATATAAAGATACCTTTGCAGCATCTGGAGGGTTCAAATTCAAACTTTTTGAACTATTAGGGTCCAAGTACACAAATAAATGAACCAAAGACTAATAAAAGTGGGTTTAGGAAAATATGACCCCTTTAAGTCAGAGGCTTATGCGAAATTAGTCATACCAATCAGATACTGATTATAACAATGCAACCATACTCTGATAAATATCTATGTAACTCCAACTAAACAGTTACTCTGTATTCATTTGTAAGTATGCATTCTAAAATCATATATTCCGTTACTTTTCAACAGTGTTTGCAGTTTTCTCACATGCTTTCAAATCTCAATCTGCAAAGTATTTTCTCAGATGTATCAAAAATATCAAAATTCAAGTAAAGTTCAGTAGCTCATATTATGTTGATTGTTAAATGTATTATAGGTAAGCTCTAAATAATATTTCCACACAAACAAAAGTAGCGACAACTATGACACTATGTATAGCAGCTCACGGCCTGTGCTGCTGTCAAGCGCATGAGGTTGATAAAATTGAAGGGTCTCTGTGCTCTGGGCATCCTTGGGGGGTTTACACTTCCACGGCAAACAGGACTGATGGCCAACCCACCCAGCAATATGACTTGTTCACTCAGCCCCTCCAATATCAGTGTCTCTATTTCAGTCGCCACATCTGTTATTGTCTGATTCTTAAGAAAAAAGTGGCTGAGCAGAGGATAATGAAATCAAAGCCCAACACACACAGTCAACAAGCCCCTGGTAAGAAACACACTGTGTCAATATTAATCTCCCTGACAGAAAGTCGAAATATGGCATCTGTCACACATCATCTTCCCGCTCTCCTGTCTTTCGGCGAAGTGGAAAAAGGTGGAGAGGAGGTGGTTTTTGGTGGGAGTGAAGAGGGGGAAGTTGTTGGAAATTGAGGACACAGACTGGAAAGGGCAAAGGACTGGAACTTTTTTTAGATAGTCTGGAATTCCTTATATAACAAAATATAAAGTGGTGCAAAGAAAGCCAAAAGATTATTTTTATGTCCACTGAAGCAAATATGAGAGTATGGGAACAGCACAAAGTAGGTAATGTCTCAAACAATCTAATTTGTAGCTTCAGGGTCCATTTCTTTGGTCATGTGCCACTGGATATCAACAAAGAAAAAATGATTTGTTTGCTTGTAGGGATGAGGTAGTAATCAATATCCTGTAACTACTGTATATCAATAATCAAAAGTGCTCATTGCCCTGTGCTGTAGCTTCAGTTACAACCACTTGAATCACCCAGATTTGGAAATGGAAGATTTAGATCTACATACATGGATGATACGAAGTTGTTTCCAAGTTGTCACCATTTTGGAAGGGGACAACTATGCACTGAGCACTATAGAAACAACCTTCATGGCTGAAGAAGATACGACAACTGTGAGACTATCAATGTTTTAGATGGAATGGAAAGTAAATCTAAAGTTCCGTTACAAACATATACAATATACCAAAACAAACATGGGAGTCACCATAACATTAATTACAAATGTATAACTAATCATCAAATGGATACAATTGATGATTAACTGGTAAAAATTAATCTGCTAAATTTAAAACCCTCTAAGAGACCTCTCGGACTCTGTCCTGATGGTGGCACTATGCATGCCTCTTATGTCTCTTGTATCAATGCTTTAAACAACCTAGTTTCTATATTAATGTATGAGCAATACTTAGGAAGTATGACTGTCTAGCAGACATTAATTAATCCGACCCCTGAAGAGGAGGCAAGGGGTATTGTTTTTGGTTCAGTTTGTTTGTTAACAGTCTAGCAGTAAAACTATTGGTTGAATTCATACCAAATTGGATTTATAGATTGCCAGTGACCCACAATAGATCTGATAACATTTTGGGAACAGTAGGTCAAAGTTCCAATTTTTTATGAATTTTTAAAATCTTTTATTTTCCCATTTACTTAAAATGGGCGGAATTTCAAATGTTTGTAGCAGCAAAACTATCAACTGAATTCATACCAAATTGGGTTTAGAGATGACAGTGACCCAGAATAGATGTGGTTAAATTTTGGAAAAAGTAGGTCAAAGTTCAAACATTTTATGAATTTTTAAAATCTTTTTCTTCTCCCATTTTCTTATAATGGGCGAAATTTCGAATGTCCATAAAAACATCAACTTTGTTTCAAATTACTTCAGACTTGGCATATATATATATATAGAGGCAATTGATATGCTGACATCAGCACATGCATAGACATGATGGCATCAGCTGGATTGATGCCAAAATGAGCTACAATACATGCAAGGGGCGGGGTTTGTTGTGTATGGCACCACTTGTTCTATAGTAAATCATTGCTAGTCAGATTTAGTCACTGCCAGCATCTATTCTTAACCCTAATCAAGACGCTTTAATTGTGTAAACCTAAAAACTTACTAAATCAGGATGCGAACTCCTAAAGTTTGTGCTAAAGTCCTGGATTTTTGCACATGCCATCAACCCCAAACACCTTCTGTCTATCGAGAAAATACAAAAAAGTTGTCTTTCAGTTACTACAAATGCAGACATGAAATATATTTTTTGTTCAGAAACACAGAGATGAAATAAGATAATAGAGCAATGGTACACTATGGTAACAATTTTTTAACATCTGAGTTAAATGTGCTCCTTAAACATCAATAGAAACAAACACCAAACTGCAAATGACAAGTAATTTCCTATTTTGCTTTCAATTTAGAGCATATTCCATTGTGTTACTTAATGTATTTTATAAACTTTGTGTGACTACAGCATTGTGTTAGAATGTTACATTAACAGTGTGACATTTGCACAGTATTTCTACCTGAAGTGCAGTGACTGAATGTATTTTTACATTTGCTGCAGAGCTGTAAGTAAAGGTAATCACAAAAGCAGTGTGATGTTTTGTCTGGCAATAATGAAGACACCTTTTTTTTCCCCCTGAACTGCTATTTTCCACAGCATCTAGTTAGAGTGAAAAACACTAAACAATGATGAAAATAAACCTCTATAAATTCATAGTTCCACAGAAGGACTTTTTTTTCTCTTAATTTGTCCAGTGCAGTTTATCGTCTTGAAACAAATCCTCTAAAAATGGCACCAGAACAGGGAGTTTTTATTTCCTGTTTTATAACAGGATAAAAAAGTAACATAAAGAACAGTATGTGAATCAACTGTTCAATGCTTTCATAGCTTGAGTCCACAGGTAGTCTACACTGCATTATTACTAAACTTTGGAGCTTTGTTTTAAATCAGGGGCTTATGGGACATTAGTGATGAGGACTTGGAAAAACAATCCCTTAAAAATTATTTTGAGAATTACCTGTTTCCTAATTACCAACTATTTGCACGATAATTGTAACTAAATACACTCACTCATTGCATATTCTACATGTGTTTATGTCTTCCACTACTTCCACAACATAAAAGAGGGTCATACAAACAACAAATGTAAGATTACTTTTTGCCAGAGGACTTTGCCTGAGTGCTAATGCCCTGTATTTTGCAATAATGTGAGTTCTCTGTGGCCCTCTCCTGATCTAAGCCCACATCCTAGACTGCATATTCAAGGTCAAAATGTGAGAAGCAACAAGTCTGTGAGAGTCATGAGCTTCCTGACTGTAGGGCAGTGAAAACTAATGTTGCTCTCATGACATGATGCTTAAGGGCAGCAATCACAACGTGAGATCTCTTGGTGATGAGATATAAAATGTCCTCCTGTATTCCATCAGCTTGAGGTTTCTCCTCCCCATGCACATCCGAGATCCTTTATTTATCCTTCAATCATCCCGGCCTCTCTCCCCCTTTTCAGCCTGTTATCTCTCTCTCCCACTCATTTCACCCAGAACACTTTCCTTTCTTTCATCCTCCTTCCATCTGCTTCCTATTCCTCCCACCTCGTCCTCCCTCCCTCTCCCTCTGTCTTTGGGACATTTCTCTTAGTCCTCTCCCTCCGTGCTGCCTTTCCACCCCCTTTTCCCCTCTTTCCCCTGTGATGAATGAGTCTGTCTGCTGGGTGCAGTTCATATTTACTGAGCAGGGGAGGGCACACTGTCAGTCTCTCTCGCCCGCCACATCTCTATCCCTCCACTAAAGAGACAGAGAGTGCAAGAGGTTACAGTGGGATGAAAGGAGGAGGGAGGCCGTGGTCAAAAGATCTACTTCAGCAGTCACCACAATACCGACTGACTTGGTGGGGGAAACACATCGGTCTTGACCAACTGAGTTTTTTACTGTTAAAGTGAGAGGTAGTTTAAGGAGTGAGAAATCTTCCTTACCTCTTGACTAACCTGTCAACATGGTGATACTAATAGGGAATAAACAGCGTCTTTCCATCCCTTTATGTGTAACTCTGCAGCCCACTCTCAGCACTCAGCAAAACACAATTTAATGGCATTTTCTCTTTTCTGCCTTTGTGTGAGCCATGCTTTTAGGCACATTTGGACTTGAGAGGGAGAGAAGTGAAGGCGCTACCAGCTGCAGCTTCACCAAAGGCCCACAAAATACCCGGTTTCATCTACGCCCACACGCACCAGTGTGTTGCAGAGGAGTCAAACAGTGTGTTTTGACCCGTGTTTTGACCCCTTCATGAATGAGAGAAGTGGATGTGGGCCTGCCGGAGCCCAAAGGGACAGACCGAGAGCCGCCGCAAAGCCCTGCAGAGCCACCTTCTCTTCCCACACACTGACCTCCGAGGCCAGCCAACACCAAAACCACCGTAGCGTGACGACACCGGTGACACCCAGCGCCAACGCACACCATGCGTTCCACTGCCAAATTGACAAAAATATAGACAGTAAATACAAGGAAAATTGGATAGCTCAAATTACATCACAAAAAGAAAATCCCCCACAACTGGACCTTGATAAGATTCAATATGGAGTAATTCAATTCTCAGACTGCAACCTAAAACACTACCAACTGTCTGTCAAGGGGGGAAGATTGAAAATGTTTTTGCCATTTGGCTTTGGGACAGGGAAGACTAAATAAATGTAAGGTTTTATGTTTCGATTTGCTGATGATTTGCAACGGACTCTAAGCCATCCTAGGGTATATATATCTGCACTGATGAAACATAATGTCATTGGAAACATTCATATCATGAAGCCGAATGTCAGAATCCAGGAGGAGTAGAAAAGAGAATCAGGGGAAAATAGGAGGCGCGGAGGTAAAAGAGTAGAATACTGAAAGGAGGGAAGGAAAGCATCATGCCATAATCATCTGAATATTAGGGAAAATTGGACACAGGAAAGGCGAAAATTGGATATGAGAAAGATTTTTGAGGAGGAGAGGAAAGCCTGAATGCATCAAATGTGAAAACAATGACAATATCAGAACGGATGGAAACAAATATAGGGCCCTGTGGATAAATCACTGCTGTAAAATATCCTTTAGAGGTTCTAAAAGCCATCTTCAGCAGACAAATGACAGGGTCAGAGGTCTTACATGGGGAGCACTATGAGCTGTTTGTGATGCAGGAGGAGGAGGAGGAGGAGGAGGAGGAGGAGGAGGAGGAGGAGGAGATGTGATGCTGCTTCACATTAGGATGTAAAAAGTATTTTCTGTGATCTATGCTCTGACCACAAGGTGATTTGAGTTTTAAAAAATATGGCCCGAACTTCTCAGCCTTCCTGAGCCGCCTATTCCCTGAAGCTTCCTTTTCACAGCTATCCATTTCCCCCTGGTGCCTTAAGAGGGGAACTGCTGCTGTTTGAGCGGTGGCCTCGCACAGACAGGATTCACCAGCCTGCTCAGCTCATCTGCTCTCACCCTCATGTGGGCCTCAAACCCTGATGTATCCACCTATCAGCTACCTGAAGCTGACATACGAAAGGGTAAACACTAACACCTTCATCCTGTGCTGCCCTGTGCTTGTGTATGCTCTACAGCGTTCCCCACCACCCCACCACTACTACCACCATCTCCTCATCCCCGGATCATATTTGTCCATCTGCCTGCCACGCCGATGGAACATTCCAAAAACGGCTGCTGTGCAATCTATCTCAATTTTCAAAATCTATTAACTTTCTTTGTGTGGCCTGCCTCTCCTCGAGCCCGATCTTTAAAAACCGTGGTTGTTCAACAATTATGATAACTGCAACAGGGGGAATTAGAGGATCCACCCATTCATCTCTCTGCCCCTCCTCCGCACAGACATGACGCGGCTAAATGAAAAATGGACACGCTTTAAGAAGTATTGATTCCAGCTTTAAACAAAGGTACAGTCAATATTATTTACTCCTAAATATATCTTTGTTATCTGTGCCAGAGTCGTAGTTACTGTTCTGTCCCTCGTAATTGCGGACATAAAAATAATAGACCAATTCCCACTGAATTGACCGAGACAGGTTCGGTTGTGGCCCTTGTCGTAGTGATGCATATCCTGGGTGTAAATGAATGTGTGAGAAAGGTTTTTCCTCTGATGACTTCCCTACAAGAGGCAGATATCTATTCTGATCCCAACCCCACAGCAGGAGAAACACAGTGGAAAAAGAAAGCCTTAATAAAACACAGAAATGCATTTCAAAGGCAATCTGACGCAACTGAAAAGGCCATTCATCTTCCTGCTATTATTGTTTTTATGCATTTTATTTTTAAGAATAGTGTTTCCTCATACATTTTTGTCATGCAGTTGTTTTTTTTCATTCCCTTTAAATGTGTTTTGCTGTCAAATATTTCATAAGCCCCCTGGAGTTTCTTTGCTCATATGAAGAAGAATCTCTGGCTTTTTTTCTTTTTTTGTAAGAATTTTGTGTGTGCTATTATCTTGTTTTGGTATGTGTCATTTAACTACACCTGACTTCCTCCTCTTACAATTTTTCTTGCCTGCAGTTCAAATTTTCCAAATGCACACAGATACATAGAATTCATAAAGTATGTATTGAAAATGCTCAGAATGATAAAAGTCGAATGGAATTTTACAAAGGTAGTGAACTAAACCTTGTTTGATCTCTATTCTTTCTTCATATGTGTTTGTCTGTCATAAAATTATGGAAAAGAAACTGTACTAAAAACTGAAACTGCTGCAAGACATCTCCAGCCTCTTCTTTGCAAGTCAGCGATGCACAAAATGTAGTAGTGCATGAGCACACAAATAAGCAAAATATACTGATCATATTTTTCTCTCCCTACGTACTTCACACCCATGGCTGGAGTCTTGTGTTTATATTAATATTTTCATGGGCACCAAGGCCTTTCCACATTCTGCACAGGCGTACGGCTTTTCCCAGATTGCAGAAGAATGTTTGTCTACAGACTTGAAAGGTTTACCAATATCTTTCCACACTCTTGAGAATTAACACCTATTACAAGGGCTTTTGGCTTTGTATACTCAAATCTGGTTTTGGCCTTCCTAACAACACACTCATGAGGCCCCTGGCCCCAGGTCTTACAAAAACACCTCCTCCCACGGTCTGAGCGCCAAAGATTTAAGGATTTAAAGATATGAACAGGTGTGTTGTGCCAACTCTTACAGTGATTTTTCAGGTTCTCGAGTTAATCAAAGCATTAGTGAATGCATGTGTGGAGTTTTCTGGGTGCACAGTGGGATGCAATGAGAGCAGCGTCTTCATGCTGAGCACAGTAAAGTACAACAGAGACTTCTGAGAGTCTATCCTAACACCTAGAGGACTCTCATCCAGCAATATAGTGCTATAATGGTCATGCCAATGATGGTACTTGACAAGCTGCTACAGAAAGTCAGCTTCAGTGAAGAAGAGTGCAGTATAGAAAATGGTAAATGTCAGATTTTCTTGTAGAGGTAACACTAGAGAAATAAAAATTAAATCAATCATGATAAAATGAATAATATTCAATGTGTGTGTTAGCAAACACTACAATGTTAATGTTCTATTGGCTTTTAAGTTAATATTTTTAAAAAGTGAATTTAAAACAAACTTGCGAAAAGTCACAAAAAGGAAAACTAAATAAATGTGAATTATGTTTGTTTCCATGAACAGGTTTGGAGAAAATGAACTAAGCTGTGTAGTTTTATCAGAAGGTGGTAGCATAAACTATGTTACATGTAACTGTAATAAACAGAGCAGAAGTAGACCACTGAATCACTGTTTTTCATCTAAAATGGGTGCAATGTTATTTTCATTAATACATCTGAGGAATAATTTGGTCTCTTCATTAGTCAACAGCCATGGCTTAGCAATGTATAAAATAGTTTGTTATGTCACAACTACTATTTACATGCCATTATTATCTGCATTAATTCTTTTTCAAAAAAGGGGGTAAAAGAAAGGGTAAAAACCTTTGTGTGAACCTGAGTACATTTCTTGAAATTGCTATTTCCTTGCTATTACCAATGTGACATGTCGAAATGTACATGCAATATTTTTTTAAAAAATGCAACTCCTATCAGCTATCAGCAGAATTATTTTTAATTGATATGGGATGGCACCTAACTTATCTCCAATTCTTACTTCAACTTTCACTCTAACTGACAGATCTGCCTTAAAACTTATAAGAAATGGATATCTGAAATTCAGTGTGATGATTAAATATGTTTTATACTGATAACATTTTTGTCCATGTTACAACCCTGCATAAAATGACACAATCCCTTTATTTAGGATGACTTCTAATATGCAGTAACAAATGGAAGCATACCCAGATTTCTCCTTAATGTGATCAGTTTTTTAATCAAAAACTGCAACAATTTTTGGTTTCCTGGCTTTGTATTGAAGTTACAGAGCCAGGAATATGACCTAATTGTGTCTACTGTTACTCATAATGTGTAATCTTATTGAACGCACAAATGTAGAAAAGCTGACACAATAATCAGAGGTAAAACTTCCACAACAGTGCATGTTGTATATGAGTTTAAAAACAAGTGGACTACATGGAGGGATGCTTAAAAACATCATCATATTGCCATTGGGTGTTTTATTCTTAATTCAGCTACTTGTAGAAACACAAATGATGACACGGGAATATTTAAGGCTATGACCAAGGATTAATAATAATCGATATATTAACAGGTGCTTCTATGAAACAGGGTGTATTTTGGTACCTGGCACTTTGCCAGCTTTTTTAGACCCAATAATAAAAGAGAAATCTAGGTATATTTCACCCCAGGATGTACCTAATGATGACCTCAGATAAATGCAAAAAATTATACTCTTACTCTGAGCCATCCCAAAATTAATGAATTTTTATAAAATATTGGGGCCAATAATAGGACTAAAATTGGGACATGAAGAGCTACCTAGGTGTCAGTGCATTTGATCTGGAAAACATGGCTTGAAATGGTCTTATATACCACTATAAAAAAAGACACTGTGTTAAATTTGATGATCCTAGTGGTTTTGCTAATCCAGACAGGCAGGTTTTTCATGAATTGGCAGTCTCATTCCAGGTTTTGTGTGTAACCTATCGTGTCCACTTGCATTACATGCAGAACCTGCCCAGTTAAGTGCATATAAATCACAAACGACTTTGCAACAGCAATGATTTTTGTGAAACACTCTGCCTTGCACAATTAGTTCGATTCGCAAAATGTACCTGTGAGAGAATAGAGATATTTTAAAAAATAATAGCGCGTAATTTTCGTGTCCTTTTTTATGTTGTTACATACAGATTTTTGTATTAAATATAATGTAAAATAATATAAAAATGTGTTTTATCTAAAAAATAGTTTCTCTTTTATCTCAGTAAGTATTTATTTTTAAAAAAGACCCAAAGTGCTTCCAAACGTGCTTCAAAACATCTGGTTTGAATTTTTAGTTCCCATGTCCTGTTTTTAGGGACCAGTTTCATAGAAGCACCCAGTTTTTTTGGGCTTTATTTAAGGTCAGCTACAGGCTTTCACAGATATTTCAAAGCAAATATAGTTGAAGTCTTGTAGATTTTCAAAGACTTAGTTTAATAAATTATCTAAATAAAAATGTAAATACTTTTAAGTGCACATAATCGACGAGGATGTTATAACACCTACTACATCCTCAGAATATCCACTAGTCTGGCAAGTAACGAGTATTCCAATATGAAAAAGGTAAGTTTAGCTGCTCCGGAGGATTAGTAAAAGATTACGTGGATGTGACTTACTTGTGTTGCTTTGCACTGCTGTTCGTGGCGTCTCTTCACAGTGTCCAGTTAAGCGCGACTCACTTTCTCCTGTAACAAATACCTCCAGGGCTTCATATTCCCAATTCCCAAACTTTGTTACACGACAGATTTCATGCGTCTCAGATTCCACTGGCTCCTCTTTGACTTGTTTACAGTTAACCTCATTTCAACTTGCAGTCTCCTGTTCGTTTTTCAGTTCCTCTCAGGTTTTTGTGGAGCATTGTATAAGGTGTATCCTCGTCTTCTCTGTGCAGATTCAGTGTTGTTCACACTGGGATGCCCATGATTAGGTAGTAAATTAAGCTTTTTTGGGTCATCCAGGTTCTCATTTGTATACTGATTTTTGCCCTGACATGACTTTGGATCTTCTTCTTACTCATCACATTAATCTTCTCTTCACTGTGTGCAGTCTGGTCGATTCTGATGCTCCATTTGTGATGTGCAGAGTGAAATATATCTACAGAAAGAAGTGAAAGTCAATGCAAGGTTACAAAAAGAGAAGTCTATTTGTTATCTTCACTCTTCATTTATCATGCTAACCTCTCAATTAATCCAATTACATATTATTGGTAACTGCACTATGTTGAAAAATAACCAGTAACACCTCTCTAATTTCTTTATCAGAATCACCTCCGGAATATTTTAAATAATTTTAAATATAAAATATCAAACATCTGGAAGGTCAACACTCAACTAGATGTTAGTGTGTCTAAATACCACTAGAGGTCTCTGTATCCACTGTTTTAACTATAAAGCTCTACAGTCTGTGCTCTAAGTTAGAATGCAGTGTGAATAAATGATTAGCTACTAAATGTACAGCTATTATTTCATTGATAAACTAAAAGGAAAGGAGAAAGATTCCTGTCAGTGTTTTATTATAATATATATATGTATTTTGTTGTTGTTGTTGTTGTTGTTGTATATGTTGTACTTTACTGTTGTACCTGTTTAAGGTTGAACATATACTATACTAGTAATACTGTATGTATTTTAAGGTACCTTTACTGATACAACTGAAACATGTTCAAGGTTTGTTTACTACCATAACTTTTTCTGTTATGTTTTTACCTTATTTTAACGCTGTAAAACTGTGATAACTTTTGCAGTTTTTACTGCCATGTCTTCTTTCAGGTTTTTACTCCTTTATGCCTCATGTTCTGTCTGTATTTATTTCATTTTGATTTCAAGCACCACAACACCACTGAAAATGAGGGTTTCCCTCAATGTGTTTCCTTGGGTTTAAGTAAATAAATGTATGAGTTAATACAAATATGATATATAGTTTAATCTACTGTGATGCATTGTATTCTATAAGGCTATCATTTATTTGTAGCATCACTGTCCTGTGAAAACCACACATTTCTAAAACGTCAATTTTTCATAAGCTCAGAAAAACAGGCTTATTTTCACCTTTGTGACAATTAATTTTCCAATGAATGTGAGAGTTTGTTTAGGTTAACAGGGGGAAGAATTCTCTCAACATAACGGAACACTTACTCATTCAGTTTCTCATTCATAAACAAGGCATTTGGAGAGATATGGTTTTCCCTGGAAAGGACAGGGATGAAAAATGAAAAGTAAGCTGTCAGACAAAGTATTGGTGGAAAAAGTACCACATTTTCATCTTGAGATGTAGTGGAGTAAGATAGAATAATTCAAGAACCTCCAAATACCTTAAACTTCATTATGGAACTAGTTTGAGTAGTTAAACGTACAGTAGTGCAGTAGTTCTAAAATCTAGTCCTCGAGGACCCCTATCCTGCATGTTTTAGATGTTTCCCTCTTCCAGCACACCGGGAAGCCATTACATTGTTATCAGTCTTCTGCAGAGCTTGGTGATGAGCTGATCATTAATAGACTCTATGCACAGCCCCACTATTTCCTGAACTTCAGGTGGGTCCTGTATTTCCTGTCTTTCATTATTGGACACACTGATTAATCCAGGTGTGTCTGATACTTCTTGTTGCGACTACTGATTAATTAGGCACACCTGGATTAACCCTTTGATACATGAATTATGAGAACCTTAAGCAAGATTTTTTTCCTGAGTGTTTTTATTCCTCTTAGACATGAAAAAAACAGTGATTGAAAATTTTCTTATGAACCTATTTTTGTAGAGTTGCAAAAATGTCCACTCAGCTGGACACCATGTGTTTAATTTCTGAAGCAAAGAAACATGTATTTACTGATATAATGTGTGAAAACTAATAAATAAAAACATTTTTAATGCTGCGAATCTGATGTTTTCTCACATTTTAACACACTCTATTACTAGTTATTACTCACTTAAAAAATATGCCCAAAAACCCCCACTACTTACTGTTTTAAAAAACCCTGCTAATTACAGTCTAATACAAAAATAGCAATTGATACACTCAAATATGTTACGGCAGATCAGTTTATGAAGAACAGGAAAGTTACAGTAATGGTATGAACTGCAGTGTATGAGATGATGCGTAAGTGTCTGCTGTGTTGGTTGATACACTACCACTCAAAAGTTTGGACTCACCTGGTTTTTCTTTATTTTCATGACTATTTACATTGTAGATTCTTACTGAAGGCATCAAAACTATGAATGAACACATATGGAATTATGTAGTTTAAAAAAGTGTGACATAACTCAAAGCATGTTTTATATTTTAGATTCTTCAAAACAGACACATTTTGCTGTTATTACTGCTTTGCACATTCTTGGCATTCTCTCGATGAGCTTCATGAGGTAGTCAGCTGAAATGTTTTCCTAAAGTCTTGAAGGAGTTCCCAGTGATGCTGAGAACTTGATGACCATCTGTGGTCCTTCTCATGCCATTTAAATGAGAAGGTGAGCCCACACTTTTGACTGGTAGTAGTGTATGTAAATAAAACAACAAAATCCATGCATATACAAGAGAACAGCCGTAGAATAGCTGTCCACTGTAGTGACCACTATGCATGAAAGGGTTTATCAGTGTGTCCAATAATGAAAGACTGGAAATAAAGGACCCACCTGAAGTTCAGGAAGTAGTGGGGCTGTGCATAGAGCCCATTGAACCAGGTGTGATGGAAGAGGGACATATCTAAAACATGCAGGGTAGGGCTAGTGTACATTACACCACCAGACTCCATACAGTTACTT